>NC_058510.1:5805014-6108034 GCF_020382885.2 Scatophagus argus
ATAAATCCTCAGAGAGCCGGAGACAGCCATCAAGGCTGCCGGTGACCTTTCTATGATAACAAGCTGTACTAGTATATCGATCCAGGGTCTTTCCACTGCAAATTGAACTGTCCAAAGTTCCATGGCTGCCAGGTTCGATTTCATTGAGTAACACTGCTACAGGGCTGCTAAGAAATCTGAGCTGTTTGTTTTAATATCTCCTTCTCTCTATGTGTGTGGCTGGCTCTGACCGAGAACAAAACTTAAAAGAAGGAAGTGTGCGTTAAGGGATTTATTGCTGCCAGAAGCCATTACTTTGAGTCAATCAGATAAAGATTTAAAAGTCCTCACGAGTTCCAGTTGCATAACTTCATGAGAGCATAACATCATGTGATAAAACAAATGAGCTCCAAAATCATCTCCAGAATGTGCAAAACGATACCCCTGTTGGAGAACTGCGAAAGATGTCCTTTCGCAGGCCACCCTGGAATATTTTAAGCACCCATTTTGAGCTTCCCGCACCGATAAAGGAGGGGAAAAAAAGTCACCCACCGAGGATCTTTAAATATCTCTACAGCTGGCGAGGGATGAAGGAACTGAACAAA
Source organism: Scatophagus argus (assembly GCF_020382885.2). Taxonomy (NCBI): domain Eukaryota; kingdom Metazoa; phylum Chordata; class Actinopteri; family Scatophagidae; genus Scatophagus; species Scatophagus argus. Next base: position 5,805,599 of record NC_058510.1, read on the forward strand.
ATCTGTGTGTGTGACGCTGCACGGTTTCCCTTTTCATTAGGGCTGGTGAGATAGTGTGGGGTGATTTATACCCATCTGTTTCATGTTGTTCCAGCCCATAACCCATTTATCCCTCCTCCAGAGCCAAGTCCATACTGATAAACGACAAGAAACAAGAGAGCGACAAAGCAAAAGAAGGGGAAAGGATAACAGAGACAATGCAGGCGGATGAGCAGAGGAGAAGCGTCTAAAGTCGAGAAATAACTACTTCAAACGTTACTGTGAATAAAAACAAGAAAAAGTGACGAGAATTTGACCCAGTTGGTGCCATGTGGAAGGTGGATTAGGCTTTGTGCTTGTGATACTTTCTGCTGTCACTTTTGTTTTGCCATCAGACTGTGAATTCTCCTTTTGCCTCTCTAATGGCTTTCGTGGTGTGATGGACAAAGAAAACAAAAAGGAGAAAAGAGGAAAGCAGCGTATTGCAAACTGCTGATGCCCCCAAAATATCTCGCTTTCACTGTTATTAAAACTCATCCATCAAGCCAACTAATCCAATCAATAGTGCCTGCGAAGGCTGCCACACTGATAATGCAATTTCCACATCACTAATCTACTGGCTTGGTTTCATAGGTTTTCAATTATGCCAGATTTAGTTTGTGCGCTCACCATTTACATGAGCAATAAAGGCTTTCTTTTTTAATACTTTTATGTTTGAAATTATACAGAGAAACCAGCAAAATTGCTTTATTCATATATAATCTGTATTCCGTCAATACTAAGGGGCTTATACATAAAAACCTTTTCTGTCAAAGTTAATGACATTGATTTTTGTGGATCAGGCAAACTAACTCACTCCCCACATGAATCCATTGCACCCATCAGGCTGCAGATTTGAAGGGCAAAACAGTGTTTAAGGAGGACGCCGGTTCACAAATAATCCTAAATATGGCAGGTCTTGTCACCTGCTGTGTCATGGTACACTTAGCCTGCCTGCATGGGTGAGTTGTGGCTAGTGTGTGTAATTGCACGCTCGCTCGCACACACACACACACACAGCCTGCGGGTTAATAAAGTAGCAGCAGTCATTGCACAGACAGGAACTTTCTATTAGAGCTCCGGCAACCAGGCGGCTCCATCCACGGCACTTTATCAAGTCATCAGTCATATCCGACAAACACATCAACACGCCCGCGCGCATATATGTGCATGTGAGTCTGTGCATATGTCTGAGACAAAAAGTATATGGAAACTGTCACGGGGTAAAGCAAGAGGGTATCAGATAGAGAGAGAGATGCAGGTGGAGGTAAAGAGCAGAGTGAGAGATGAGAGATGGGAGCTGGAAGTGGGGATCAGTGGTGACAAACGATCAGGTTATTTCTATCCTCATGCATTGATGAATGGTTCCCTCAGCAGCAGGTGAATTAGGCAGCCATATATAGAATTCAATGAGAATGGAAATAATTGACCTGTCTCCTTCCTGTGTGAAGTGCTATGCCTGCTTTAAAGTCCCTAATCTGGTCTGAGAAACAATGGGCCCTATTAACTAGAATATCCTGCTGGTAATTAATGCAGAGAAGTGTGTATTAATAGAAAATCCCCACGGTGCAGAGTGCAGGGCTCGTGTGAAACTGAGAGGTAGGCATAGGATAAAAGAAGGCGCACAGAGCCAGTATGGTAGAAATGGGTGAAAAGGTGAGAGGAGAGTTAATGCAAAAGAGACTAACTAAAAAGCAAAACTGCAAGGGAGCTGTCAAAAGAAAGAAAATGATAAGCAGGAACGTATAATTGAACTCGACGCGGCTCGCACAGCGCTGGAAGATGTGAACATGCCCACACACACTCACCGATGAACGCCGCTGTTGCACATGACGATGTGCGTGGCTCCGAGGCGAGCGCAGAGCTCAGAGGCCACAGTGAGCAGCCCCACTCCAGAAGCCCCGCAGGCGGTGAACTGACAGGCAGCAGTGCGGCGACAACTGATAAAGCTCTCCATCAGACGGTACAGCTCCTCCAGAGCGTTAAGGGGACGCATCAGCTGGGCAGAAACATGACAGAGGTTAGTGGGATCTAACCAGAGTGTGTGTGTGTGTGTGTGTGTGGTGGTGTTTTCTTGGGGGGGTAACACTGCCAAGCTGTTTATGAGCAAAGTAGTGCATTAAAACAACAGATTGTGAGGTGTTTGTGGTCCTCCTTCCTGTAGATTCAGACTGTGTTAGCAGTGCAGTGTTCACAGCTTTACAATAGTAAACGAGCTGCCCACTGGGTAAACACGACGCCATTTGGAATAATTCATGGGTCAATGACATATTGACACTAATTCAGCCAGTGCCACATGCTGACATAAACAGGTACTTTGCTGCTGCTCTTCTTGGCTTGATTTTCCACATCAGCTGCCACCCTGGAACACGTGCGAACACTTTCACATCGCAGCGTCGAGATCTAATCTGTTCTTCAGTTTTTCCATGAAGACATGAATGCAGCACGGCATTGTGCCGGGTTGTTCTTACCTTATCTATGAGGGCAGCTTTGGGTGCCGAGCTGGGTGGCATGTTGGACTGATCCAGGTAGAAAGCCCTGGGGGAGAAACAACACATATGGAGAGAATCTTACCGGATGTTTGTGCTGCAGTTGGGGAACATACGATGGCAGACTTTTAAAAAAAAAAATCATACACAAATTGTTTTTTTATTTCGAAGCTAAATTGCTTGAAAAACACACAGTGGCATTCTTTTTTTCCTGCACCATTAGGTCATCAGGAGCTCTGGCTGTCTTTCTGGGAAAAGTAGGCCACCTGCTCATTACGGAGCTCCACCATCTGACTATCAATCATGAAAGTAACTCGGGCCCAGCTCAGCAGAAACACAGACTAAGCATCTCTTGTCCTGGGCATCACTCCAAATGCCATTGCCTCATTCATTCATACAGTCAATCGTACAGTCAATTTGGTGTTATTTCCCTTTTTTGCACGCTGGAGGCAGCACTGGACCGGTATCCTTGTGCAAACACAGAGGGTGTATGCCGCAACGAGCCCATCTGAGGTGGAGTGGTGCTACTGGTGCAAACTCAGCAGGCTGTGACTCCATCAAATCTCAGTAATCCAGCAGCGCGCTAAAAATAGATACACTACACCACATTAAACCCCTTGTAATAAAATCACATACTCCATTACTTCTGGCCAGAGGCAATAATGATGTATAACACGCGGTCCTCTGTACAGTACATATTTCTGAGATCACAAATAGTGACGGCGAAAAATTCAATTTTAAGAGATGCAGCAACGGCGGGCTTTGAGGGAGGGAGGATTGTTTACGAGAGTCAGTGAAGCAGGGCTCATTCATCTGCATTCACTCTGCTATTAAGTGATTAAAATCAGGCCAACGAGGCATTCATTATGACTGTGGTGTTTCTGCCTGACATGATATTAATTAAATTAATTAATCAGTGCAGAGTTACCACATCCCCGATTCAAGATTTCATAGTGATTATAAAAAAACTGACTTGAAAAGAAAAGTCATCGATCACACTAAAAACACATACTCACAAAATTAAGTATGTACTTAAACAAGTCGTACTGTAGAGAACCAATGCACAAAGTGCTAATAATAATTACATGATCAGTTTATAATATTGTACATATCTGATCAACTTATCAGAATCTGTACTTGACCTCAATCATTTTTTCTGTTTACTTTGAATGCAGTTTGTGTTAACAGAGTCTGAAAGCCCATTTTATTTGTTGTTTTGATTGTGTGACGTGTTCTATTTGTTTTTGGGACAATATATCTTCCAATAAAAATAGTTATAGTGGCAGGCCTAATGACAAGCTCCTTAAGCCTCCACAGGACACTTCACTTCCTCCCATTCACATATAAACAATGCAACACACATCTCTGCTATACGAATGAGTAACCTGCCAACTTTATATCCTCACTTGTTGAAGGTTTCCAAGAACTTCCTCCATGTCTGGCAAATTATCCTCTAACCCCGTGGCATGCTCGACTAAATGACCGCAAGCAGAGTTTGCTGAGGGTTCAGATGGAGCTAACAGCCCATGTAATTGGTTCAAGATGGCCTTATCATTCAGAAGATGCTCACGAGTCACACGGCACCTGGAATACACACCTCGTCAATTCCTCTCTCGAAGAGCCCGTGAGCTGGCACAATGGCCACAGCAGCAATCAGTATGAGGAGTAACAGGCCAGTGTTTTGTTGGGTGACTGCTTGAAACTTTAAATATTTGATTTTCTGGCCTCCACGTTGTGTTTGTATGTGTGTACACGCCTGTCTGTGTGCTGCAGGGGAAAAAACAAGCAGCTGCAGTGATTGATATTAAAGAGAGAGGCAACACTCAAGTGACAAAACACCAGAGAACACAAAGGAAAGTTTACTGGAGACCAAAACCCTTTTCTAAAAAATGTTCCTATACTGACTCCTCATGCAGGTACGGCCTGTTAGTTGTCTCCTTCAACTGCAAGTCCACTCACCCTTGTGCTTATCGGTCTCAGGTCTCTCTTTTATCTTTAATGTCTATAACAGAATCTGCCTAAGACAACTTGACTTATGTACAACCACCGAACCCCACTTCATCCGTTTATCTGTATCAGACTAAATAGAAGCACTTCGTCTTGCCCTTGCATGCTTCGTCTGCAGAAACAAGGTCATAATATCCACTGATTATCTCATCCTCTTGCTGTAAAAATCACACTAAAAATATCGCCAGCCACAGGTTGCGGAGCTGTGCCGACTTTCCTGGAGGTCTCTAACGACAAAATAATAGCAGTCAGACTACAAGTGATGTGTGGTTTAAAGAGGACCTGCATTACATCACAGCTGATGATGTTTTGTCAGAGGTTTGGACACCAAGCACCTCAGAAACATTTATTATGGGTGAGAAATTATGTTTTGAGCCCACACACAGTGTGAAAACACATTACTGCGTAGCTAAGAAAATATTGCATATACCTTACTTACAAGTTCTCAACCCACTGGGTGTCTATTATTTCTTAGGTTTAAACCCTGGACTCCAGCTGCTCTAATTTAATGGCAGGACACTGAGGTCCCCTGCAGGCGTTTGCACAAGCTTGTTATCAAGAAAAACAACAAAAAAAAAAAAAACCATCTGATCGTTGATTCTCAAGTGTTACAGAGGAATTTTTTGACAAACCAAACTGTAAACCACCAACCTGTCAGCCAGGGTGTCTCAAGAACTGGTTACAGGTTACAGAAAGTGCTTGTGATTAGACTCAATATTCCATTTCTTTAGTTAAGAGCATTTGCCCTTGTCATATATTTGCTTGCAGCAGCAATCAAGAAAACCATCAGTGCAGCCTGCCTGTAGCTCTTTCTGCAATAACTAAACGCCAACCGGCTACACACACACACCAGTAAGTTTTTGTGAGACTGTAATGGAGGATTTGGCTGCGGGCCAAAGATGACCTGCTCTGCGTGTAGTTGGTTTTATTTTATTGGGCCAATGAGAATACTTAATTCTCTTTGTTTCTGCTTCCTTCATGACAACAGGACACTCAAGGCCCTTTACAGCACGGGAGAATTAGCAGTCAGCTGCAGCATCAAAAAAAAAAGGAGGATCTGAGGCACAGATGTTTTCATATGAGCAGCGTGGGAATGAGCACATTATCATGACATCCTACATTCAAAAAGAACAAAGGAAACAAAAATGATCCCTGAGATATCTTGGGAGATAAAGTTTCAAATAGGTGTCTTCTGTGGATTTGGTTTCACATCATGAGGACACCAGCAAAGTGTCTGGGATTTATGATATTACATGTGATCCTGCAGACGTGCATGCTGGTCTATGTAAATCACTCACACGGCAATGATGAATGACACTCACCGTTATTAAATCCCCCACAAACCCCTGCAGCGTGCGGCAGAGCTGCCTAGGAGCTAATGAGGGCTTCCAGGATCCCTCACACGCCACAAGGTGATGCCTCAGCACTGACACCAGTCAGGTAGCATGTGTGAAGTGTGCTGGAGGTCATGTGCTTATCCCACGCCTCCTTCCTATTTATGCTTCCAGCCAAATATTTATGACCAACAATATGTCAACCGCAGTTTAATATGGTGGCACATGCTGGCAGGAAAAATGTATTAGCTCTATGTATGTAGCAATGGCATGTTTATGTTTTGGTTTAACAATAAAAACTGAAAACTGTAAAAAAATACTTTATTTTACACATATGTTGAGTATGTTTAAATCATGGCTCGTGTACAGGGCCATTAGTGTCAATCTGAAGAGCAGGACACAAATGACACCAAAAGGCAGATTACTGTTAATGGGGTCTTAGAGTCAGAGCCAGCTGAAGACGTATTATCACTAAATCATTATCACTGAAGACACACACGTAGTTATTGCATACATTACAATGCAAAAATAGCAACGGGCTTAAAATGGTGAAGCTTAACATAAGTAGATGCAAAGTATTCTTGGCTCTTTGTTCAGGTGATTTTTTTTAAAAAAAAAAAAAACTTGCTGAAAGATGAATCAAGGTCTTTTTTACAAAATCAAGCACGAGCAAGAGCAGAACTGTCATCATTAAAGCCGTAAAACAAGAGAATCAAAGAGAAACGATAATTAGAAGCAGGTTTTTGATGCTCAGCTTTCCAAGCTTTATAAACAGTGGTTCAGTGCACATTAGCTGGAGCAGAATGAAGCCCCACCACCTTCCTCAGAGCTCTGGTGAATTGGGACTCCCAGTGTCGGTGCAAAGACTACAGCATTTTCATTACCTCCTAAACTGGAGGAAGGCATACAGGAGAAATGCTCTGTTTCTGTTCAGAAAAAAATAAATGTCCAAATTACCGTTGCCTCCCCCACTGAACCGCGGATAATATCCATAATCAGTCATGATTGCTTAAATAAGAAGTATTTAATTTTGTGAAAACAACTAAAATGACTTCTCAGGTTACAGGTGCATCCTACACTGTTGCAGTACTAATACATGTGATGGAAGATGGAGGTGGGAACTTTCTGCAGTAGCTATTGCTGTATTAATCATTACTGCACAGCTGTGTAGCAGGGAGTAAGAGAAACACCATCAGTGACACACAGCATCTATGCTCTATGTTTTTATTTTGGGGACGGTGGAGGGAGTCACGTTTGTGTGCTGAGCAACTTGAAGTTAAGCTTCTCTTTTCGAGCATATATTGCGGAGGTGTCCTTACAGAACAGATTTATTTATGTGATATATATTTATTTGTTATGCAAAGCTAGCTGTCAGGGAGGGCTTGTGTGCAGGCTTGTAGTTCCATGTCTGTGATGGCGCAAGCAGAAGTAGATACACGCGTATGTCCATGTAACAAAGCCTAACCTGAGTTAGCGCTTTGGCTGCTAGTGACATTCATCACGCTGATGTGCACTTTATCTTGCATATTCACACTCTAAACACCAGGTCGCGTCTGAACAAGAGCGAGTGGATCGATCTCTGCTACAGCCACAGGGCAGCAGAGATAAAGGATGAGTGAGGGAGCTCTCTAGTGTGTTGAAACTAACTCTCTGACCTGCAATAAGCATCAAGCATTTTTGTTTAATCAGGACAAACTGCACTGCAGCGGTGTGATTACCCTGTAGCTGGCGAGAGAGCAAACACTGCGAGCACAAATGACCCAGAGGCTGTACTGAGTGCTGATGGTTGCTTAACTAACAAAGCATTAAATACACAAGTTTGGAGTAATAATACATACCTTGTTTCTTGGACAGTGCCATACAGCCAAGTTTACTGCTCATCTTTTGAGCCACCATGTCATCATTATGCACCATTTATCAGACTGTGTAGAATTTCAATATCCACACAAATCAAGCAGTTTCATCAAAGAGACCATGTGATGTGGAAATTTACAACTGGCTTGTGATACAGTGCCAAACATTTCTTCACTCCTGCCAAATGCATTTCAATTAGCCGGAGAAGCCTAATGCATGCAGGGCGAGCTTCCCGTCTCAGCTGTGCCAGGAGATATAGATTTTAGCAGCTTCCTCAGACTCACAGGTTACTGTTACACCTGCACCAACAATACACGGACATGAAACACATACATGCTGGACTTTCTCCTTTATTCTTTCACAGCGTTGTGTGCGCAATGCTACTTAAATCGATAGTGAGTGTGCATGTAACAGGAAAACCTGATTCCCTCCTGGAACTTCCTGTCAATAAGAGCAAAATGAGATGAAACCACAAGTCTGCAATAATCTCTCCCTTTGAATAAAACATTTGCAGGCTGTGCTCTGTTTCTCCCCTCTCCACTCTGGCCTCTTCAACTAACCCTCCTTTGCACAGTCTCCTCCTCGACTCATCATCTTCATCCCTCTGCTGAAATCCTTTCCAGCCTGCTCTGCTGATATATATTCCCCTTTCAACTCCCCCTCTTCCATCCTAACTGCATCACAAAGGAAAAGACCTTTTCTGATCAGAGGGTTTCAGTTGTTTCCCATTTCAGATGCTGCTTCTGTCCAGCAGAGAGGAGACAGTTGTCCGCATCTGTAAATTTATTTGACAATTTGTGACAGAAAAATGAGACGCAGCTACTTCATTCCCTCAACTACCTTCCTGCTTTTGCATCATGAGAAACCTGCACACAACTTGGCTGTGAGTGAGTAAACTCAGTCTATACATTTCAGACCACTTCTGAGGCGGTTTATGAAAGCTTGAAAACATGGGTGTGTGTTCTGACTCGACATACTGAAGCGCTCACTCCTATGTGCTTGTCATTTGGCCAGTGAATTTATGTTTTGCAGAAGACTTGAGTGGCTTCATCAGGCGCTATGGGTTTGCTCAGATCATGCTGTATCTTGATGTGGGTAAAGAAAACGTGAGCTAGAGACAGAGAGGCTGCAAGAACTCGTACAGCAACCCCTACAGTTGTATCATTTACTGCTCTGAAATCTGATAATGCCCACAATGCACGCTGGCACAAGAGTCAGTGGAGGGTAAAGCCAAAAAATGATTTATTTTTGCTTTTGAACCTCTGTTTCATTTGATGGGGTTCCAGGGGTTCCGCAGAATAATGAGCAACATTCTTCCTTGTTCATTTCATTGAAAATAAATGATCCCATTATGAGCATTTGCAAGCAAAAATGCACATTTTCAGTGTCATTGATATTATTTCTCCACATGCAATGAAAATGCATAGCAAAAACACTTTCAGCTCCTAAACAAGCACATATCAGAGCTGCTAAAGAGCATATGTGGGTCTGAGGTGCAACAGAAGCGTGTTTAGGAGGCTGATTAAAACGCTGAAGAATCTCAGCACTGCAGTTCATTCAGTTCAGTAATGCGTGTGCTGTTCCTGTCTCTGGCTCCGGCCCATAGTGTGGGTTTATCCCAACACTTCCGTGGCCGGGCTCCAAGGATAACGAGGTGCCTGAGGTTGGAACGCAGAAATGGAGAGAGGAGTGACATCACAAACTGGTCTGTGGTCAGCCGAAAGACGCATGGAGAAAGAAAACTACTGGTAACACATATATATATATATGAAAGCCAGCTGGGAATATTTACTTTACTATGATTGATACAAGAAAATACTCTGGGTGAGAGAAAACAACTTGCTGCTGGTGCAAGTGATCTGCTTAAATCTTAGCTAGTTTTCACTGTTTTGTTCCATATGCACATAAATGAGTCAGCGGCAATGCTGACTACTTTACTAGCAAACATGCCAAAGATGTAGGAAGTTAATTTTAGTTAGTTATTTCTTTGGGTTTTGCAATGTTTTTGGACAAAACAATCTACGTTATATTTCAATTTGTCACCAATTTATGTTTTTTTAGAACAATAAATTGGAAAATAGAAAATAATATGCAGATTGATCTATGACAAAAATAATAGTTTTAGGTCTTGTTAATTCACAATCAAGCATGGATGGCAGAAGCAGCATTACCACCAATACACACACAGAAAGAAAATGAGTCTACTTCTCTACTTCCTATTGATTTTATAGTCACAGCCGCTAGTCTACTTTAACACAGCAGGATTTGAATTTTGTAAACTATGGTCCCATTTAAAGCAGGGAATGTTTGTAGTTAAAGAGTGTCGTTCTCTCCTGCTTAACACTCTTGTTCAAATATGGTCACTTCTGGCTCCAAAAAACAAAGATAACAATGGCCATAATGCTAGTCTGCAAACAAATGGATGACATCAGCAGGTTAACGCTTGGTCTGAGATGTTGATGCTCTAGTGCGACATCTAGTGGCTGAAAATGTCATATGTTTCACTTTTAAGTCTTCAAAAATAAAATTACTAATTATGTGGAAAAATGCCCCCTGTGAATACTAGACTATGTTTTTCTGAGGCGTTAATGTTAAGGCAGTTGAAAATAGCCAGTTAAAGTAAGTGCAGTACTCCATGAAAACATCCCTTCACTGTATACCACATGCTTTGTTATTATGTCTCTCCCTTGGATAAGGTTTTCAGTGTTTCTATGCAGCAATATGAGCAAGGCAAACTCCTGCTCTCGCAAAATGTTCTTTGTTCTTCAGATACAGCACGCACATCAACTCAACACCAACTGGTTCACTCGCCGGACTACAGTATCTGTAGAGCCGATCGAGACGGAAAAGATCTGTAGTTTGGGTTTACAACATGTAGGGAAACTAAAAAGGAGATTGAGTATTCGTGAGGAGTACAGTCTTCACTCCAGTTGAGGTTTTGAAGCACAATGTCTACCTGCATCACTACCCAGCACCCCTAATGCTCCCCACATCACCAGCCTCACTCGCTGGCCTGTCAGCACACATCTGCTCTGTGTTACTGCTGGAGCCCCGGCTGTCAATTCAATTAGGTTCTCCCTGCAGTGGTCAAACTGTACAGCAGTGTACAGTACACGTGCAAATGCATACAAATACACAAGCTATTCTGACTCTCATGGCTGAATTACAGAGAGGTCCTGCATCATGAAAGTTTATTAAGTGTCCTAACACATTTGTGCTCATAATATATCTCTCCCCGTGGTTATTAATTATACTAGTGACATTTGAAGTCCTAACTGCAGTCTGCGGATAAGGACTTGATAAAATTAAATGAAAGAGATACAACAAAATGCCAATACTTCTCTATTAAAAGGTTGAGGAGTCCCACGGGACCTACCGGACAATATCATCACATAAAGAGGCAGAAGAGCAGCGAAAAAGATTAAATGACCCAGCAGAATGTGGTATCCCCAACTGCGCTTTGGGAAATCTGACACTGCTTGAAATTATTTTCACCAATCAAGCTAAACACTATGAACAAATTAAAAACTCTCCACAGAAAGCAGTCCCAGCAAATTGATGTTTTTGTAGCTGAGGATCAGCACTGATGTGACTGCTCAAGCTGTAAATCATCCAACCCCCAAAGCAGATTGTTCCTAAATGACAAGATGAAGTTTTGCTCTGAGCTCTGCTCTATGTTTAATTATCCACACAATCAGCAGCAGATGTTTAGTCAAAGCCAACATGTCAACCAGTCGCCCTCCCAGGTATTCAGCGAGGGAACACACTCTGGCTGGGCTTCATACAGCTTTCCAAGAGTGTCAACGATTTGTTCTGGATGGCCTCAGTCGATACTGTTTAATCTTAATATCACGGTAACCAAACTCAGATCAATGACAACCGAGTGCCCAATCAGCAGACGTCAAGAGGATCAGATGTAAGTGTGTCTCTAGAAACCCATCAAACTCCCAGCTTGCAAACAGATCCGCTCGAACACCAACGCAGGAAATTTTGCAAAAAAACACATCTTATTTCTTAAATACACAATCTCTGTCTTTTGCATTGACAGGCACTCGCACCCGTTTGGACACAGCGAGTTTAAATGTGACTTTCAGTGTAATAATGTAGCATCTAATGTGAAACCAAATCGATATTCCGACAGCCGACTGTTTATGTTTGACACTAGCATGTACTTTCAGGAGATTAAATAAAACCGACCCTTTATTTTCAGCTCCCAGAAGTGTCCGTTCCTTCCTTTCTGTTTCCACCTCATTAAATTACCCACACCTGGCCAATCACAGAGGGTCTCGGGTGTACAGCAAACCAAATGGGGTGCGAGGTAACCGAGTGCAGCAGCCGTACAGGAGCACTACATCAGTGCCGGTGACACGCTGGGCTCTCTCACCCAATCACTGCTGCCCCTGCTGTGTGCGTTCGCAACCAATCATAAAACATTCCCGCTGTGTTTCTCTCAGCCAATCACCTTGAGGCTCTGCTGGGTGTCGAGAGTAAAGCTCGACTCACACCAGTCGTCTTGATTTATATCAGATAAAAAAAAGAGACCAAATCACACAGAGTGTGCAGCCTCGAAGTAATATCTCTGTGTCTTGTATAACATACCTCAGTTTCTTGTAGTACTGCTTGACCTTATCCAATGAGGCAGCATTGATTTGGGCCTGGTATTCCTCCACTGACACATTGTCTCTGTAGTAGTAACCCTCCATACTCTCCAGAGCTACAACAGGATCAAACCAAAGGGGCAGAGACATAGTGGTAAAGCAAATAAATAATAAAAAAAAAATCTGTCTGCCAGTTAGGGGTGTCATAATTCTCATAGAAATGAGTGTTTAAATTCAACTGTTGAAATCAAAAGCAGGAGGGCATATGATTTGGAGAATGGTGACACCCCTCCTGCCAGTGTTTGTGATCATCTGTAAAGCAGCCCTCAGTCCCCAACCAGGCCCACTGTACCTTGTGTGAAGAGCACAGGGTAGATTTTGATGCCTCCTCCGTTTCTCAGCCTGTGAGGCAGCTGGGAGAAGTAGAAGCTCTCAAGGTAGAAGCAGACCTTCAAAGTCTGACGGGTGCCCTCCACCTGGTACGACATGGGCATGTCTAGCAGAAGAGAGGAGAGCAGACACATTCAGCAGCAGTGATGACGAGACTATAACGATGCCACGAGTCAAGTGTCAGCTGTCACGTCTCTGTGTACGTACTGGCCACAAGCGGTTCCCCTTCAAACTGCCGGAAGTAGAACGTGACCTTCTCCAGGTCAGTTAGCGCCACCTGAGTGTCCTCCAACATGGCCTGCTCATCAGTCTGAAGGCAGAGAGAAACAGCGTGCTTAAAGCATTTTGATTGTTTACTTGGTAAAAGTAGCCACATGGAGACGGCAAATCAAAGGGAGAACTTTAAAGTCTACATGCAGAACGGCTCCTACAGCTTAATTACAGCCAAGAAGTGTGCGTTCCCACAGCCAGGCATCCGCTTAATGAGTTGATCAGCACCCTGCACCTTGACGGAGTGGAAATCTTTTGAAAGAATATTGAACTAAAGCACCTCAAGAGTGAATTATTGCAGTACTTTCACCTGTGTGTGTGTTTGTGTGTGTGTGTGTGTGTGTGCGTCTGTGTGTGTGCGCTCTGTCCTGAGAGTAAACAGGCAAAGCAGACAGTCTTAAACAAGACACGCCACCATTTTTCTAAGATGCTGATCTGAGGAGCCGAGTCAGCGTGTGTGTGCGCTTGCGTCTTTGCCTGTTTTCATGTTTGCTTTGGCTTGTTTGTGTTTGTTTACATCTCTGATTGCGTGTACGTGTCTGTTCGCGCACACGTTTTCCCTTCCAAACGCCTCAGAGAGCAAAAGAAACCTCAAATGTTTCGGACTGCGACGCTCTGGCGCTCCTCTCTCGCCCCTCCCCTTCATTTCTCTTTCTTCATCTTCTCTCTCCTCTTCATCCAGCACATGCAGAGGGATAACCAGAGCAGCGCTGAAAGAGGATTATTCCCCCTTTTCTAAAGACACATTTGAGATGGCCCAACATGTGACGGAGGAGTACCCGCCGACCTGCCAAGTGACGCCCGCCGTGTGTGGGCGAGTTTATCTCACAGAGCGTCATACACACACACAGACACACACATCCACAGCATCCCCGGTTTCTCTCATGCTGCCCTTTCATGTGGTGCCCTAAAAAGGAACGTATTTCTCTGGAATCACCCGCAGGTACTGAGACCTGTTTTGTTCCACGGGGACACTTGAATGGGAAATGTCTCGAGAAATAAAGAGGAAGAGGGAGACAGCACCGCAGGAGGAAGAGGGAAAAGCATCAATGATTTCTGGGGACCTGACAAAAGCTGCCAAAAACCACTTTTAAAGCACTTCCTGTGTTTCCCAGGGAAAGACAACAGAAATAGAAACTAAATTCCTCATCCCAATAAAAAATGGATTTCTATGAGGTTAACGATGCAAAACAAAATGCTTTAAAGGAGCATATTATGGCTTTTTAGCTGCTCAGATTTGAGTTTCAGTTCTTCTAATGTGGTTGAAAACAACGAATGAAATTATTTTTAAAAAATCTTGGAGGGAAAGGCTAATACGGTTCTTAGTGAGGTCCTGGTGTGTGCTTGGCTCACCTTCAGCCATTCGGAGTGGCTGTTCATAATGATCTCCTCTCTAAATTGTCTTTTCACTCATTGCACCGACTTTCAGTCATGTTGGAGACTCAATCCAGAAGAATATTTAAGATGTGGGAAGGACTTTACAAAGCAAAAAGAAGACTTAACTAATTTGTTTACCTGTTTTTACAATGCAGATGCGAATTAGGGAGCAAACTGTCAGATTGTGATATTAGCATTTGTGTGTGTGTTTGGTTGCTGGCTGTTTGGGATGTTTCCACAACATCCCCAGACAGCAGTTCCAGCCTAAACAGCAACTGTCCAGATGACGGTAAGGTTTTCTGTTATTTGAGTAACACATGAGGAGGGAGGTCGGCTGTGGGATCTGGCACACCTCAGTGATCCAGACCACATCCCTACACAGTCACTGTGGGCAGGCTGCATTAAGCTCAGCACATTTTAGATTTTTTTTTTCTTAGCATCCACCGTGCAGCCTGGTAATGTCATCTTGACCGATGATCTTAAAACCCAAACACATAAATAAAGGTCACCATCACACAAAGTCAGAGAGCCGAACAGAAATGGTGAATGCTGTATGTTAGATGGTTTTTCAGATGATTGTTACTGTATGTATTCTACTGTCGCACCACAATGTGATCGCTACACATGGTAGTACACAAGGAAAATGTGCAATAACAAACATAATCAGCCAAAATCTCCTTGCAAAACACTGGCTCGTGCAATGAAATGATGAGTTTGTAGTCCTCTTCATGCTCCATACATGCACACAGGTAACATTTGGTCTGGGCACAACTCAACCATTGCTCACTTTACAGCAAATCCTCGTGGTTTAGTGTGTGTACACATACAGCAACTGCTGTTTTTAGAGTGTCTGTTAAAGCGGATTAACTGGGAGCTGAGGCTGGTCTGGTGCTCACCAGATTGGGGGACAGGAGGGACTGGAAGTGGAAGAGCAGCCCAGCACTGGCGATCTGCTCCAGCCAACGGCGGCTGGCTTCCTGGGCCTCCTGAAGGTCCTGGGGGTACGAGCTGTCTTGGTCGGGCTCCCTGCCCACATTATGGAACTGAGAGAGGACATAAACAAAATGTGGTGAGCCGACTGAAAGAATCAAACAAAATTACAGCTGCTGCTAACAAACCTTCTTGACATCAAACCCGACTGGGACGAAACAGCAGCCAGTGTTTCAGAGGCACCAGGCTAACACTTTAGATAAAGTCACTGCTGCTTCTCTATGGTAGAACGTGATACGCCTTTTTATAGTAAGCATCCTTAAGCACTGTGGGCTCAGGCACTGATAATTCATAAGTGTGTGTGGATGATTTGTGGAGGACAGTCTGAAGATTCAGTGTGGTGAATTTGATTTCGATACAGGGGAAAACAGGGGCGGTTTTATAGTTTTACAGTTTCACAGAGTGATGGACTTCACAATTCCTGCCAGCTCAACAAACGTGAACATCTCTGCTCACCTGAGCCTACATTTAGGCGAAAGTAGCAAAGTCGTATCACAACCGATTTGTTCTGACTTTTTGAACTTTTAAACTTTTAAACGGTTGCTGTAGCGCCACCACCATCAGGTCGATTAGCCTACAGTGCCGCTTGAGGAAGTCTGGCACCAGACTGGACCTTTCCTGGTAGGAAGAAGCAGCAAAACATTGGCAAATGCAAGAGGACCCAGCAGCAGAGCCCAGTCCCTAATGAAAAAGAGATACTCTCAATTTTCAATTCCCAATCTCAAGCAGACATATGTATAATTTACCTGGTTGAGGACAGTCAGCAGGTGCTCTGAGAAGGCACACACAGCCGCAACCAGAGACTGGCAGAACACCATGTCTCGACGCAGCTGGATCTCGGAGTCTAGAGGGGAAACAAAGTGGATGTGGTAAAGTACAAACAGGAATAGTCAGAAAGAAGTGAAAGAAAAACGAAAGCGAGCGAGTGAAGGTTAAAATCTGACGTGTAAAAGGGACACAAATGAGTGTCCTGAGTTTGTTAAGGTAATTAGACAGACATTTTAGGTCAGGCTCTGTGCTTTTTAAGCTTTCAGTGAGGTGACAAAAAGTCTTGGCTGCTTGCTCTTTTTTTTTAAATCTTCTGGGTATTAAATATTTTATCATGAGAGCAAATGACAGGTGTGCCCGAGTGGAAAATAATTGGCTGCTATAATTTCCTGAGAAATAGTCCTCCTGAAAAAGTTCAGCAATCCACTGGGTTAAAAATGAGTTCATGAACCCATCAGAAATGAATAAAGTGTCACGAGGAATGACTGCAAACTCTCTGACACTATTAACCAATCCCACCACAGCCTCAGAGAAAAACTACCTCTTTTCTACTTTATTATTCATTATTAATTTATCGCTCCCGGAAGTATGTAAAGGAACATGACACCCAATTTCTACCGCACTGTTTCTCTTCAGGAGCCGGCATCTGGGTTCAGCAGTACTGTTAATGCCAGTGAAGGATTAGTGTGGATTCACTTCCACAGTATTTAATAGTGTTGCAGAAGTCCTTTGGTGTATCTCAAAGACTTTTTTTCTCTTTCTTTGTGTAGTTTTTTTGAAAAAAGAACATGAGCAGAAGAATAAAGTAACAGAACACAATAGATCACCGGGGGAAAAACCCACAGCGAGTTCACACAAAATCAGGACAGACTGTTCATTTCCTCTTTTTTAATGTAAAAAAAAAAAAGCTGTATGTGTCAAATGAAAGCCTAAAAACACAAGTATGCTTCTCTTCCTCTCAACTGGTACAACTCGTCTCATCAAACCAACCTGTGTGTCTTTAGGAAACTGATGTTTGGCTTTTTTTAGCGAAGCTCAAACCGTACCGTCCTGTTTCAAAGTACTGTCATTCACCTGAGCGCGTTTATTCATTTTCTGTGCAAAAACCGTGTTCTGAGGCGGAGGAGAGTATGAGACAAACCTGTATACTGCAGGAGGACCAAGAGCAGCCGCGTCTTCACCTCTGAAAAATAAATAAATAAAAGCAATCCTGTGAGGCAGTGAATAACCTTACATCAATTCCCAAAGAGATTTTCTCCCAGACTGCAGCAGTGTGACCTACACTATAAAATCAGACCCTTAATGTCATAAATATGACAATGTTGTATTGGTTTTCTGCTCCGTCCCAGCTCCACAGCTGTTTATCTTTACGTGTAAGGAAAAAAAAAGTCATAAAAACCAGCTGTGGGCAAAGATAATAACATAAATCCGTATTTGTTTATAGTCATATCAGAGCTGCAGGAAGCCTGGCAGGACGCTGCACTGCATGAAAAGACCATCATGGCGAGAAGTAAGAAGAAAAAAAAAACAGAGTGTTGTACACAGGCCAAGCTGCACATTAATATTAACTCTGCTTATTTGTACTTTCTCAGCGGTGACCGCCGGCTCACCTTTCCCAGGAGTGTCATGTGGCTGGCCTTCGGTCTGGGCTCTTTGTACCTTTGTGTGTTTGCGTGGCGGGTGTCCGTGTGCCCGTGTGTGTCTGTGTGTTCAGTCTGTGCGCCAACAAACACAAGACTACATACTCCTGTGGCGAATAAATGAGGCTGAACTCCGTCTGTAGATAACACATCTCACTGTTCTTAGATTCTTTAACTTGCTAGTTTTCAGCTCCAACTCTGTGGCTCAGATTTATGAATCCCAGGATGGTTTTAGGTTTACGCTCACAAGTGTAAAAGAGGCTTTTACTGTATCTAACTAAATGTACATTACCTTCCAAGTCTGGCATGCTGTTTCATGTGCACGCAAACCTTAAGCCACAAACATCGCAACAAAAGCTTTGTGTGTGTATTTGTGTGTGCGTGTGCGTGTTAATGATGCTCAGAACGGTTCAGACAAACACTCACCCTCAACATATTTGGCGATGGTTTGCGTGAGGGTATGAACACTGCTCGGGAGGTTCCAGGGATCCTGCTTGACATGGAGACGCAACTTTTTGGTGCAGTTCACCTTGGGCTCCATCTCCTGCTGAAACTCTGACAGAAACACACACACACACACACAAAGAAAATTAGTTGAGATACACGACTGTAAAGCAACTAATCGGAGACAGTGGATTTATATGACCAGCTGCCTCTGCTGGCCCAATAAACACATCTCACGATTTCATTCCTCCGCTGATGCATCTTCATGATTCTTTCTCTTCTCTTTTCTCTCTCTACTGCCTCCCTAACAACTTAATTCACTGACGTTTATTGGCATCATAAAACATCCGTGAGCAGTTAGAAAACATCTAACTCTTTAAAAGCAATAAAACACTTAAATTATTTACGAGATTGGTTATTCAGTCAACAACATATTTCAGGAAACGCTAACATCAAAAAGGGATGACAAAGACCAATAAATCATTACACTCAAACCATGTCTATTCTTCCTTTTATCCACATTTCAGTTATGTTTAATGAGCCTCTCACCACATTGGTCTCATTCTCTTTTCTCTCAGTCCTTCTGAATGCGATCATAAAAAACTAAAGGCCAGAGAGACCCAGAAACAAGCAAAATTCCTCTTATTTTATTAGCATATCCCACCCGCCACCAGTGTTAGACTGCCTACAATCTAATCTTCCTCGTCCTTGCAGGGGCAAAAAAATGAGCGTAAAGGTCTGACAGTCTGAAGTAACTCGTCTTGCAAGCAGACAGAACAAACTGTGACAGAGTTTACTTTGTAGACGAAAAAGAAAGAGACCTGGGCTAAGAGGGTTGGCTGTTTAACAGAGGCTTCAAGGTGGTTTGGAGTGTGTGTTTGTCTGTGTGTCTGAGGGCGACGGAGAGAGCGAGAGATCAGATGCAGGAATGCACCACTTGTTAGATAATCCTGTTTGCTCTGTTATCATCCACACACATTACTGGAGTGGAGATGGATCAGCTCTGATCAAGGCCTTCACATCTCTCCTGAAGGCATTTACCCATACAGTCACACACACTACACACCCACCCACACACACACACACAGGAGAGGAGAGGAGAGTCTACTGAAGTCATTTTCACAGACATAAAATAAGCAAACGTGATTCATATCAGAGCATATTGCATGGCACAGTAGAGACCACCAAGAATCATGAAGTCGTCATTTTTGCAAAGTGTGGGAACCACAAGGGCAGAAAGAAAACAACTGTTGCTTCAGAGCGTGGTTTTCCTCTATCTAATCTTCAAAACAAGTTGAGTCATCTAAGTTCCACAGATCATAAAAGGGCACCGTAAGTTAGTTTGTATTTGTAGTGGGAAATGATAAGGATAAATTTAGCTTTTCCAGCAACATTTCCAACATTTTCCTGTGAAAGATAAAACGTAACAATAGACCAGTGTGGTTAAACCCCACAGGCCAAGATGAGGTTAGGAGGCAAATAAACGCACTCGTAAAAATTAAACTATCAGGCAAAAGGGCTGCTGCAGGGTCACGTTTTCCATTGACTGTTAAGTGGCACTACAATAACTGTAAAGTGGAGATGAGTATGCTAAATTAAGTGTTGCTGTTTCAACACTGTGAAGCCCTTCAGTGTGAAGGGCAAGTGTGATAAATGAAGGGGGGAAAAGAAGGGAAAAGACAAAGAAGAGGAGCAGGAGCTGGAATCCACCTACAACACAGCCCCGCATCCCCCCACTCCACCCCCACCCCCGCTCACATGTGTCTACAGTCACATCTGTGCATATTACAGGAAGTCACAGCCTCTGTGCACAGGCGGCGGCTGTGACATTTTCAGCATGCGCTCTGTTTTCTCTCAGCGTCGATGCTGCTTAAACTCTGGAGCCTCTCCAATATTATCTTTCTTCTCTCAGGCCCAGGAAGCACAGCTCCATTGCCAAAAACACAATACTCACAGGAAACACATACACCACTACAGCAGAATGTATATTTTTGATTCTAAAAGACTTACTTTTACATGTCTCGTGTTTGACTAGTAGACGCGCGGTGTAAAAAGAAGGTGAGGAATCAGTGTTTCAGAGCCAGGAGCACATCACAGTCCTGGTGTTTTACCTTGTAATCCTCTTACAGGTGTGAAGCACTTGGTCTGCTCGAACGCCCGAGCCACCACTGCTCCTCTCAGCATGCTGGTGATTGAGTCCACCTGAATAAAGCACAAGAGTCGAGTTGGTGCGCTTACATGACAAAGTTTCCCACTAAGCCAAGATCGAAAGTATGTGGAGGGAAGCAAAAAAGAAAAAAAACTGCTGCCCAAACATAATCAGCACCTGCTTCTCTCGCACTCTCTGTAACACACACACACACACACACACACAATCCCAAAGAGCCCCAGTGAATACAGTTTTCTATGCAGTATGTAAACAAAGCTGGGGAAACTGATCTACAATAAAACAAATGACAGGAAGCAGCCCAAAAGTGCAGAGACAGCAAAGCATAGTTTTTTCTGCCTTTCCACCGCCGATGGAGACATCCTCATGAAGCGTCTTGTTAATGGAGTATGTGTGTGTGTGTGTGTGTGTGTGTGTGCTAGGGAGTGTACATGTGTAATCAGACATAGTCAATTTTTGCTGCAAATGAATCAGAGGTCAGAGGTCATATTAAGGTTGTTGTGATTTTCCCTTCCTGGAAAAACACACAATTTCTGTTCTCCAAACATGAAAGTGTAAATAAATATTTGAATTTCAAAAACATTTACAGCTGGACATGAAGTATGATTACTGTTTTCTCTTAGAAAATAGCAGAATAACAATTATGTTGCGCAATTTTTCAACTGGGAAAAAAGACAAATCCAATCAAAACAATTTGAAATCCACTTACGATAATGAGATCAGACAATAACTGATCTGTCACCTTCACAAGATAACAAAGTTAACGCCAAGAAGTCACATCAATCCAACCTGTGCAGATGTTTAGCTGACCCACCTGGCTAAACAGATGTTCCAGAAAGCTGTGAAGTTTCTTCTGCTTATCATGGGACAGCCACACACTGGAGGGCATCTCGTCTCCTGCAGAGGTGTGGTTACGCAGCATTAGTCCACCAAAACACATGCACGTTTACTGTGTGCTGTCCTGCTGCAGAATCTTAACTTCTGCATCGCTTTCAAATGTAAACGCTGCTGTGTATAACAGGTGATGTCTGACGTGTATGAGCGTGTATTTCTGCGTGTGTTTGTCAGGATACGCAGCTGCCGAAGATGTTAATTTAACTTAATGACAAATCCAGCTGAGATGTGTGGCCAAGCGCCTGACACATCCGCTTAGATTCAACTTGAGGCTTTTTTGTTTTCACCCTCTGGAAGGTAAAATCATGCCGTCACGTGGTCACCGTTTACGCTCACATGGCAGGCAGTGATTTGATTCAGGTACATTATTTAAACTACACACCAATTAGGTTTACTAATGTGTGTGTCCGTGTCCGCTGTGTTGCATTCACGTACCTGAGTCCATCTCATCGCTGTGGACGTAGGAGCTACAGTGGCTGCTGCAGATGCTGGTAAAGGAGGCAATGGAGTTTCTGTTGCTGTTACAGTCACTGAAGAGAAGAGAGGGAAACATTAAGAAGCTTATTTTATAGTATATGTACTCCTTTATCTCTCCTTAACTCCTTAATATGGCATTTAATTCTGTGGCATGCCACTGTATAGTATTGTGTACCATGTGGTTTTGTATGTTAATATTCTATGGAAAAGGAGCTATATTACCATGCTATGGAACGCCATGCTATTGAACTGTATCACAGATTCATGTTTTTCATTTAACCTCTCTTGCTGTTATTCTTTTTCTGAAAGCCTCTTACGTAACCACATTTCACTTGGGTTTTACCTGTACGAGTCTCGGTTGCTGATTGTGTCGTGTCCGGAGTCCTCCTGCTCGTCCCCCGCCACGTTAAAGCACACTTTCTTCCCGTTCCGCTCCCCTTTCTCCCCCTCGCTCTCTGCCGATATGTAGCTCTCTGGGGTCCTCGCCTCTGTCGCCGGAGGGTGGGTGATGCAGGATAAAAGGCTGATGGAGAGAAGGAGGAAAAACAGTACAAAGAGGAGGAGGGTTACTTGTAACAGCCACGAAATTCATCCAAAATCAACACATGAGACAGCAGGATAAAAACAGCTTCTTTAATCGCACTAACGCAACACAGGAAGCTCTTACACTGCACTGTAACATATCGAACTGTTCATACAGCATGAGCGAGGGCTCCAACAGGTGAGTGAGTGGGTGAGTGGATCCATATCTTATTAACAGGCCCAAACATGCAGCAGGGTACAGCTGTGTCAACAGGCTGCAGCTCCACTGCAAAGATCAGCTTTCACTGTTACCGCTGGCCTGTTTTGTATCAGACGGCTATCAGAAGAGCAGGAAGAGACTGACCGGAATATTTTCACAGTTGCAGCAACACATGGTGGCATTTAAATCCAGCCATATTCCAATAAATGCTAGGCTTGGTCTTTTTTTGATCTCTTTCCCGACACACGCGCACACACACACTCTGACACGCGAAGTCTGTTTACATTTCAGCCTCATTTTAATTTGTGTCCGCTTACATTTTCCATTGTGTCAGAACATCGGCCTTAAGGATATTTCAGAGCGGAGGCAGCGGGGAGGGGCTGCCAGGGGCCACTCGGAGCTACGTGAAGTAAACAACCTGTCTGCCTCATGCTCCCCAAACACAGCTCAGATTTTTATGCCTCTTTATGCTCTTAAACATCCCCCATTCCTCTCTCTCTCTCTCTCTCTCTCTCACTCTCTCTCTCTCTCTCTCTCTCACTCTCTCTCACTCTCTCTCACTCTCCACTGACCCCCTTTCTTCCCATTCACAGGCTGACTAGGCCACAGAGATGCCCTCATTATGGTCCACTCCAGGAGCCACCACAATGCCCATCCAAAAGCAGAGTGGCATTCCATCGCCATGGAGAAGCTGTCCAGGCTCTGTGATTGGCTACCAGTTAATAAAGCGCCGTTTGGGGCCTTTGGGGCACAGACTATCGGAGGGAGTGAGGAAGAATAACAATGACTGGATGAGAGGAGGAAAGGGAAAACAGACGAGAGCAGGCCAAAGTACGCCACTGCTTATTGCAAGCAATCAGAAAAATTTCAAGATTTCTTAATCTCTCACAGGAAGCTCTTTAACACATTTCGACACATTAAAACGTAAGACACCAGTCGCCTTCATCGTAGCTAGAAGAGCATCTGCACGACAAAGCTTCACATCAGGCAGTTTCATGGCAGCACATTTGCATCCATCCAGAGGTAAATAAGTGAGGGCCCTATAGCTGTGAAAATGCCGCTGGTTATGATAACAAAATAATAATAATAATAATAATAATAATAATAATAATAATAATAATAATAATAATAATAATAATAATGCATTTTATTTATGGGCGCCTTTCTAGACACTCAAGCTCACCTTACATCATTAATCATAAAAACAGATATTAGCAACAATAACAGACAATAAAATACAATTAAAATGGACAATGCAGTTGTGGTCAGAGGGAGTAGGCTAGTCTAAGCAGAAGGGTTTTGAGTTTGGATCTGAAATGTGGGAGTGAGTCAGTGTTACGGAGGTCAGGTGGAAGTGAGATCCAGAGCTGGGGAGCAGAGCGGCTGAATGCTCTGCTCCCCGTGGTAGCAAGGCGGGCAGGGGGGATGTTTACAGCATAAGGAAAATATGTGAGAATGAAGGAATAAGAATGATAAGGTGGCCATTTGACGCAACAGAGGAGGAGCTCCCGATATGAAGGACGCCACGAGGCACGTCAACACGCAGCTGTGACCCCTTGTCCGTGGTCCAGAGGCAAAAGGTTCCCAGGTCGTGGCCTAAAAATGGATTCCTCTAGAATGAGCCAAGGCATTATGTAACATCTCTCTATGTTGAGTTGTTTCCTTTTCCTAAATTACTTGAGGATATTTCTAATCTCTGATGAATGTACCATAGACTTCCTCTCTCGACCCTGAGTTGGGACGAGGGTGAGCAGGTTCACATAAGGCACAAAACAACCTTCAGAAATATGGCCACTTCAGCTCATTATTATAATATTATAAAGTGGTGCTGTCAAAGTTAGTCACACCGAGTACAGAGCAGTCACAGAGACGGAGGGTAACGAAAGCCGGGAACAGAGGAGACGAGACAGGACAAAGAGACACTGAGAGACTTTGCCAAAACGGGTGTGACAGAACAAAACAAGTAGTGCTGACCCTCTTCGCCCGGCGACAAACAGGGTAAACTCGCAAACTAATCGAACGTAGAGCTCAGGAGGGTGGAACACACCCACAGAGGTCGGAGCAATGCACCCAGACTGCAAATACTAGCAACACAACCCATATTAGCTCCACTGCTGTGAAACACACATGCCTCACTTTTAACAAGCTCCTGAAGTGTGCACGTGTGTGTAGATGTGCATGTCCAAGCACTGTGTGACTGTTGAAGGTAAAGGTCATTATCCCCTCGCTAGTCGTGTCTCGGACCATTTCGGGGCGCACTGACACGACGACACTAATTGGCACCGACACAAGCATGACAAAATTTGTCCAGACGCAGTCATTAAGAGCCCTGCTGTGGACTCGGCTCATTATTACCACAGTTAGGTGACAGCGCCGCTCCATCTAGTGACTTTTTAATGTCGTTCTCCGAATGCTGCTGCCTTTGCTGAGGAGACTTCTAATGACTAAATCAATCAGATGATCATCTAAAGATTCATAACACATCTATTGTAATCAGTCAGCTGTGCAGTAAGAATCATAAACTTCTGCAGGGGAAATTTGGTACTATGATCATTTTAGAGGTTTTGCACATGCTATTAACATGCTGCTGTGCCTGCATGCAGATATCAGTGGTCCATTGTTGCTGAATGGCATTTCCAGAGGGCACCTGGTCTACTGACACACCCTCTACTTCATTGAGACTGTATTTCCTGTTTGGGGGTGGGGGAGGTCGAACTCGAGCAGTGTTTCCCATTTCCTTTCTGTAGACTCGTACGGCTTCAAACAATGGACCCGGCGACCACACAGAGTGGCCAGCCAGGAAACGCTGAGCCAATACACATATACACACGCACACACACACACACGCACGCACCATAGCCGGCTTAAAACCCTGTGCATTAATGAAGCATGAGTATACCTTTGTGTAGACCCATGGTGGAGAAAATCCACCTAACTAACTTCTGAAATCTGTTTTTCTTCTTTTCTGTCACTTACACTTTCTCCCTCTCTCCCTCACACACACACACACACACACACACACACAGGTGCAAGAGTAATGACCAAAATGTATGCCTGCCCAGTGCCAGCTGCAGCACATTGAACAAGCAGGCTGCTACAGTTGAAGCTTGTTATATGAGGTGAACTGGTTGTATAATCACATTAACAAGCAAGTCAATTACAAACTGAGGGAGGGTATCTCTTTCCATCATAAACAAAGAGTGATTTTTAATGTTTCAAAAAATATTAATTTCACCCTTTGTTTTGAAACATATATGAGCAGGTGTATTAGAGCAGATTAATGAAACTGTGCCTCTCATGGAAAAGACTAGCAAGGGGTTTGGGTGTGTTACTTTTGTAGGAGTTTGTGAATTGCAAAGGCTGCACAGGTACACAGATGTTCTAGGTACATATGGCCACTCACTCGTGAATGTGTGCACCGTGTGTCTCCATCTCCTTGACAGCTGTGGTGAGTTTGTAGAGGAGCTTCTGGTAAGCATCCAGGGTGAGCAGGTCCTCCTCTCTGAGCAGGAAGCGAAGGCCGTGGCCCTCCGTCCTGCCCAGGCTATGACCCGATGGTGCAGCCATGGTGGTGATAGTGTGCTGGACATTAACCATGGGGTTTAGCTTCCCTGAGCAAAACACAGACATGCCAGTAAAAAGTCTGAAATTCCAGACTGATACAAAGTAGGATTCAGATGCATCATAACTCATCTGCGCAGTGCTCACCCTGTTCAGCACTGCCGCGTCCTCCCTTCTCCAGCGTGTTCTTCCTGTTGTCCAGCTGCACGCCGAAGGCACTGCCCAGAGACGTGGTGGTCTTTGGGTAGGACACCTCCATCACATTGATATGACAGTTTGTAGGGCAGAAGTCGCTGCTATGGAGGGGGGACACCTTGGCTTTCGCCTGCTTAAAGGTGGGCCATGCTCTGTTCTTCAGTACCCGAGCAAACTGTTCAAAAAGAGTACAAAGTGGGAAATTTGAGCGACTTAGAGGAGCACCAGTGTCATTACTAGTTTCCAACAGATGCGGTTGTCATTTTCACACCCACACCGCAAATGTACTTGCGCCCATCTGTGTGCCCACAGGCGAGTTGGTCTTAAGATGAGGTGTGTTCTGGAAGCAGCAGAAAGCGACTGCGCCACTGAGCAACAAAAACCTGCTCTACAGAGAGAGGCTGCACTCTGTAACCTTAAACGTTTGAACGTCGTAATTTCACAGCAGCAAATACCACGGCATGGTTAATTACCTGTGTGTGACCTTTAGGACGTGTAGAACAACACATCATCGTTAGAGCCTGACCAATCCTGTCTCTGTGTTGGGAGATTTAAATAATCAATGAATCGAAGCTTCTGTGCCTCGTGCGCACAGTGTCTCTTAATGGGGAGATGCACTTATTGTTTGTGCTGCAGGGGCTGACAGTCTGATTGGTTTAATTCTTATTACATCCAACGCACACCTATAAATATTTTAGGGACTAAATGTCTTCTTTAATGTGGTTGTTCAAGTCATAATCACCCACAGAAAGCTGCTCAGGTTCACATGAACTTGTAATGGTAAAATGGTGAAATAGTGAAGGAAAAAAGTGGTTAAACAAAGTGCTGTGGTTAAATTAAACCTTTTCCCCTCCGGTCTTTATTAAAAACGGGTCCGTAAAAGCCATCAATACTCATCAACTGAAATGAAACATTTCATCTCGATACATTTTTCAGCTGTATCACTCACCTGCAAAGAAATATACTACAGAACATCTGGTAACTTTACATGCCCTACATTCCTCCTTTTTTCATGTGATTTAACTCAAATCAAAGAACAAAGATACACACGCAACATCATCATTGCTCACATATGTGAAGAACTCACCATCACCATTAACCCTTTAAATGGAATTAAACTGATGTACGGATCAGCTGTGAGGTTATATGTTGAAACGATGTTTTGCTACTTGTGATTTGATTTGTAACTTCAGCAAACCTCCAGAAAGTGAGTTCATGTTTTGAATTAGGAACTGTGGGTTTATTTTCATTACATTAATGTCCAACACACTTTACACTGACAAAATACAACGCAGATTCTCTCAGATAACAGCACAGGGATCCTGTACACAGGATCAGGAGGGCCAAACTCCTCCTTAGCAGCTTAACGCAATAAAACTTCTATAGGACATCCAACCATCCCTGCTGTGCTATGAGATCCCCATGTCAGACAAAATACACAAGGAGCCTAAAGGACTGCTCGGATCCAGTAGAGCTGATATGGAATATCACAAACATTTGGTTGCACTCTCCTTGAACCGTCCATCACAGGGCCTGCATAATGTCTCGGATGTTACACAGCAGACCCTATGAGCCGTCAGACTAGTCTTTTAGCAACTTGTGCTGTCAAGCAACTTACGCCGAGCACAATGTATATGTTAACTGAGCAACTTAAACCAAACATGTCTGGTCGGCTATCTCAGGGAGCTGCAGCATGTAGCTCAGAGCGCAGATGATGTGCTCCAGATGGACCGTGAGCTGACCTTCACCTGAGAACAGACTCTTATTTCCAGGCCTCAGGTTAATATCTCTCTTTTTGTCAGTTCTTCCCTCTTTCATCCTTCTCTCCTGCTCACTTCTTTCTTTTTCTCATTCTTTCACTTTCGCAGTGCCCCCCTCCCCCTCCAGTTCCTCTCTAGGGGGCTGAGAAGGAATGCTCCATCTTACACAACAAACGTCCTGACTGTGGCTAAGCAGGGCTATTTATAAGTGACTGGTAATTAATCCAAGGCCCACTCTAATGTTGAGTCAGATTTTTTCCTTTTTCCTCTGTCACGCACATTTGCACGCAGTGGGCTGTTTGGCCTATAGACATGCGCTTGCAGATGTGAATGAAAAGCGACGAAAACACTTTGTCTCTGTCAACAACTAGCTGTAACCAATTTAAAAAACAAAGTGGCAGATCACACTACATACTGCACGCATTAAGGTTGTCACGAAACCAGAATTTCAAACTTTGGTAGGACGCTAGTATAAAAACAACGCTCGATATCTCTTTCGATACCACATCAAAAACAAAAACAATGTCCTGAGCGCACAAAATTGGATGTGTTTCTTCCTTTGTTTTTGAATGAACAGCCTGCACACAGCACTCGCACAGATACTATCAAATGTGGATGTCGTGGGTTTTTTTCGTGAGTATCAATGAGAACTGATTACAGCAGCCCTCACACCCTGACGCCCCCGACAGTTTGATGCACTTTGACATGTTAATGTCAGCGCAGTGAGGAACAAGCATCCACCAACGTCTTCTGTGTCTTATTAATACACTTTCATTATGTTTTCATCCCCGTCTTACTTGTATCCGCAGGTGACTCCGCTATAAAGGTTTTATCACAGTAAACTACGCTGAATGGGGGGCAAGAAGGGCAAGAACCACAGTGTGGAACCACAGCATAAACTATTTAAATTTGGTTTTTATACACGATATTCACAGTTCCAAGCTGAGTAAAAACTATGCATATGCAGTTCACGGTGCAGAGAAACGCCATCCAGTGCAGCACAGGACAGTTACCTTTCTGTAGTTGGTGATGCGCCGGTTGATGTGCTCCACCCTCTCACCACACATGGCGCTGAAGCGTACCTGCAGCTCCTCGGGGATCACATCGCAGCTGAAACTCAGCCTGCCACACATCTGCACCAGCGTGTCATCATTACGCGCCAGCGCCTCCAGGATCTGGTCAGGGAAAGGGCAAACAAAGGCAGGGATGATTAACTGATACAGAAATGCCTCAAAAAAAAATCTTTCAGAACAACTAATGGGATGGAAATAAATGGACGAGCTCTTTTTCACTGGAAAAATACATTTGGTTCGAGGGCTGATTCCTCTGCAGCATTTCATGAGCAATTTAACTCGGATATCTACAACGTTCATGTGCTATTCATAAATCCACGGGGATAAACCCGAATTGTAATAGAGATGCTGTACGTCCGGTATGTATGTAGACTCTGGCTTTCCGGATCTTAGATTAGATCCGAGAAGGAAGAGAGACACAAATCTCAGAGCTGTCTTAATGAGATGCCCAGCGCAGGAGAGAGAAAAGCAAGGAAGGAAATGTAATAGCAGAATGAAGCAAAAGAAAGCCTTATTAAAATTCAACATCACACAGGTCTCAGGGGAGATTGTGGACTGCTGGGCCAGATGTTTATAATAAGACTAAAATGACTTTCACTTTGGAGGGATGGGGAAACTACTTCCAGTCAAATGGAATATTTCAAGTTTTAATTCTGTGCCTGTCATTGGTTTTTATTTAAGATGGTGCTTTCAAAGACCTCAGGACACAAGAGGGGCTGTAACTTTAAATCAGTTTAAGACGTGATCCCAACTTGTGATCTCAACTTGGTCACCATAAACAAGAGACATGCTGTTCATCATCTAATCTGACGTACACGCACGTCTGAGGGAATCTTTGTTCCTCTGTGCATCTTAAATCAATAATGACCAATCTGAGAACGTCACCGGTGGGAAGTTAAAAGGCATGCACTTAACACGGCTGGGAACTAACATGACTAAAATAAAGCTGTCATTTTTAACTAGCATCAAGACATTCAACCTACCCAGCAGGAGAGCTGGTGGTTTTATCTGGCTGTGCTGAAGCCATGAAATACAAAAAATTACACTGTGGAATTTGTGCAGCATTTTGAAGAAAAGGTTCTTGACTATAAATTCTACTGAAATTTCACTTCCGATCAGACAGAAATCATGTGGAATCATTTAGGAATTCATCTGCTGGCAGGGCGAGACACAGAAGCATTTCACATCTGTAACACTGAGGTGACGAAGACCAACAGCTCGATTCATCACCGAAAAGGGAAGAAAACTTTCTCTCTGTCTCCTTGTCTTTCTCTCTCTGTTATTCACAGACACTTGGCATATTGTCAGAGCCTAAGCAGCGACATGCTTGCTTCTTAAATTGATGATAAAAGTATGTTTTAGCTGGCTTAGGGCTTAGATCAGGGCTTTATTATGCAGAAGCAACCTTCTTCTGCCAAATATATATGATAATAAATGAGGGATTCATGTTGATAAACTCAAATATTGTGAGGAATGTGCTTCACTTAAGCATAATATCAACTGAAATAATCAAACTAGATGTTTGGTGTCAAATTTAGCTGCAAATGAAAACACTTTGTGTTTCACTTAATCAAATTTCCAAGTGAGCATGGAGCCAAATTTACTGAATTACCAAAATCGCTGTTTTCAAACAATGAACAGTCTGCATCCCACATAATTTAATCACCAAGTTCAGTTCAAACGTCCAGAATCTTTAACTGGTCATACAGTTATTAATCGTGGCATACACATTGATCCAGCATGTGAGAGAATTCTAATGTACTGATTAGACTTAGTGTTAAGAAGATAAATGAGACACTGAATGTCATTTATTCGTACATCAAAATGTCTCTACAGTAGTCAGAATACCTTAGCGGTGAGACTGAAGAATCCCTTGGGTTCGACCATCTTTTCCAGCACGTGACACTTGATGCCAGCTGTGCTGTCATACTCGTATATCACGCCATACTCCAGGTGGACGTTGTCCACTGTCAGACTTACGTGGTCCTTCTTCCCATCGATGATGGCTATAGTGTTGAATTTGTCCATCACCTCTGAGATTGTTGAAACACACAAGAATAAGAGAGACATCAGTGAAACTAATCTCAGTTAACTGACAGGCAAACCTTTTCAACTCGTAGCCCTGGTGATCCCATTAACTGCATTGCAGATAAATACTTGGGCAATAAGTTTATTTAATAAAAATGTGCTGTTTAATTTTAAAGGAAAAAGCTGCACATGAAAGTAGTGTTTTATGGTCAAATTTGCAAGTCGTCGTGGTGCTCCTGGTTATAAAATGTAGTAACACTGTCTCCAAAAATGGTCACAAAAGGCAACTAAATGGTCGCAGTCCAAAGCCCTGATCCTGATCTTCACTACAAAAAGCATTTTCATCATCACACACTTTAGGAGGCCTCAGACCACCAAAACTGTGGTTCACTTTACAGGAAGAGCCGCCGCACATGGCTTTACTCCATCTCCCACCAAAAAAGATGAGCAGTTCCAACAACATTAAGTTAACCGGCTCTATGCTAAAGCGATGACTTAATAAGGCAATAAATCCTGTCCCCGAGCTGTTTGCTGTGAAGGGAATAGGTTTCCTGTTTTACTTTCTCATTGGGATCCATAAATCGTAGGCGCAGAATTAACACTTGATGAGCCAGAGGAGGGGGATGTGCTCGGGGTAACGCACTCCAGATGAGCCTGTTCGGAGCTGCATCGGACTTGTTAACTGGAAAGGGGGGGCGAACTCGCCTGGATCACATCCACAGACACCTCGAGCAGAATTTCTCTCCCCGGGTGACTAATTCTCGTGTAGTTTCTTGTGAATGTGTGCATGCGTTTGTGTGTGGTCACCTTCTACTTTACACTCAAATCCATCTCCGTTCTCCTCAGGGGTTGGCTTCTGGTTAGTTTTCTGGTTGTCCTCCTGGGCGCTCTCACTGTTGTTGTACACCCACTTAATGGTATCTTGCTGCATATGATTACAATAAAAAAATATTTAGAAACATAACAAAAAGGTTTCTGCATTACAAAAAAAAAGAAAAAACTGAAATCTGATGTTTGGTATCAGAGAATTTAGATTCTTCTATTTATATGTTGAACTTACATTGACCTGTAAAACTTCTGTGTGTTTTCACTTAGAATTAAGCTGACTGGAACCAATGGAGTGACACACGCACACAACTGTCAACACAAATCAGTCTATTGCAGCATGACTCTCAACCTTCACTGTCACTCGTGGTTAATAGCTGGCCTTTCTATTGCTAGGAAGATAGAAGATGAGGAAAGAGAAATAAAACTGGCGTGTATGTGTATGTGTGTGTGTTTGTGTGTATACGCAGACTGAGGTTTGGGTTTGATGCAACATACTGTATTTAGCTGATTCTGCCCGGATATGATGTGCAGCGTCACAGCTGGGTTGGCAAAACATACAGTACGAAGCCTTCACAAACATATGGGAGCATGATGGTTGGTGAGACCTCAAAATCAAATCCGTGCCAATCCCATCAACTTAGTCTAGCGTGCCACGGAGCCTTGTGTGTGTGCGTGTGTGTCTTCTCTCCACACCCAAGCCCACAGCAGGTTTTCTTCCAAGGCTACATGCTGTGCCTGCCTACTGCTCTGTGGTCATCCAGTGTGCAGCCGCACAAGAGGGCGGCTCCTCTGTGTCCATACTTGATGCAAGCCAGATTGTCAGTCGTGTTGGAAACCCTGCTTGTATTGGCTTCATTAAGTCCCAACGGGGCACAATTACAATGACACACAAGAGCGACTCACACCGTACACACACGAACACACACACACATACACACACACTCTTGGGTTTCTATTTTCACACAGTTTCCCCACCTTCAACAGGTGGGCTGGAGCTTGCTCACTCTCTCCCGCTACATTTGCCCACTGTCAACCACTCTCCCAGGAAAAAAAATAAATAAATTGTCCCTATTTTTCCTCCATCCTTTTCTCCCTCCCTCCAGGGATCTCACCCACCCTGAGTCCCAGCCACCCCCAGATCCTTTCCCACCTCTCTGCAGCCTGCCAGTCTCCCACAGCAGGCCCACCGCTGTGAGCCAGGGGTCAGAGCTGGAGGAGCCAAAACTACTATTATTTCTGCGTAATGACCCAAGAGAAGGAAAGAGGGAGTCAGTGAGATGAAGGTAAACTGGAGCTAGGAGGTCTGTCTGCTGTTTTTTTCTCACAGTCAACTATTTCTTGTTGCCCCTTTTTTCCTGCTCTTTTGGTGCCTTTTGTTCTTTTATGATCTCCCACACTTCTCCTCCTTCCAGTTGCACTGCATAACTATCTCATCAATCAACACCACCATTCAAATTATCTTAACTTTCTACCAGCGTAGGTCATGGGAAATGAAAGTGTGACCTTCAAATCAAACATAATTGCAGAGAAGAATTCAGCTGTGCTTAGGGGAATATATCTTCACACTGCTCACGCAGATACCCTAAAGACTGGGTGAACTCTTAGCCCCTAAAACAAAACTTGGTGAAAACTGCAGTGTCTAGTCAGATTAACCCTCCAGTCTATTCCCTTCTTCTCATGCCGCCTCACCTGTGTGGGCCGACGGTACTTCCTGCACGCGGTGACATGAGCGATGACGCTGGCATGGCTCTCCTTGCTCACATTGATGCCGTTCACCTTGATGATGCACTGGCCCGGGTGGAGGCCGGCGATGGCTGCCACCGTGCCTGGCGTGAGACAAGCAAAGAGAAAAAGGAGATGCATCAAGGGCGATAACTGCTGCACACGATCACGCAGGTGACAGCGGAATCCGGATGAAACAAACACCGGCATGTCCCTAAAAATAAAAAAACAACAAAAAAAGCTGTCACATCTTTCACATCCTGTACACAAAATTGGGTTGAACGACATTCCTTTTTCGTCTTTGTATTTGCAACTTTAGTTTCCTGTTTTGGCAGCTCAGGAGGAGTGTGAGAGGGAGCGTGGAGAGGAGGGAAGTTGTTTATCTGGGGTAGACTGTGAGGGCCTCTCTGAGGGATGTGATTCAGACCATAAGAAAACGTCAAGGTTTACAGCTATCACAAGGAAGTGCATGGCAGACTAAATATTCCTCCCATTTGTTTTCATAAGTCCTTAACCACATACCACTGCATACCTTGCATACATTGCGACATACATAAACTGTATTCCACTTGCCAAGGATTGTAAGAATGAAATTATGAAGCTGAACTTTCTCTGCCTGTCTATGAGACAGTTTATCAACAGACAGAGCGATTGAACTTTATAGTGCAATAGAAAAACAGGCGACAGTCTCTCTTCATGTGTGCTTATGTGTATCTAATCTTATTTTCCTATCATAAACTGATACAAACCAATAACCAACAGCTCAGTTTATAGACCCTGTTTCAGGTAGGCTTCTCCTCCAGTAAAAAGGTGTGAAGTGTTTTAAATTTACAACATAAACAACATGTTTTTGGGGAAAATTTCCAAAAACTGGGGCATTTAATGCATCAGTAGTTCAGTAAGCAATTAGAACAGTTAAGCCTGATGGGATCACTTTCGCAGTTATTTGGTCATAAACCAAACTACTGGACAAAGTAGTTTAACTGGCGAGTGGCCCTAAAGTCAGTAGGATTTATCCTCTGTACTACATTTCAGGACAATCAGTTTTGTAGTGCCCATATCAAACAATGAGAATACAGTGAACTGCCACCTAAAATGAAGTTTATAATGGATCTGTATAGCTGCTCTTTCTCACACCTCTTCCTGCCTCTCAGTTTCTCGGCCTCTAATTGGTGTTACCTGCTCCTGTTGACCTTGGACAGCTGCTGTTCTGACAATCCAAAGGATTAGACACCTCCTACATCATCAACTTTGATCAGAGCATCTACTTAAACACACAGCAGGTTCCCAGGCAACCACATCATCAGGCAACACACAAGCACACACACACACACACACCCACACACATTTCTACCTTGCTATTCCACTTAGATTGCTTAAGGGAAAAAAACAAGATCCAATTCCCCTGAGAACAGCCAGACAAGGCCATGGATTGTTTTTGTATTGGGCTATTGGTGCCAGCCTTGATAGCAGCACCTCTAAACACTCAGTGTGTGCCGAAAAAAAATCAGGGATGAAAAAACACTGAGTGCATATCCATCAGGGGATAAGAACTGCAAAGAAAAATGTGAACAGCTACATGAGAATTATTGCTATGTGGAAAGTAACTGATGACCAGATAATTCTCAGTTTTGGCAGCACCATTAACCAACCAACGGATGCACACGGAGAGCATGAGTGGGGAAAATTGGCCTCCTGTGGCCAAGTCACGCACACCCCCCAAAAGATATAGGTGGAGCAGCTGCTTGCCAGCTGCACCGCAATCACCGCAAGGTGACGGGAGGCCCTTTTCTGATGAGGCTAGACAGCTCGAGTGAAAGAGGTGGCGATGCTTTACCTCTCCCAACCGCATGGACCACAGAGGGACCGAAGCCACGAATCTGGAAGCCCAACCCATCAGCCGAGTCTGGGATCTTTACAGTCCTGGGGACAAGAGGAGGAAAAATAGGAACACCAATACAAGATGATTTTGTCAGTATCGCCATGACGGAACCTTTATGCAATCGTTTACACGCATGCATACGCAGGCCTGACTTACTCTCTTGGTTTGGTGCTAACAAGCACCCTGAGGGGCCCCTTGCTGTTGAAACACTGCCTGAGGAGAACTTCCACCTCAGAGAAAGGCCTGAGGAACACCAGATCTCCATTTATGGCAAACAACTTCTTCCCCACTTCCAGGCCAGCCATCTTACAATACAACAGAACAGCAGAGAAGAGAATAGATGACAGAAAATGACAATGAGTCAAACATCAGTTTTTAAAGTCATATGGAGTCTCCATTTTCGGTTTCAAGCTAATCCTTCTGGTATGAAAACATCAATATTCCCAAAGGATTTCTATACATCACAAAGAAGAGCATAGGATACGACACATGGGATTTGTTTGACATAAACTGAACATTTAAAGTCACAGAGGCACACGTTGTGAGTCTCCATGCAATCCAGACCTTCCAGGCACATTCAGTGCTACTTCAGGGCCGGTGGGACTTGCGAGTCGCTCAGATTGATCGCATTTCTCTGCAAACTCCTCTGTCCCATATTCATCTCGCAGATCAAAGCCAAATACCAAAGAAGACCTCAAAAAATATGGTGCTATTTAATGCATGTAAATGCTTCTAATGTTAGCATCAGCGTCCATCACCACAAAGCAGCTTTAGTTTAGGAAACTGTTGAAGATTTATATCTCTCATCTGCTGGAAAGGCATCCCAGCTTTGCGGGATGACTTCTGGAAAACAACATTAAATACAGCAAAGAAGATATACTGAACCACACTGAAGCCAAAAACGTCCCTCCTTTTTTGGATAAACTCTCCACTGTACAACACTGTAAATCCACTCAGTAAGAACAGGCAGAATTAATAAGAACATGTTACCAACATAATTGTAAAAATAATTCAATTCAATAAAACCGTTGTGCTGAGAGAATTTGCACAATGCGTACAGAAGTGAAGAGCCATCACTTATTTTATGAATGTGATGAAAATGATTTCTTTGTATTCACCGTGCAGAAGCTTCAAACCTCAAAACAGAAAGCACATGTGTGGTGTGTGCATGTGCTGCATCTGCGTGTGCGTTCTCACCTCAGCCGAGGAGCCCTTCTCCACGGACCTGATGATGGGCACTCTGTTCCTCTCTTCCAGCGTAAAGCCGTAGCCTCCATCGCTGGGCCTTATCTGGGAAAAACAACACGTCTCCCATCAACAAAATCCCAAACCAGCAGACCAAGACGTTTTCACAAAGCACACACACACCAGAAGCAGATAC
This sequence comes from Scatophagus argus, assembly GCF_020382885.2. Lineage (NCBI taxonomy): Eukaryota > Metazoa > Chordata > Actinopteri > Scatophagidae > Scatophagus > Scatophagus argus. The sequence continues at coordinate 5,842,488 of NC_058510.1, forward strand.
TGGTACACACAGATAGCAGCCGGGTTAGAATTTGCTCACTCCTCTGAAAAGACTGCTTACTGAGGTATAAAATGGAGTTGTGCAGTGTTCAGACTTCTCCCTGTCACAGCTGTGTGCAGCCTAATTATCTACTGTTCCTCTGGCTCGTTCTGAGATGGGCCTACATTACGGCAAAGTCATAGCACATTATACAGAGTGAGAGCTGATCACTCAATAAGCCACCGAGGCGGACTGTAAGTGGACGCTCACCAGGAGAGACTTGGAGATGACGTTCTCAACTATTTTCAGGTCGTGCTTCATCGGTTTGTGTTTGGTGTTGGAACCTTCCATCTCCTCATCGGCAAAGAAGCGAAACAACAAGGGCTCGTCCTTGAATTCACTCTTTTCCAGCACTGATGGAGATAACAGGGAAGCCATGGATGAATACATGTCAGACAACTAAACAAAATATATAACATATAACATATAACATTATTCAACAAAATAACATTTGTTGAATAATCGCAGGGCAACAGATTGTTCTTGGGCTTAAAACTTCATTCCAGCGTGTTTGAAAGTTTTACCGCCATGTGTATGTCACATTTTTGATGCCATTTTTCAAAAAGCAAAAACAGTTTTTCTTTATACTGCACCAGGTTGCCATTGGTTTTCATTTAAACAGCAGGAAATGAGCAGGCTCCTGCTCAAGCTGTGTAATCATCTCAGCGAACATAATAATGCCACATTAACTGTTTCATGCTAATGCAGTTTTGACAGTGGTTAGATTTGGAAAGCATGCACTCAAAGCTATTACGTAACTTTACAGTTTGACAAATTGTGGGAGATTAAATAGAAACCAGTGGATGTGTGGAAATGTAGAAAATGTACTGGAATTTATTAACAAAAAATACTGAGGCAGTTTGGTAAACGGGCTAACACATGCTTTTATACCATGTCATAATACAAGTGCATGAAATGAAAACATGGCTTAGCTCAAGGGCCCAGACTGCCTATTGATAATTAATCAAAAACATTTATCTCTCGGGCATTCAGGGAACATCACACTCTTTACACTTTAAACATTGATGTCCACTGCTGTGCAGAAGCAGAGCATATTAAAATTAACGACTAAGCCTTTTGCATTAAGTAAAGAACTTTCCAAACGAAGCATGCCCAGTACTTAAACACCATGGATCCTAAAATTCACAAATAGATACCGCGAGGGAGACCCCACTTTTGTGGGGGTCACTTTTGAATGAATCCAGCCTACATGGTTGGCAACAAAGTGCCTTCACCAAGACTTCAATTTTGAGACGAAGAAATAACCCTGGGGGGGAAAAAAAACGAGTTTCCTTCTAACATTCCCTCACTTCATTCCCCTCAAGATCAGATACAGTGCCAATAGTTTTAATAGCCACATCGTCAGGCCAAACAACTTACTGGCACAAATGATAAAATTACCCTGAAGGCTGAGGAAGTGACAGGAAGTTTGATGGCTGGGATTGCTGTGTTCCATAAATGTGCTGGTAATTTGTAGTGTGAGGCTTCAGCAACGGGTAGTTTGGAGCAGTTACATCATGGAGGTACAAGGAGACACACTGTGACTCATACTGTAATCTGTATGATGTGGACCTTGGCATGAGGGGGAGCACAGAGTTAAAAACAAGCACGACTCGCACAAACAAACTGTAACCGTGGCTACTGACCATTTTGCACTTAAACTGATAAATATCCATGTTTTAATGTGCCAAGTTCTCACAGCTAAAGTGTACCACGCTTGTGCCCTGCACTGGGTTACTTGGGTTATGTGCGCACAAGTATGCATGAAGTTACTGTCAGATACAATCAGACACACACACACATGCATACATACACACATAAAAATTCATTCACTTGATTGGAAAAAAAAAAGTCTATTCCTGTGGCGTGTCAAAGGGATTATAAGTAGAAATGGAATGAGAACAAGAGTGGTTGTGTTCTAAAACAGGATGCTAAAATGCCAGACGCCCTCTGTGTGGTTTCTCCAAAACATTCAGCTCTCATTTAGTCAGTGATGGAGAGGATTCCAGGGTTTGTGAACAGCGGGATCAGAACTTTATTTATTTACTTTTTCTTTTTTCTTTTTTTTTAGGTTTTCACTCTGAAATCCATAGCAGAGAGAAGTGTTGTACCGTGATGCATGAAGCCATTGTCGCACAGCTCCACCCCCAGGATCAACGCTTCCTCCCTGGTCCTGCAGTCGCCCTGCAGCAGAAGACACAAGAAAGAGCAAGAGTGGAGCGGAGAAAGAAGACAGATTCAAACAAATTGAGTGGAGTAGAGTAAATGCATCAAGTGGGTGGGGGCAAAGGGAATGAGAGAAAAGGAAGCAGGAAGAGAGACAGAACAAAAGACATTGTGTGTTTAGAGAAATGTCAGCACTCACACACCTCCCACCCTTTGTTCCTAAAGCCCAGAGGCCAGCAGAGCCACTCCACACTCCATTTTAAATGCAGCCAAAGTCATGACAAGACAGCACAGTGTGGCAGATGCTCTTGAAGTCTCGATGAAGGAGTGAGAGTTATTCCGCTGGCCTGGGTCAAACGCATTCATCGGGACAATCACACATTCATACACACACACACACACGTGTGCTTATACGCACACAGAAACATGTGATGTCTGCCATTGATTCTGTGGTGGTCGGCATATACATTTCATGTCTTTGCTGTCATTCTGAACTTGGCTATCAATCTGTCAGCCTCAAAGCTTCCCGTCAAAGTCAATGAAGCTCAGCTGTCGAATCAATCCTGCTTTTCTTTCTTCACTTCCTTTGGGCTCCACTGAGAGCCTCAAATTCGATGGCAAGAAACACTTTGTTGTCCCAGTTTTTTTTTTGTTTTTTTTTCTGTTGCACATTTGAGGTGACCTGAAAACTACACAAATAAGAATCTCATGGATGTGTTTCAACTATACTTCAGAAAAAATCTACAAAACTTTGTAATGTGTTGAATTTGAATTAGCTTGGAATCATTTATTTTGTTAAGCAACATGATTACATGATCAAATTGCTATCTTGTGAGCCCAGTGAAGGTTGACAAATGATAATATTGTCCATGTATTGCTGTTGCTGAAGCAGTTTGATGGCTTACCTGTGCAATAAGCCAGTCTATCAGCTTGTTCGCCATCACCACCGACTTGTAGGTCCGCAAATGGTAGTCCTTATCCCTATATGGACACAAACAAAATTCTACCTTTATGCTTAGACTCAGATTCAGCTCTATGTTTCAGTTTAACTGTATTAAACCCAGATGGTGAACATGTGGACCAGCAATTGCTTGGTCTATTTAAACACGGCTCCTAAAAGAGGACTAATAATTCCTACTGTCAGCAAGGCGTGGTCACTTTTCAAGCCCTGGCAGTTGCGTCATAAATCTAAGGGAGTTTCTGACAGTCGCTGACAGCGAAACAGCATTCCTTCGGGCACGAATGGTAACGGCCCCTGCAGTGTTTGGCACTCGGGTGACCCATGTCAGCCTGGTGCAGCCGCACAGATCCCGAGAATGCTGTGTGAAAGGAGCCGTGACTTTCCCATGAACACAGGGGCCTCCCTCAGGGGCACGCAGGGGCCGAGCTGCAGGCCGGGAAAGTCCAGAACCACCGTGACTTACACCACTCCACCATTTCCACCACATGCAAACACTCACTCAGGCACACATGCAACCGTGCGCACACACACATGCACACACACACACACACACAGTTCAGACAAGTTAAACATGACATGTGGGCCAAGTTAAAGTCCAATCTCAGCTGTCTGGAGCTCTTCAGAATGTGAAGCGTGAGAGGACGAAAGCTACCCCATTTCCTCCACAATGGAAAGTTTTGTTGCGTAACTGTATTTGACAGCCTGTGATGGTCTCTGATGAGGACCCTCATGTTGGTATTAGCCGGTGAGGCACGTTGCCCTGCCCTTTACCACGCATAATCCACTCGGACCAGAGAAGGGCAAGAGGAGCCCTGTTTTTCCCCCCTGAATGGAATACAGACTGGGGCTACAGCGGCTGCTCCTCAGTGAGGCTGTCAAGAGTGAAAAATGGGGGGTAAAAACAGCGAACCAGTGGGCAGCCATATGTCCAGCATGAGGAAACAGCATTTTGAGAAATAGCAGCGGAAAAGGTCAGAGAGGTGGTTTTAAGCTTGCTGTCCAAAGAGGAAAGTTGGCCTTGACATTTTGTTTGGAGTAAATGGATGATGAAAGCAAGTTTTTAAAACATTCTTTGCAATATGTTTTACAGAGGATGCTGAAAGTTTAAGCTTTAATCAACTGCTTCAGTCATGCTGAATTACTCACTACAGTGTAACAAATCGTTAGTTATTTTGAGAATCCTGCACCTCCATCCATTCATCTATAAATATTGAGTTTCTGGAGGAGACATAATGAAGAAAAGCTTTCGATATTTTTCATGCAATGAACTGAAATGTTATTTTTTTTTCAACCTGTATAAAGACATTTTATGAGATTCCCTTCACTGTAATCTGGGGGTTTGCAGCCTTTCTGTGTGCGCATTGAAAAAGCCTTTTCATCACTTACAGTGGACATTTCAAACTGCGCAATCAGATCTCCTGGAGTGGACAGATTCACAGCTATCTTACAAGGAAGGCAGAAGTGCGAGGGGGGCACAGAAGCCGTGTGGGGGTTGCGTAGTGCACCCCCTCACACCCCCGTCCCCCATTTGCTGCATCGCTCTCACTCTGCCAGGAAATTATGCCTAATTAGGCAGGGGCTGGTTGCTCCAATTAAACTCTGGCATTCCCAGGCCCTGTGATGCATTGTACCAAGCTCTCAATGAGAACACGCTGCGCAGAGATGCCGGCTAGCAACACACACACACACACACACACACACACACACACACACACAACTCTAGTACACCGACAAGAGTTTTTACATAAAGGGGTTTGGCCTCAGTACAAACACAGATTGACTGAATGCTGACACACACACGCAAAATCGTCCTTTAGGCTTTTTAGTAGCTGGATCAAACAGAAATAAAGAGAATCCTCTGTGCTGGGACACATGAAGGATAGCCCCCCCTGGCTATGGCACAGTTTTATTGGTGTAAAATTAAAGCTTTTCATCAGGCCATTTCAAATTCGGCGTAAACAGGCAACCCTGATGCGCTGCTTTGCAGTAAAACACATTAACAGCCTGCACCTCAAATACTAACCAAATGAAATTTAGGAAAACAACGCAGAAAACCAAAGCATGTCAGTAAATTACTCTATAAAATGAGTAATGAGCTGAGCTCTGTTTCATCACATGTGCAGAAATTGCTAAAAAAAAACATTTGTAACTTGTAAGTGTTTCGTACCAGATGTTTCCCCGATACATATATCTAAATAATGTATAATGAACACAGGACTTCTTCAGTGTTTGCCTCAAGCGGCTGAAATCTGTCAGGCTGTTCGGAGCACAGGATCAATACGCTGTCAGTCATGCGTGTGAAATGTGTGAGACCTGTGCATTGTTACCGAGTGGCCCCTGTGAAACGCCCTGTGAATCACAGCGAGGAGGTCATTTGTAGCCATTATGGATGTGACTGTGTGACCCAAATGTAGTGTAGACACAAAGCAATGAGGAGAATATGACCCGAGCTCCAGAAAAATCCTGGACCTTATTACTGCTACTACAAGTTAGGATTGATTTCTGTTTCTAAAACGATTTCCAAAGTCAAGAATGAGACTTGTTCACATATCAACATCTTCCAAAAGTCTATTAAACGCATTAAATCAACTCTCAAAAACAACTCTAATTCAACACGCTGTCTTCCATTTATCCGTGTCCCACATGCACCCAAACCATTTGTAACATCTGATAGACTCAATCATCTTCACCACATCTGTGTTTTGAGGCCGGCAAGAAAAAAACCTGCCAACCTCAATCACCCACAAGGCCCCGCCACACTCCATCACCATCTGTGCTAACTCCTCCTAAGTGAGTTCCTCCTTAAAAACAATGAGCTCATAGTTCACGGTGATATTCCACTCTCCAGACTTATTTTTAGAAGCAAGAGCCAGATGCTGAGCTACTGGAGATACACCTGGCTGGGTTGCAATGGCGTGGAAAGGGAAAATGGCAGTCTACCTGATGACAGGTGTGAAGAGGCTGTGAAGGCGGCAGAAGAGCCGGACACCCTGAGAAAAACAAGGAAGAAGATAACATCGGTAAAAGGGGTATGAAACGTGATTAAATGTGTGTTTAAATTAGCCTCCTCTGCTGCACTGTTACCTTAGATATGACGTCATGCATGTCACTTCTGGGGTGGTACGTGCCGTCGTCGTAGCGAAAGCGGTAGAGCACAGGCTCAGGTTTGAACTGGTATTTGTCTGTGACTAAAAATGCAAAACATAAGGAGGTTTTTAAAAGGACATGTGCCAGAACGAAAGGAAATAAAAACAAGTCTCAAACTCTACAGGAATGTTATTCAAGACTGAAAGTGTAAGAGGTTTAAAGACATATTGAAGCCAAACAGGACTGCATGGTGAAACACGCTTTCCAGACAAGAGGAAGACTCAAACTTCACACAGAGTGGTCACAGATAACACAGCCGCTGAGAGCTGCCTTGCTTTGCGGGACTTTGTCGACAACAGTAAGAATGCTTGGCTCTGTATTCTTGGCTACAGCCGTGCGGGTTCCATTAAAGGTTTTTATGAAAAGATATTCTGTCATTTTTCACATGGGGACTTCTAACTGCACTGTGAGAAAGCTCGAAGGGGCCTAGGAGTTATTCCTCTCTGTCAGGAACAGCTCTAAAGCCCAATCTCATTTCTCAGTGAGGAAGCAATAAAGCACCCCCAAGTGATTTAGGATACAACTTGGCTTGAGGCCTTACTCTTTTGAGGAAAAACTACATGCAGAGCAGTATGTGCCATTCAGTGTGCATGCAAAGCATTAGCCAACCTAAGCCTCATCCGCTAAACACACTTGTCACACAAAGCCGCAGAACAGCCACTGAGCAAACACGACACAAACACTACGGCAAGAATAGATTAGTAATTATAATCCCTTACCTAAACATTGTGTCAAGGGAGTGTTTAAAGTGGGACACCTGCTAAAACATAAATAAGACAGCTGCATCTACACGAGCCAAAAAGGAAGAGTGTTGTGAAGCTCTGCTTTTTGAACGGGGAACATTCATTGGACATGGTTAGAGGTTAGGTCAGGCAATGTCAGGCACTCGCATGCTCTACGCTGCGCAGCACAAAGTGAATTAGACTGTGGCCAATTTGGTTTTAGATATGAAACAGCACGCGGCGATAAAGCAGGTCTGGCAAGAAAGGAGAAAATTGTGAGAACCAACCGTGGTGGATGATGCCGTTCTCGAGCAGCGCTTGACCCAGGTGAACCCCTTCCTCTGGGTTGCCTGTCTCCCCGACTTCCATCAGCCAAGACACAAACTCACTGGGGACACACAAAAGACAACACTGACATAATAACGCACACGCGTGTACACGCACGCTGACTCAAGGACAACACAACAAGTATACACAAAATGCCCCTGAGAAATCCCATCACTCCCATCACTGGGGGGAGAGTTTGCTCTGGATCATCTGTTATAAAAACAAAAAACAAAAGTGGTGGCCACCATTACAGAGAGTCTTTACAACACACTACGAACAACATTTACTCTAAATTGATGTGGCTATGGCAACAAACACTATCTATAAAGAGGAATGATTTATTTATCTGTCTGTCAAAACAACCAGCAGGATTCGGTTTGCGTGTTCTGTCTCGTTTATTTACATTAGACATACAACGTAACACTATCAATTATGAAGGATTTAACTGGATCTTGGGAAGTTCACAATGTAAAAACCGATACTTTTTTTTTGCTCTGCATCATTTACAACTGGGACGAGGAAACAAACCCCCCTGCCAAAACAACAAACAGTATCCGATCTTGTGATGGCCCAAATGAACTAAATTGGATAATTCTCCATAATTTAGTGAGTCAGACAGAAACAGAAAGATAGAGAGAGGGACAGGGAATGAAAGAGGGAGAGGCAGAGCAGCAGTAGCCATATCTGATTACATCCTTGATGTCCTGTCTCCCCATAAAAGCCAAACAAACACGGCCAGCAGGACCACTGGAATTCTGTGGAATTCACTTCCAGGCCACGGAGGTGGCCGGGTGTCAGCACCGAGCCAACGGGAGCAATTACAAAAGTTTTCAAAGAAGCAACTGAACAAACAGCCCATCTCCACCCGCTCCTCCATCCATCCAGTGTTTTACACTCTTTAACCACTCATGCTTGGCATCTTCTCTCTCCATAACAGACCACAGGGGAAAAACACAAGTCTATAACAACGTCAATTTGTCAACCTTTGTACCTTCAGCATGGAAGAGAAAATATCCTCCAAGTTCGGACTGCACGGTTCTCATGGCCTCACATATCCAATAAACACTTTTACGCAATTTAACTTGACATTTGGAGCAAAAATAAATCAACGGACATACCGATAAGTTGACGTATGTGTGAGTGTTGTGTATTAAATGCTGTCTATGTAGGCCGACATGCAGCAAAATTCTTTCTATTCAGCTACAGCTTTTTTTTATTTGTCGTTTGTGAATGCTGACAGAGCAAAAGGTGTATCCCAAATCATGTCAAAAAGCTGACAAAGACAAAGGGCACTTCTCACAGAACGTCTAACCTTTTCGCTGAGCTTTTAAAGGGCTTTTCATCATCTGTCATAACAAGCTGACTGTCTGACATATCGAGAAAAGACTTTCTTTTGTTTTTCCGTTTATCCCAAGGTTAAAACTGAATAACTGAAAGCTAGGTGGCTGTCACCCACATGTTCTTTGATAAATTACACTCTCACAGGACCCAAACCACAGACAGGACTGTTGCACTTAAAGGGGAGGAGGTTTGAGACCCAAAAATAGCCTTCAGCCTAAAAAAAAAATCAAAAAGAAAAAGAAGAGTCATGGGGAAAGAATAAAGGAAAAGCATTTCACAATGGATGGAGAGGGACGAGTTGCAGCCATAGGCAATGTGGCTTTCATCAGATACATACCGCGCTGGTTCCAATTCACCAGTTACGCCTACATGTAATCATCTCCAAAGTCGTCTCAGACAGGGGAAGTACAGAGGGACTAGAGATGCCTTTTCACCCACAAGTGGTCATCCAGGTGTTGGCCAAGTTATGTATGGAAGTTTAGGTTTCCAAAGGCAGCTTCCCTGAGCTGCTTTCTCACCATATGATCTCTTCAGACTCAACAAGGTGCCCAAATATGACCAACATTTGATCCTTTTAATCCTTTTAGCTGACAGATCCATTCCTCCTCCAGACCGCGAGGGATCTGGTGTTGTCTGCGTTGACCAAAGGAGAAAGCAGCTCCTCCATTCAAACCACCATGTGATATAACACGGCCACAACTATGTCCACTTGGACTTTTCTGTTGTAGTTATTTTCTCTCTCTCTCTCTCTCTTGCTATGCTTTTAAAAATAACAGGGATTTTGAAATGGCTGTTCGGGTGATTTTCAGCGTGATTATTACCAGTCAAAACATCTCTGTAAAAAGTTAAAATGAATGGAAATCATGGGTCATTCTGAAACGCAAGTGCGGGCGTTTACAAGGGAAATTTGTTATGGGATTTCAAGAGTCAAGATAGGAGCACAGTTTAAAATAACATCCAACCAAGACTGTCTCGTGAAAATTTTTAATTTCCAGCTGCACAGTGTCATCCCTGTAAAAAGACTTTTAACTGTCACATACAATTTTCATTTTCCAACATGGGGAGCTGCGACCAGATGTTTGCAGATTTTATTATCCTGTTCCAGCTTTGTCACCCTCTCAGCCTCACAGTGTGTGCTCCCCACACAGGCCTATCATGTGGGAAGCACATTACATTGAAAATTAGAAAATAATTTTTGTTGAATGCTGAAAAATGGAAATAAGAATTGAGGTTACAGGTTTTTTCACTTTCCCGGCTTAGCAGAGCAAGAGATGTGATGTTCCATCAAGGTTCCCACTTATATAACAGTGCGTGTCCTCTAAATATTGGCTTTTAAAGTGGATTGTAATGAGATCCAGAATTCAAGATTTTAAATTCACTGACTTTTTTTTGTTTGTTTTTTTTTACTTTACTTTCTTTTACTTGCATGAAAAACTGGTATGACAGGAAGACATCTACATCTTATATGATGAAAGGAGAAATACTGAAACGGGGGCGTTGACTCATGCATGCTTAAAATAGCTCAAGGACAGGATTTTGAGCAAAGCACTCCTTACAGTAAATATTCACACCTATCAGCAAACGGAGGCTAGATTGGCATGTTTAGATTCATTAAAAGTAAACATGCAAAGTGCACCGGCGGGACTCAAGGACACGAAGAAATGACAAACATGTTACACGCACACACACACACACACACACACACACAGCTGCCCTCTGGCATAATGGGCGCTCTGCTGCAGTTACCTCACAGATTCCTCAGCAGAGAGTTTATTGTAATCTAACATGGGCGAGGGAGAGAGCAGGCAGTCAGCTGAGTCGCACAGGGATATCTCCTTTTGATTTACGACTGGCATTCGATGGCCGATCCGTCCCCAGGCACCACACCAATAATCCTTAAATAAGATTCATGGGCTAAATCTGGCTGGATTTGATTTTCCCATGACTGAGGCTGCAGATATACATGACACAAAGTTTCCCGAAGAAAAAGAGCCGGCGCTTTCTTCTTCTCAGCTGCCTTCTTTACAAATCCTTGTCAATTTTAAAAACCAGCGATGGAGATACTACAAAAGCAATATATCTTATCTGCTTTGAAGATATTACCAAATACTGTAGGTACTATTACTCACTTAACTCTATACAAGGCCACTCTGCCTACATCAAATATAAAGACATATAATAATAAATTCAGTCTAGTTTATATCAGAGGCTCACAAACATCCACTCCGACATTCACTCGCTCCCTCACACTGATGTGACACAGAGGAAACCACAAGAACCGAACATTCAGAGGCTTCATCCCGGACAAACCAAGCTGTCGAAATTACGGGCGCGGCTCTTACCTTCCCAGGAAGCACTTGGGGAAAGTGGTGAGCTTGCGTTTCCGATCCTTAATGAGGTTACCCTTGGTCATGAGGTGGTAGAGCTTCTCACCCTTTTCCGACACCATCACCCACGTATCCTGCTCCATGCCGAGCCTTAAACCTATGCAGCAGAGAGGGGGAGGGAGGGTTGCAAAAAGCCCGTCAATATCGCTGCATTAATAATCTTTGGTCTTAGCTCCTGAATTAGATATGACATCAGTTAATAATCTGCGAAAATAAATGTCTTCTATTTTCACAAGAATTATAATAGCAGGGCCTTTCAGCTCCTGTGCTTTCAGTCCTCAGCAGGGTTAATGAGTGACACTGTGAAGAGTTTAGAGCTCATACACAACTGTTTGAACACCTTTAAAAATGCAAGCAATGACACGTGCAGATACTGCCGCGTTGCTCATTTTTTCTTTCACTCTCAAGATGCAGATCACACAACCAATCAGGGTCAACCTTTTCAATTATTCCAGGTTAAACTGTTCCGTGTTGATACTGCCAAAGTCAGCATGTATTCTCAGTTATTTGATTCAAGACCCATGTTGAGAGGAAAAAAACCAAAAGGGAAATGAGTTTTCTTAACCAACTGCATTAAAGGTAAACCAACCCTCGCCCTGATATCAATACCCCAAAGCGCCTTCTTACTTTTCCTCCGTTCCCTCTCTTTCATGATGGCCTCCAGCCACTCCTGTTTCTCCTCCGGGGTCTTGGCCATGCAGACGAACCACTTGTTCTTGGCCGTGTTGTGTATCTTCCAGCCGTTGTTTACTATGTTCCCGCTGCTGTGGTAGTCAGCTGTAGGGCAGAAGCAGAGAGCACAGCCACAAGTTTGACTTACGCTAGTTTTATAAAGTCCTCTCCTCGCAAGGGGTGGAACAACACAAATGCACTTTTTTTTTTGACTAATTTAGGCTCAGAGTAGATGTTGTTTGACAGGGAGGGCCATCAATTAGCGGTGGCACTGATCATGACACTGTAAACAGAGTTGTTGGGAAGTCGGCTTCACAGTAAACCAGGGTTACCGCATAAAACGGTAATAACATGAGGCACGGGTCCAACGATTCGCTTCAGGGAAAACGAAGCAAACAAAAGGTTGTGATAGCAACACCAGAACTCCTACAGTAAATAGACAAGCGCAGACAACATATTACAAGATATTATCTGATGAATTAAAGCTTTCTCATACAGTAGTGCGTGGCCTGTTTTCCAAATAAACAACATCCATTCTAAAACTATTGAGAAAAATGTCCTCTGTCTCAGTACAAACACTCACTCCAGACTCATTTTTTCCCAGCTCCAGTGCTGGCCCTCACTGCCTCTCTATTGAGTTCTTCATTGATTATCGCTCTTCTCCTTTAATGAGATAAACGAGAGGACGCACATGCAGAAGAACCATCCATCAGCATTATTTACTACTGAGGCTCCACAATGCTCCCACAGAGCTGACGGATGCTCATGATTCACCACCTATGCTCAAACATAAATGTTAAAAAAAAAAACCCACAGCAGAACTCCTGACCGAGAGTTGAATCTCCATCATTATTTCCACATCTTAAGCAACATTTCGAATGCCTCCTCGTCTGACCTCTGATTTTCTCCCCTCTAAGGGTGTAACAAAAAGCCAGCCATTACAATCATCAATTACAATCATGTCTAAAAGCATCTACTGTGTGGTGTCCTTTATGGTATGCCTCGAGGGTGTTTTTCAACCTCAGGCAGCAAGTGTGCGCCTGGGAAAAAGACACAGCACTCTCACCACGTAGGAATCTAAGCTAAAATACTCCTGTCGCCCCGGATTTCATATTGAGATCTCCTGCCTGTGGAGCAGAACACCCAAGAGTTACTGCACCGCTGCCTGCCTCACGTGTTTATCCTCCGTCTCCAGACCCAAACCCATCCCTCTCTCACCAAAAACACTCAATATTACTGCCCATCTAGGTCTGCTGCAGAGGAAATGATGGCTTCTACAAATATAAATGATAATCAGTGGCTGTATGAGGCCAAGAGACACAAGCCCTCGAGTTCACCAAGTACCAGCAGCAGCAAAGTCCCAAGAGCACGTAACTATAGATGTCTAAAAAAATGTTTATAGGTAAATTGTATTTTTCCATCGGCAATCCAAGTATAAAATCACACGCTTGTGCACCAGTTCATGCCAAAGTCTAAGTTCTCAGTGTTCCTGTGTGGGTTATTATGGCACAGTTTTAAACCCCTGTTGGCAGGAGTGCTGAAATTGAAAAAAAAAGAGGATCTAAGCACAAAAAGAGAAAAGAAAAAAAAATCTAACCGAGTAAACATTTAACTGTCCAAAATAAATATTTTTACCACTCACCCGTGCCATCGTCCACATTTTCCACCTCCATCACCTCCGTGTTGATCCTCCCTCTGAACAGATAGCGAGGACCCTCTGTGGCCGTTTTGCTGTTTTTCAAACGCCTTGGATGGAGAGAAGGAACCGCAAGCCCGGGAGGTTTAATCATATCATGTTAACGCTTCATTAGTCTCACTCACAGTTCATTCAGGGACTTAGTATAATCAACTGATGTTTGTCCACATGTAGCAGCCAAATTTAGATACAACTTATTGGATTCAAGCTCAGAGCAACACATTTTATCTTCTTTCTTTAGTCACTGAATGAATTTGGTTTTATGTACCTGTACGCACTGCAGTGTGTATGATGTGGACAGTAAAAGCAAATTGAAGCACGCCAGTGGCAGATTGGTTGGTTGAGGGTAAATAAAAGCTTCCCAAAACACGTATAACAGATGTAGGAGGATTTTTAGCAGCTGCATCAGTAGCTCAGAGTGAGCATCTGACAAAATAAAAGTTCATTTACAGAGATAAGACTATTCATCAAGTGTCCTATGGTGGGCAATCAGCAAGAGTTTCCTAAAGCAACTTGTACTTATCACAATAATTGTCATACCATTTGGCATATTTCCACATGATCTACCCTGACAATAAAATCCACAAGTAAAAGGAACGTGTCCACAGCCCACAGACCATGGTTAGACTGATCACATGTCCCCATTTCAAGTCAAAAAAAAACCTCCCAAATCCTTATCTCACGTGTCTCCTCAACTGCATAACTTTTCTTTCAGCTCCCTCACAAAAAAACTAAAATGCTTCCCACAGTGCGCTGCTCCCTTTTCTTTAAAAACAGAAAAAGCAAAGGAACTGGTGCAGTGAATTATTTATAAGGTCCATGCTCTAAATGTTGTGTAGGAGTACAGAGACAGAGGGATATTTAAAATTAGCATAGACAATATTTTTATTCTGTTTTTTAAAAAATATTCAGTGTCAGAATTTAAATTCATCTCCGGTTTTGTGGATTTTGTCTGTAGAGTAAGGAATAAAAGATGGTCAAGACACCTGTTTTTCTTCTTGCAATAGACCAGGAGCTTGTCAAACAGGAAGAAAATCCGCTCTTGTATGTTTCCAGCAGAAATCTTCAGCAGGACCCCGTGCATGAGCATCTCGGTGCACGTATCTGTGATATTGGAGCCCTGCAAAAGGACATGTGGACAAAAGGTCAAACAGACAGACACAGAGAGAGAGAAACAGATGTTTCGACATGGACTGACACACAGGGGAACGCTGGAAAGAAGTTATTCCAAGTGGCAAATAATCTTTAGAAAATTTCAGAAAGTTTCGGCGAATTATTTCTATACCATTCAATATTCACAGATAGTGTCTGAACAGGAGGGGGGGCGGGGGGCTACAAAGCCCAGACTTTCCTGTTCCCTCTCTCAGGGGTCTGTAAAAACACTCCCTGCTTCCTCAGAGCAGATTGCTGTGGGACTTTGAAGCGCACACTCGTTAATAGCCTCTATAGAATAACATCCCGTCCAGCCAAACTATGTGTTGCCATTGTCGCGTCTGGTCACCATATTGGTTGGGGTTCCTGCTGCAAGTGATAAAGTGTGCTGTCTTTTCCCCTTACCTTGTCTGCTCTGGGAATTTATGTACCACGTTTGATCGGCCCTTCAGAGCTAAAAATAACTCGCATGCGCACAGAGCCGGAAAATGTGCTAAGCATTTCCTCCTGCTGAAGACATCAGCGAGCCAAAACCCATCCTGCTTTTTCCTTCTGTCCCTCCTCGCCCATTTTGTTCTCCTTCTCCTCCTCTTTCCTTTTTCTGATCATCTCTCTCTCTCTCTCTCTCTCTTCCTCTGTCCTTGATTCCCCAGTCGATTCCTCTATCTCTTTCATTCCTTCCTCCACACTGTTGTTTAGCCTCCCGCTCTTTCAGGGCCTTTTAACTCCCCAGCCCATGACCAGATGTTAAGCTAATTTGCAGCCAGTGAATGTGTGCACACCAGACGTGGAAAGGCCAACTTGTCTTGGTCACATGAAGGGGCCAATAGCAACATCACATCACACCCAGACTGTACAGCTGCATTTCCTTAATGGAAGAACCAACACCTGCCCTTTGTGTTTCGTGCGTCTTTAACAGAACCGCCCGCCTTTTTGTTTCTCTCTGCAGCATTTTTCTATCACTCCTCACATCTCTCTTGTTCCAGAGCTCCACAGAGGGTGTATTCAGTCTAAAACTTAAACAACACTCACCCCACTCAACCCTCAGTCATCTGTTTCATCTAAATTTCAACCCTCTATTTTTATAGTCAGACAACTGCCAGACATAACAACTGTAGAAAAGGAATAAAAAAAATTAGGAACAACAACGCAGGATATAACATTTATTAAGGAACAGCTTTGGTACTATGTGTTGAACTCTGAAGTGGTATTTGTCAATTAGCTGGAGAGATGAAAGAACTTGACCGAAATTAAACTTTAGACGCCCAATCAGGAAAGCTCCACAACTCAAGTAGATTTTAAGAACGCTAATTAAACTTGCACAAGAGAACAGAATGTGAAATGAAACACGACTGGAAACTTCTACCCACTGCTCTAAAATTATTTTTCTACGGTACACAGTGAGAAAACACAGACACTTGCAGGACTAACCAGCTGGCAATCACCGCCCTGACAAACGCTGCCAGTCACGGCGGGCCATCGCCCTGTCTCTCCCACGCAAGGTGAACCTGCCAGGTTGCCCCGGGGGCAGCCAGCTGTGGAGCCGGTCAGCGCTAACAAGCAATCAGCCCGGGCGGAGGAGGAGGAGGAGGAGGAGGAACGGAAAAAACAGCAGCTCTCACAATCACTCCACATCCCTCCACCATTCCTCAAACACCCACACAGAACTGCGAGATGCAAACCATCGTTCAGCTCTCTCAGTTTTTCTATTACTCTCTTCTCTTTTCCTTGGTTCCAACTCATTTAGAGCTGCAGAGCCTGGCGAGCAGCAGTCGGAGGGACCTGCTCCAGCATGAGCTAATGTTTACAATTAATAAAAGTGCTGAGGGGAAACCGCAGAGTAGCTACAGCCAGGACCGTGACCGTGTCGAGTACAAGATATGTCACCACGCCCAACACTGAGCCTCATTTTAACCACACTATTCTTAGGCTTATATGTGTGTGTGTGTGCGTTAATGTATGAAGAACACCAAAACCTTTCGTGTTCATTGTATGATGAGATTAACACACGTACGACAGAATGTTTCATACAAGCCTTGGGGTTTTTCCTATAATAACAGATTCAAGTAGTGCAGTATATTTCACTATGAAACTTACTCGAAGCTTCTCTAGATGCCCTGCTAATACTATAACAACGCTGACCCTAAAACAACACATTCCCAGAAATTTGAACATCTCGGCCACATGCAAGGACGCCTAATCATTCTTGCTTCTTGTCTTACTCATATATAACTTAAAAGCCTATGTTTTATTCAGAAACAACACTGCCTACACCCTAGCAAGAAGCTGTATCAACACTGGCAGTGTATCTGTGTCTGCATGTGTCCAGGAAACCTTTAGGCCCCCTTTGCATGAAGCCGGGTCAATTACATAAGCATCCCGGCCTCTTGCCTCAGAGTTACCACCACGGATTTCTCTTAGCCAGGCAGACCAAGGAGTTCGTTCTACCTGATGATGATTGGATCGGTCACTCTAAAGCATGACGGCTTTAACAACTGGCAACAGGCTCATCCAGGCAGAAAGAATTTGGCCATTGTGAATACAAGTCATTGTTCCCAGACAGAACAAGAAAGCTTAAAAGGCTACAAAAGTCACGGCACTTGGAATTCTTGTTGAATTGCTGGCATAGGGCTAAATGGCTGTCAATAAGTCATGACTTTGAGCCTTGCTGGGGTGGGGGAGGGGTGTGACTCAGCTGTGTGTTAAAGGCAACAAAAAAAAAAAACCTACAAGCCAAATATGACGACACAGCAAGAATTGAAATGAGTAGTTTAAATCATTCAACACAGTGTGCACAGCTAAACTGAGGCCCACCTCCCAGCCCTCGATGTGTGACTGCCATTCCTCCAAAATCTCCAACTTCTCCATCTGTCTCTTGGCTTCGTTGATGCTGGAGCACACAGCCTTCATCACTTGCAGAGACTCTTGCACCAGGGCGTAGTCGTTGTGCTTCTTAGGAGTCCTCTTCAACAGCTCCTGCATATGTAAACAAGTGACAGAGAAAGAAAATCTAGTTTCATTCGCTCACATTCACACTAATGCACTAACGCATACATAAAATAAAATTCGTCTGTCTCTGAATTATAATTCATGCATTATGAAAAGCATCACAGAAAAATCAATGGCAATAGTCTAAACACTGTTTGTCAGCATGCCAGCTACTATAGTGCTAATTTACACTGTTCTGCCTGTATCTGCAGTCAGTGATGACTATCTGTGTCATTTAGGAGGAGGCGGAGGATGCCCCGGCAGCTGGGAGACTTCAAATGACGGCGCATCAGATTACCCCCATATTATTATTACCTCTCTGTTCGCTGTTTACAGAACGGATGGGTGAATTAATAGATCATAACAAGATGAATGAGATGGGACAGCACAGATCACCAACTCAAACCAGGCTTTGAACGTGTATTTAATTTTGCTCACGTTTCACACTGGGAAATGGAAATTTCAGAGCTAACAACTGAGAGGGCAGGTATGAATGAGCCCACTCAAAGTGTCTGAAGGAGCAGCTGGGCAGGGGAGGTGATGATAGCTCTTGTGTTATTGCTGCCATGCGGTGGTTGTGCTGGAGAGCTAAAGCAGAGACATGTCAGAATATGAGAGCAGTGTTTCATTAGCGAGGAAGAAGTTGATGTGATGGGATCTTACAGCCCTGACTCATGACTAGTTGGTAGTGTGTGAACAGAGGAGTGGAAGGGGCGCAAGGGTGTGAGACCTCCATTATGCATGGTTGGCGTGCAAAGGTTCATACTCACTCTGAGCAGCAATGGGTACTTGCAGATCCTCTGAATAGGAGCAACCAGGTAACCCTCCAGTGGGACCTCTGTGTTTTTTCTGCCTCCCAGCAACATGCAGTTCTGATGAAGGGAAAAGAGGTTTAACAAGGCTAACGCTATATGTGGCTGTAAAACCCATTGCAAAGAAAATTAAACTCTTAGATGGTTAAAAGTTGACATCCAACATTTGTTCATGATTTTAGCGGTCAGTGAGCGCGAATAAAGGTCTTCATCACATCTGTGGATGAGCAGATATGTGAAAAACTAGTTTTAGTGATGTAAGCAATAGGTAAAACGTTACCACCATTTTAGTTTGGCATCTTAGCATTTCTAACATGTACAGCTGAATACAACTGAGACACATGGGAATGTCATCGGTTTTGCAGGCATTTGGTGATAAAATGAACTGAAAGACCTGCTAGTGGCACTGCAGGACAAATCTCCAATGTCAGTAAGACTCATCCTCTGAGAAGCATGAATGGTTGTACAAAATTTAATGGGACTCCATCCAAGAATTCTTGGAAAGTAATGGTTCAACTAACAGCCCGACATTGCCATCCCCAAATAAAAATTTAGATTCAGCATAAGCCTAGAGATTAAAAAAAAAAAATCTGCCTTTGGTCGGTAAAAGTGCCCCTCACCTACAGGTGGTGGGCTACAGGCTAAGAGGTCAACTGCTAACATCCATTCTCACCTCCCTCTCACCTGAAATTTCCATGAGGTGCTCAATTACAGGGTAAACAATAAACCAGGCTTTATAGTGGCCAGTAGGCCAAAGGTTTAATGGAGGTTAGCGGATATCCCCATCCTGGACTCTGCAAGGCCTGGGAGGTGACCTGAGGTATATCAGCCCGTAGCCAAGTATAGCTTGTAGGGTAACGTGAAACCCATATAGCCTTGATGGAAGGCTAGGTCACTGAAAGGTCAAGGCTATAAGGACTCCATTAAATCAAAGTCAATTAATATCTTTGCCTCCTCTGGCTTCCTAGATTAAAGGCAAGCGTGGACAGTAAATCAGACACAAGGCTCTTGCAGCCAATCCTCTCCAATGGTGTGTATAGCATGTGTGTGTGTGTGTGTGTCAGCTAAAGCCTTAAGAAAAAGGTCACAAGCTTCACCAAAGAACCAGACAATCAATACATGTGAGTATGCGATCACATTCTGGTTCTTCTGGGTGTGTAATTCTAGATGTCAATTTCAAAGAGCACCATTTTTATGGATGCCTTAAAATGCAAGGGGTAACAGTGTGAAGCAAAGGAGTGATGTGGGACAAGGTCCAGCAATAGCAACTGTCCAAGCCTTTGACTACAGGATGAATGTGGCTACGAACAGCTTCAAGAGCTGCAAGAGGCAACAGAAAAGAAAAAAGAGCAAACATTTTGACCTCTTGAAGTGCACACATATGCACTCACGCACGTTTAGCAAGCCAGCAGTGGAGATGTAGTCATCTTTTGTTCTAGCAACATGATGCTCCCCTGTGGACGTGAAAGTTTCTCCAAGTGTCGGGACAGGAAATGGGAGTCCACCCACACAAGGGGCAGAGCCACATCAGCTGTCAGACACTGGAACATAAAGTACAGGGTTTTACACTGTCCAGCTGCCGTGTGTGGGTGACTGTGTGTTTGTACGTCTAAGAGAGTGTGGAGGTTTGTTTGTTTTGTTGTCCACTTTGGATCACTCACAACCTCAGCTGGATTTGAATATCGTCCCTAAGATCAGCTTTATTTTCAGAATTTCCTTAAATTCTTATGGATGTTTAACATTACAGCCATAGAAGGAGATGAATGCTAAAAGGGGTTATATCCTCACACAGCTACTGATGATGTTATGTGCGCTGGATGGATTAGAAATAGCAACTCTTACTTCTACATGAGCGCAGATGTGCTGTGAGTTTACCTGAACGCATGCATGCTACAAACTGGACATCATGTGCACATTTACAGCCACTTCTCACCAGTAAACACGTCCGAACACTCCGGATCTTATTGAGCTCCAGCAGCAGCCTCTGCGCCTTCTCGTGATTCCCGCAGTATTCGTCATAAATCTGGAAACGGCTTCTCTGTAATAGCCAGACAAAGACAAGGTGAGAGGGAACAAGCACGAGGAAAAAAAAGGCGATAAAGTCAAAAAGAGTGTAAAGAAATTGATTAAACCAGACAGAAGCCATAAATACTGACTTAAGAGAAGTAAAGTGAGAGAAAAAAAGACCATAAGAAGGAGATTTTAAACATAGCACTCATAATGGCTACACATTCCTCTGCTTACTCTCCTCTATATCATGAATTATATAATGTGCATAGTGAGCGTGTGTGTGGGGGGGTCCAATAAATTTCTGTCACTGGCCTTGCAGCCATATGACTGATAACTTTCCACCAAAGCAGATCTGGAGACGTTCATATTCGACTGTGTGTGAGAGGCAGCAGCGGGAGCGCACCACACAGCCTTTAAATCACTCACCACAAAGTCTCTGCTGCAAAGAAAAAAAATACTACACGGTCTTCAGCCATGCTAATTTGCCTCAAAAGACAAAGCTGGTGATGTGAAGAGACATCACTGTCATAACAACAAGCGAGGGCACTCAGAAAAACACTTTATGATTAACTGCTATGTAGGGTCTTCTTCTTCAATCATGTTTTCTAAGAAGTTTATGAATCCCCAAAGAGTAATCTTGGCCCTGAGGACTGATTTTACTGTACCCCAAAAGGGAGGAGTGAAGTCTTTAGTCAGGGTGAACCAATTTGCCGGCCTGCATCACAGTGGGATTTTGATTTGAGCAGGCCTACTGTCCAGCTGGCTCACTTACCCATTTGTGTTCCTGTAGTAAAGTTAGATTGTGTAATGTTCTTTCTTGGAACTTTTGGAACATAAGCAAATCACTACAGGGAAGAAAAGTTCAAAACAGCTGCAGAATAAGGGAAAGAAAGTCGAGAAAGAAAAAAGAAAATGTGTCCAAGTCTTATCTTTTGAGACCCACGTGGTCACTCACAACTGAATTATGGTCACGAGTCACGGCTTTTCAGTTATGCTGTGAGTTATATCCCAGTTTGTCAATGAGGTCATCTCATCATAAACCTGACTACACCATCCGTACTGCCTCTCCTTCACCTGTAACAACTGCGAGCCAGTGCTACATCAGCGCCCTACTGGCAGAGAAGTCGCTTTCAGCCCAATAGAGGGATGTTAAGATTTATTACACTTTGAAACCTGTTATATGGCAGTGTGCCCCAAGGCTGTGCATCAAAAAAAAGATGTATAGCAGGGGTGAGTAGTATATCAGAGCCCTATCAAGCATATCACACATGTGCACTCCTTCATCACGGGTAATCCAGAGGGATATATTGACAACATGTGGTGTTATCTCATCATTTTCAGCAGTACTCCCAGGCATAACTGCCTTTGAGCTCTGATAGAAAAGCTAGCATGAAATTCTTCAGGACTGTCACAAAGAAAGCTTGCAGCCGAGCTAAAAGAGTTTGGATTCTAGTGACACGATCGACTTGAAAGTATTAAGCAGTGAAGACGCATGCGTAACTTACAAAATGCAAGAAGCAACGTCCGATTTCATGGTGAGCATGAGGGTCGGGCTGGAGCAGCTCTTCCACCATGGACAGGAAGTCTTTGTGAACGGCCAGGATGTCCTCAATGTTGGAGAATAAAACCTGTGAGAGACAAAGCACACTGGATTGTTACATAAAACTAAGTGCATATATCTGCCAGCTGTTTTTCTCATCCAATCCAAGATTGTCCGATAAAAAATTGGCATATACTGCTTTGTTGCGGCCTGCAGCACCAGCCGAGGGAATTTCCGAGGTCGCACAGTAAAGAGTGAGGTTTCTTTGTAATGGGCATCTTGGCTTGAGACATCTTTGATATTTGAATTTCAAACATTAACAAAGATATTTCATTCAAGGCACTAAAAAAACCTCACAATTTTAAGATTTGTTGCATGGAAACTTTGCCTTTACGTGGTGTTGACCTCCTTTTATGCCATTTTGTGGTTTTATGAAAGGACCAAACAATACGCTCACTCTGAATGGAGAAAAAAGGTAGTGTAATTAAATGAGAGTTTTAAAACCAGAAAAGTCTTTAATGGGTGTTGTGAGGGGAAAAAAAAGATTTTTGGAGACACTGAGAACAGCCAAATATTTGGTCAAATCTGATCAATTCATTTCTTCTCCACAGGACTGGATGTCATTCAGCTGCCTGGTCACATTACAGCCTGCTGCTGCCCAACCCTATAATGACCCACGTTATCCAAGGGCCTCTCTGTGCAGCAAGTTCCCAAATAAAACACAGCACTGACGGACATATTCCAAAACACGGGAGATGCAGTAAATATCCACTGAATGTGTATTTACCTTCAAAAGTAAGCAAGCTCACTGAAACAGACACACCCCCACTGTGAGAGAGCATCCTTTATTATCCTCCAGCCGCAATCATTTATAAATAGATTATATTTACAGCTGCTTCCTGGATCGCCCACGACTTCTTTCTCCATTCAGAACTCGCCTATTTTAGGTTGAAAGAGCACCCCAAACAAGGGACCCACTTTATTTGGTTTCCAATGTAATTTCCGGCCTTTTCATAGATCAGGTTACTGTATGAGAATAAGGCCTGTGTGCAGACGGAGTAAAAGTCAATTGCCTTCAGTATTTTTCGTAATTATGCCAGCTCATACCTCACAGATTGACTCTCACCTTAACAGTTTCCTCTGTGATGTTCTTGTCAACTTTGGTCGCGGCATACTGGTTGAGGCGATGTAGAAACACCTGAAGCAGAGCAGAAGAGCAACAGTTAACGCCTTTGAACGGGGGCCCCAAGATTAAATTACATTTTGGCGTCCGATTGCTTGAATCTTTAACAGGACAAATAAAAGACCAGATTTGAGTCTTTGTGTGCAGCTGCAACACTTGGCTGCCAGAGCAATTCACAATTGACACCTGATACACACGAAACTTAATCTTTGCACTGGATGAAAAAAAAACACATAATAAATGCAGCACATGGTATTTCAAAGGCAATGTTAAGTGGCTGGGGATGGGAGCAGGAGAGGCCGGCAGTGTGCGAATTGAGATGGATGGGAAGTGCACTTACTTTCTTCAGTCCCTGCGGACGACTTTTCCCAGGCTGCTTCACCGCACAAGCCCTCGACAACCCATTTAATGCTTCAGGGCACTTTGTGAGAATGGCAAATTAAGAAGGTGTGTTTCGAATGTATTCTTAAAATGTGACTAAGGAAGAATTAGTCGTTTTCTGAAGACCGCCAGAAGGAGAGCTTTTAAAGAAGAGGACATCCATCAACGGGCACCAGACAAGCATATTTAAGTTCCTGTGAGCGATGTGTGGAATACAATCCAGACAGACAGGAATCTATCTTCAGCAGGAAAACAAATCGACAGCATCGCACTTTGAGTTTGATTGATGTCAATTCACTTCAGGGAAGCTATGATGAAATCCAAAGCAAGCCGTAAAAAAAAAAAAAAAATCCAAACTTTCATAAAATACAAAGTATAGCTCAGGCAACAAAATTTTCCCCAATATTCATACTGCTGTCAAATCTGAATGAGAGCAAGTTAAGCAGCTTGGGAAAAAAATGTCCTTGGCATAACATCATAAAACCACACTTGTCTGATGTGGGCTTTGCCTTACTGACATTTGTTTTCATTTGCCATGTCCCACAACTAACTTTATTTCTCTCTCAAATGGCATAAAACGTAGTAACTTAAGTAAGATAAAAGCAGAGATGAGATCTCAAATCAGAATAAAGTGTGTGCTTAGATTCCATTATGCCAAACCTGTCCGCTAAAACACGGTGGAAAGATTCATGACACTGAGGATAAATTAACCAGAGAAAAGTGAGGGTGCTTTAACCAACACTTTTGACTGAGTCTCCTTCCATCAACCATTTAGAAAACAGGACTGCCAGAGTGCCGCAGGGCTGTCAAAACTCACATTCGGATCAATCAGTAGCCTGTCACTGATCACACAAAACCATCGCAACATGACAGACCACATAAAAGGCAGAGAGACAGTGCCACAATAGAAAACACTCTGACAAAGCTTCATTTCATGGTACGGCATGACACAAACCAACAGCAGCAACTCATGATCAGCCTCCGCACGAGAAGGCAGTGTGACGCATGCAGTCAAGGGGGCAGCAAGAAGTTACATCTGTCTTTGCAGTTGACCCTAACCGTGGGCATCCCTTTACCGCCCCACTGGGGGCTATAACTCCATCTGCCGCCCGGTGCAGCCGCACAGCAGGCAGCCTGACCTGAGCGAGCTCACATAATACAACCACAAAGCACGTAAACAGCTTACTTTAATGAGCAGACAAGCCGAGAATTATTCCTTGACATCGAGATCACAGTGAACGACTACAGAAAGCCTACTGAAAACTTGCACTTGATTAATTGTGAACAGATGGAAAGGTGGTTTGGCTAACTCAGTTGTGAAATCTCCATTTCTTGCTAATTACAAAGGCAGTGTTCTTTAAGAAAAAAAAACGGGCTGACATGAAAAAATAATTGAAAACGTCTTAATCACATTGCACTGACGTCAAGCAACACTTCAAAAGGAAGTGAGCGCCTGAATCCGGGTTTGTGGTTGGGGAAAGAAAAGGGGGCTGAAATAATCAGCCTCTTTGTTGTAGGCCAACTCCACGCTGATTACCATTCTGTAGCTGCCTTGCCTCGCAACTCTGCCACTCACAAGTATTAGCATCTGATTAGCAAGTCTAATGTGTACAAACACGGAGCAGGATTCGACAGACACTTGCAAGGGCCTGACAGGGCTACAGTACTGGACTCGAGCTGAGCAAAGCAGTGCTAATTTGCATCCAAAACCCTGCTTCCTATCATTGAAGTGTAACATCAAACATGTGCTCATTAGGGAGTCCATCACTTCAGTTTAAATAATGAAGAGTCTATTTAACAGGAAATAATCACTATATCTGCAAAGCGCTAATTGCACTGTGTATCTACAGCTATGGGGGGACTCTGATACCAAACATTAAAAGCCACACTGCAGATGCTTATCAGAAGTAAACAACATAAGAAAAAACACATGGCTTAATGGAGTGCAGGGACACTAAATCTGATTGGACGGGTGGAGATAATAAATTGTGTTATCACCCAAAAGATAAGAGAGTGTTTTTGTGGCACAGAAGTGATGGTGTAAAATTGAAAACATCTCTCATGCAGTTTTCACGATAAGCACACCACACAGACGACAGATTCGGCCACACTAAACTGACACTGCTCAAGTCAAATTCCTAGAACCGTGGACGGTTCAGACGTGATTTGTGCAAATGAGCATGTCTCTTCCGAAGAGGCCGCCAAGACCGCCTTGTTTATGCCGTTAAGAGACTAATCTTGGAAGAGCTCCACGGACAGTGAATGGGAAGCTGACTAACTGACTGGATTTATGGACATTATAACAGTACCCAGGGTGACTGTGAAAATTAGCCCATTTCCAGGTTTGTTCAGTACCTGACAGCACTCCAGTACATAAATGCACAGCTCATTTGTAAAAGCCTGACTGTGTTGTATTTTTTGAATCTGCTATTGCAAAAATTGCTGTAATTCACTGTCAGTGGAGCACATCAAGAATTTGTCTCTCGATCGCAGAGCATCTGTTCTCATTCTCTGGTTTAACACTTTGGGTGAAGGAGAGAGCAGACAGTTCCTGTGTATAATGATAATCTTTATTCAGTAGAAAGTGATTAGATTTAAGGGATAAAGTTCAAATCAAAAGGTGCAGCTGAAGAACTGCTGACTTTTCCTCGGACTCCAGACACTTGCACTATCGTCCACCATGGCCGCCGTCTCCAACTGAATTACAGAGCAACACATTTTGTTTCCTAGCACTGAATGTGCTTTCCAGCAGGAATCCAATACGTCTGGGCTCCGGCCTCAACTGAATCACAAGCAGACTTTGCAAATGCATTGTAAAGCTCAATAGGAGCCGTTGGTGACCCGTGTCACGCTTTCCGTGACCAGAGACGGACAGACATCTTGCAGAAAATACTGAACAAGGAGTCATAGTTTTTCACTACCATGTGGAGTTTCTGAATATTCTCTGAAGTCTAAACAGTATTTTTAAATCACTGGCACACTTCTCGCATAAGAAAAAGATGAAGTGATGAGCTCACAGGATAAAGAGGATAAAAGAGTTGGGCAACAACTTGTTGTTTTCTCACAGTGCTCTTTCTGTTGGCCATTCAGCTCATTTGAAGCATGCGAGTAACCTCACATATTCTTGGCAGGGGAGTTAAGCTATTCGTTTCTGCATCAGACACTTTCCTTTTGGACATACAGTATACACATTTCATATCCTTAATCATGAATCAACGAGGATAAAAAAAACTCTCCAAGAAAATCACTTTGTTCTCTGAGGCTGAGGTATAATTACCTGGTTTGCCTCTCTGATGGCTGAGGGGGCCTACACATTAATACCACATTAAAGTTTTCATTATTCCACAGAGCAGATGGGTGTGATGAATAGATTGGTCCAATCACTGCATGCGGCCCTGCCTGCCATCAATCACTTAATCGCTCCTGCTGTGGGTAGCAAAGGCGTGATAGTGGATAGTGCCCGTACCGGCTGACACATGCTCAAATTTGGAAAAGGAAAATGTTTAGAACAACCTGACCTTCACTGTCACACTGAATTCAACTTCAGGTAGCAGACCTGCAGGTCACATGACAGACCTTGCCATCATCTACTTACTATGGCTGAGCAGTTGCTCGGACAGAGCGGAAAATGGCCCCAACCCAGCATGAGTGACGCCCCGCTCAATAACTGAAATATGCTTTTTGCTAAGGAGTATCTGAAATTACAGCCAGCATCCTCTGGATTTTGGTGGGAAAGGAAAGGGGAGAGGGGTAAGAATCTGACTGGAGGGCTGTTACCATGCTGACAGAATGTGTACTAAGCCAACCAAGTTCAGGACGCTTTGTGAATGGACAATATCTCTTCACCAGATCGGAAAGATACAATCGGCGGAAGGCTAGCCACCCCTCACCCCCCTGTGTATGCTGATGTCTGTGTCATTGAAACAGATTTGGCAAAAACAGAGACCGTTTGCTTCCCGCAACATGTAAACTAACAATGACATAACAAGAGGACAATGATGGACATTCTTGCGCTTCAAAATAAAGAGCGTCCACAGTGTTTGCCAAGCCAGAGCATGTGCTTGTGCATGTGCTCGTGTCACAAAAATACTAAAGATGAATGTGAATAGAGTGGACAAGCGGCTGAGGCAAGTGCAGGGGGAGAAAAAGCACGTCGTTCATCACGTTACACAGCCACACACCCAGCAGAGCAGGCTGTGATGGGAATACAAATCCCACCCAGAAAGGACAAGGGCGCTAAACAGATCCAAAAGAGGAAAATGATGCAGCAAATTGTTTTGATTAAAAAAAAAATAAATAAATATTAAAGAAAATAAAAAAATGAAAGGAAGAAAAGCTCTCGAGGTGCTCCAGTGCTATAAGTACAAAGCCAGCCTCAAACATCTGCTAATGCATTCAATACTACTGAGGAGAGGGTAGAAACTCAGGGCCCGTTTGATGTATTACACGCAAAACAACCATTTTTCGGTCCCTGCGGATCGATTGGTTCACTGTAGTACATGCTCTCCCTGAAATTAAAAGTACTGAAGCTGCTACATTATAAAGGGTGAAAAATGCAACAGCACATCCCTGTCAGCAATTTGAAAAAACTTCTCCTGCTGCCGAGGTTAAGCCACTTCTGCTGCGATGTGGGGATATACTGCTAACAGTGGTAAAGAGTCCAGTCCGGGTTCACTGGCACTGGTCACCAGTATAAACTCTGAGAGAATGAATGGGCCTTTCTCAGAGTCTATTGGACTCTTTTGTCCACTGGTGCTTTGTTGTCATGATTGGAGAGTTGGCAAACAAACACGCACATAAACATCCTGTGCATACAAGGATTTGTCCGCTTGTGTTACGTTTAATTGTATGACAAAAAAAAGATAACAGTCTACAGGAGCGCTACAATATACATGTACAGGTATTTTACTGTACACACATACAGGTATTTGTCTCTTGTTAACAAATTAAAAAGACGACACAAAGACCATTCAAAGCCAGAGATGGAGACATAAACAAGAGCTTCCGCACAAAAAAGCCCCACTGTAGTGAATCACCAGACTGTGAAGGCATGCTCATTAACAGTCTTTCTGAGTATGTGCGTGTTTCTTTGTTATACATCTGTCCCCCCCAGGACGGCAGAATAAAAAGCAACGCACTGTGATAACAGTTAAAGGACAGCAGGTAACAGGTGTGCCAGCAGCTTGGCACCCTCAGGCGAGCACTAAAAACCACCTGAGTCTCTGGATTTGCTCTGTGTGTGTGTGTTTTGGTGAGAAAATGAGAGAGCAGCAGAGGTAATCACATACAAGGCAGAATAAACAGATAAGAGAGGAAAAGTCTTTCACGGCAACCCTATAGGGAGGATACGGTGCCTTTACTGTACATCCTGCACAGAGCAACTACTTTTAAACAGGAATTCAACATTATAGGGCTAATCCTCCTGCACTGAGGCGTCCAACACACACACACACACACACACACACCAAATTCCTCGCAACCAAAAACTGCAACCCACCCCAAAACAGCCTGACCAGAGACAGAGTCAGTCTCTGATGCTGTGAGCACACGAGGGAACATCCGAAAAGAGAGAAAAGGCTCTTTGTAGAGATTCTCCCCCATAAGCCTCCTGTCTTCAACATGTCCTGATGACACCTCCAGGACTCATCCTGGGCTTCCCATCTCATTAGGCCTCTGGCTAGTTTCCCCATCAGCCCAGCTTCTCTCTTGTGGGAATGTATACAGGAAACAGACACTATAAATACAGTGGGGAATGTTAATATGTCTATCTTGGGAGTGGCTATGAAGGCTCATCTGCACAGCTCGATGCTGGCTCTCTGGTTCTGATTAACAAGTGGGAACACAGTGTGTATTCACTTTGCAGGTTCTTCTGGTGAACAAAAGTCCATTTATCTTTGGTAGACTTGTTTGCTTTCTTTTTAAAACCGACAAGCAGTCTGTATGAGCACCAGATGACTCCCACAAATACCTGAACTACTGTACAAGCTTTAGTTATTAGAATATCATTTCAAGGTTTATTGTTTCAACAAATGCTTGTTTTG
This sequence comes from Scatophagus argus, assembly GCF_020382885.2. Taxonomy (NCBI): domain Eukaryota; kingdom Metazoa; phylum Chordata; class Actinopteri; family Scatophagidae; genus Scatophagus; species Scatophagus argus. Next base: position 5,872,053 of record NC_058510.1, read on the forward strand.
TGGAAAAATTCAGGAAAAATCTCGCTTGTAAAAGAAAAATTTGAAATTGAAAGAAATGCACTTTGAGGCATCTGAAGTCCTTATTGTCTGAGAAGAGTAAAGAAAAATTCTTCTCTTTGATGTTATTCTTGTCCTTCCAGTGACCCTGACACCTTAGGCATTACAAACACAGCTGGAATGAAGCAATTTATCTAATGAATATGTCTGTGTCCAATGTCTGTCCTGACTCCCGGTGAGCTACTCGCAGGGCTGACACTGGGATGAAATAAGCAGAAAATGACGCTTGTGCTCATGTCCGTTAAACTGAATGCCTGACCGGCTGTGGGTCTGTTCAATTTCACCCATCACGGCACCATAAATGTTAGGCATCTTCAGTGTATTAGGGAGACTTGTGAAACTGGATATTAAACAGTGAGAGCAGCCTGTAGTAGATGAGAGCTCGCCTTTAGAGACCAAACCTGCTACGTGTCCCCAATCTCCATGTGCAGCCAAGCAAACCATTACCCACTGATTGCTGGCAATTCCCATCAGAGCCACACACCAGGACTCTGTATTGATCTGCAAGATGACTAAGCAGAATCATCAGTCTCCCCGTCTGTGGCGCTGTCCCAAGCATGACTGTCTTACACACACACACACACACACAGATTGTCCGTCTGATTATTGCTTCAGGCTCCAAAACGTCCGCTGGAGGCCCCTCAAGCCATCAATCTCAGCAGGACTGGCAAGAAAAAAGGGAAACCTGCAGCGTCAGCCTCACACACAGAACCGGATACTGTCAATGGAGAACTGAGCAGCTACCTCACCAGTTTCTCCTTTTCCTTTTGCTGTCTGACATAATGTGGAGAAAACAGTAACATGAGTTACACGTTTAAGGACTTTATTAGATCATTTTTATTTTTTGCACCAAAGCTAAATCACGATAAAGCTTGCTACATCGCATGTTAGATAGCTTTGACTGTACCAACTTCATCAATACAGAAAGTCTCCACATTCACCTCAGCTAACTTTGCAACAACAGAGAATCTGCAGTTCCCCTGCGGTGTAAGCAGCGTTTAGCTCATGTTGCTCCCCGTGTCCTGGACATATGAATAAGCAACTGTTTGCCAATGCATTGGCCTTAAAAAGTTGCTGATTATATGGTGTTCAAAAACAACCAGCCCAAAAACTAATTAATGCAGGCTTAACTAAACTCATCAGAACTCCATCTTTTTAGCAATTTGAAATACTAAAAAGGTGGAGGCCTACTCATCATCTACCCCTCAAACGAGGTCCATTCATTGGCGCTGAAGAGTCGGTTTCATGGACTGAAAAAAAAGAGAAAAAAGGAAAGAAGACAGACAGACAGCCAGACACGAAAAGGATGTCTGCAGACAAGGCGTGCTATGAGACAGAAAGACACTTGTCTGACTAGCAGAGTTTCCATAGCAAACCCCATTCAAGTGCTTAATTAAATAATTTGGAGTGAAGTGGAATTTCCCATCACGTCTGGCTGAGCAGCTCTGGATGTTTATGGATTCTGAGTCCAGAAATGCAGGATGAACAGAGACATGAATGCCACGGAAAGTGTGAGTTTAAACCACAGAGAGAGAGAGTGAGAGCATGCGAACTTGTCTTAATATATTCTGAGGACACTTCATCAAAAATGTCCATGATCTGATTTGAGATTTGAGAATGAAGAGGAACACTTTATCATGCCAAACCACACAGTTCGTGATTAATTTATTTTTTTCCAAACAATAACCTTAATTTGACTAACGAGCATCAGAACAGCATTGATTTAACTTGTAAACATATTGTGGTTTTTCCAAATGGGTTTGAGAGTGCTTGATAGACGCTGCAGGCATACTGAGGCATCAGAGCAAGCCTGATGCTGCCTGTGTGTATTGTGCGTGTTTCTGATGAAACACAGGCCCCGCTGTGATGATGACCCCTTCACACTGCATGAGCGTCCTGACAAGTGTCTACCGTGGACCCGCCACTCTTCTATTTGTTGCACGTAAGCACCATGTGACCAGGCAGCTGGCAATGGCCAAATCAAAGGCCGCCTTCTTCAGCACCTCCCCAGCCCCCTGAGCTGAATCCACTCGATGGATTGAACGCAGCCCCGTCCCCTATGCAATGAAGCTCCACGTTGCCAAGTGGGCAACTCTCCTTTCCCTGGCCCGCAGTGGGGGAAGTGTGTGAGTGTGTGTTGAAGCAGGAAACATGCAGTACAATGTAAAGACGGGGAGGGCCAGGAAGGAAGGAAATCCTGCTCAAAAAACGGCCTCTGAGACAAAAGAACTCTCTACAGCGCAAGAAGCTGCCTGAGGGACTTAAATGTTTTTACACTGACAGAAGGAAGGTGTAAAAGACTTTAACCAAACAGTGATCGATAAAGTTACAGGCTGGACCGGACAAAAGCAAAGCCCAAGTTGTTCCCTAACTAATACTCAGCTTGTAGTTGTAACAGGCTGGAGGAAAGACACTCTCTCTCTCTTTCACACACACACACACACACACACACACTCACACGGGCAAAATCAGGCATCAGTATGAAATGTTTTAAAATCTTAAAGAAATATGACTGTTTTGCTCTAAAACAACACAATGTCCCTCCTTTTACACATTCCCAAAATGCTGAAATATTCATTTACTCAATTTTGTGAACATTACATTCTTCAATATTTATTCTACAACTTAGCATAATGTTGGCTTGTGACTGATTATTTCCCAATCACATTTGCTTTTTATTTTGTAAGGACAAACGGATAAAATACTGAAAGTCATGCAAAACAGAGCAGCCCCTATGTTGTTCAAAGGGAAGATGAAGGATTATCCCACTCGATGTTTTTATGGATATGCGACACGAGCACCAGTTGATGCAAAATGCTCTGCAGGAGGAGCCTCGGTTGTTGTCGAGCTAATCCTCACTATCATTCATCTTCAGGCTGGCTAAATAGACAGACTTAGCTTTAAGATAGGGTGCTAAACAGGTTCACACACAACATGTACACTATGAACAAACAAAAGACCTCATGCATTTCCACTTGCAGGCCTCTTACATCATGGCAGCACTGGTGCAAAGCTGAAATGCAAGTGAGCCACACCATCACTCCGGGGGCCTCCCACTGAGGACGGACACAAGACAGAAACCGTCTGTATTCTCAGAAGGGAGAGACTGACCCAATCCAATTAAGGAGTCAAGCAATAAAACATCTCAGCTCCCTTAAAAACACACACACACATGTAGAGAGATAGCATCTATGTTCACAGAATAAAGCTAAATCGAAGCAGAAACAGTCTCTGCATGATTCCGGCCAGTGATGGGGAAACACCCAGATGTAACCTTATGGGGAATACAAAGAAAGAAAGCGAAGAAATACACTTCAGGTCAACACAGCATCCATAATGACTGGACCGTAGGCATTCACTACTCCCCGTGGGCCACACTGATGGAAAATAAGAAAAATTAGGAAGAGCACCAGAAAAGAAAATACCTGAATGAAAGGGCTGTGAGCACAAGAGGCTGGTGTGGTAGAAGAAGAAGGCATATGATGAGGCCATCATCAGCACACACACACACACACACACACACACACACACAGGAAATCACTGAGGAATAAAGAAAAAGAATCAGCAGCGTGACTGAATACATTGCGCTCAAAGTAGCAGCCCAGTGTGGAGACAAACTAGGCCACGGGTGGGCTCTGAGCCTCAAAAGCAAATCACCAGAATCATGTGAGGATGCATTTTGAATATCGATCTTATCTGTCACCCGAAAAAGATTTTTAAACGTGTATCGTGTCAGACTCTTTACGTTTTGCCCTCATGTCCTCACTGACAAACACTGACAAATTATTGACAAAATTTTTGCTGTTGGGCACCAGTTCATCTCACTTCATTTAGTATTTAATTAAAGCAAAAGCACAACCATTTATCTTAAAACGCTCCCATAAATGACCCGATACTGGACAAACTGAGATCTTGTGTTTTCTCTGTTTTGTTTGCGTGTTTTCGTCAGGTCAGGACTCACTGACCATCTCTGAGCATCTTCTGTTCCTGTTTCCATCAAAACACAGAGGGAAGCTGGAAACTGGCCACGGATTAACAGACGGGAAAGGGATAAGAACGAGAGCTCGTGACCTTCGGGGTCTTCAGCTGTCTGTCGGGAGGGCTCTCGTCGTGCCCACCCCTGACCTGACTTCCTTCAGGACTCTCCAGAGGTCATACGTTAAGAGCAAAAAAGAAAACATTTAAGCCCATAAGCTTGGGACAACCTGACCGTAAACCGTAAACAAATCTTACTCTGACAGAGAGAAAGATGGGGAACCTCCACCTGTGTTTCTAAGAGCCAGTAAATGATCCTTTTGAGCAGCTGCTTTCTCCATTAAGCTAACTTTAGGTGACCACCAACATGTTGTCTGACTGTTAACATTTAAATTTAACAAAGATAATCACATGCAGCCGTATTTAAAAGTAAAAATACAGACACAATATTTCTTTGAGTCCATATCTTTCTTAAGAGAATGACGAGAGAGATTCTGTGGTTGGCAAGGGACTAAACGCGTTTTAAACATTGCGCTCCATGGTTGCTTTCGTTCAGCAAGCTCCAGAATCAGGACATGAGAGGTTTCTTCCGTTGTCCATTCGTGTCTTTATCACGCAAACAGTTGGCTTTTGACGTCTTCATCAACAGAAAACAATGGCAGAGAGCAGAAAGTAAAGTACTGATGAGACACCTCATTAAAGTGACTGTTTACATTAAGGCTTGATTTGTTCCCCTCATTGAGACATTTCTAAAATGACTGTCATTTTATTGGCTTGTAGTCATCCAAGATAAACACCAGCATCCACCACCACCCACTATCTCCAGTTATAATTGTTCATTATGTAACACAGGCCGGAGATATTTCAGACAGCTTCCTTAGAAGCTTTGTTCATACTTTCAGATAACTGTGTAATAGTTGTGTAATACAAGCAGTGTAAAAGGTGGTGCTTCAGGCCAAAAAAAAGTCAAACTTAGATCTTCCAATGTTAACACATTCCAATCTGAACATTTTCCCACAAGAGGTGAGGAACGGCCACACAATGGGCTCAGACTGTCCTGAGACAAACTGCTCTAATCATCCTTGTTTTTTTTCCACTACCTTAAGAGTAAAGTACGTGCGTGGGACATTGTGTTTGGGTCCCACGGATCAGCAGCGAAAATCTCTGCTCCACTGTTCACCTTCGGCTACTGACCGGAGCCTCATTGTTCCCCAGCATTTCCTAACCTCAGAGGAATTCCTCCTCCAGGAAATATGGTTTACAAGAGAAGGCACCGGGCCCAGCCAGTTGCAGAGACTACCCCAACCCCCCTCCCTCTTGTCCCTCCACCACCCTTCACCCTCCTGGCAATATCTACTGTGTGATCTGCTCTACCCTTTTCCTTTTCACCCCTCCAGCAATATCCCGTCTACGCCTCTCCCTGCTGGTACTCGGAGTCTCCTGGATTATCCCACCAGGGAGTCTAACGGGGGGGGGGGGGTTCGCCTGTTCTCCATTATGACCTCTAGACACACAAAAACCTGTGTGGTTTATAACTGGCATAGGGGAAGCAGGGGAAGCAGGCTTGTGTTTGTGTGTGATCAGATGAAAGTCTTCAACATGACCCCCTAAACCCCAGCAGGGCTGTCTTTGATCATCCCGGGTATCTTCAGCGATGCTTCCCAGGATCTTCCAGATGATAAGATAGCAGATTACAGTGACTTTGTCATTTTCCTCTCACTTTCTACCATTTTTATCATCATCATCATCACACTTCATCAGCTGTAGCACCAGGCTAAACCAAGAACAGCTATCTTTCACTGTCAGATCTCAAGCTGACGCATCCCATCCCGGCATTTCCTTGTTAGGATCAGTCACTCAGTCACTTCTGAAATGAATCCCAGTTCAAGCACTGCAGGGGAGATTAAGGAGGGGTGGCTGCACCCCCCCTCCAGGACAGAGGACACATTCCCTCATGTAATCACTTCCTCCATGTCTTCACTGATGCTACTTCTAAGAAAGGCCAGATTGAGCGCCATCCCCTCCCTGGTCCCTCTGTCCTCTATTGGAAACATCTGGGCAGTGGGAGGGAGGTCAGGGTGTACACATTCATGCATGTGGTCTGGGAACTTGCGCCTTTAATGACACACAACACAGTGCCCCTTTGACCGGACTTCCCTGCAAAGTTCCCATCCCAGTGAAAAGCTGAAACTGCTGAGAAAACAAGGTGGAAGCCCTCCAAAGCCGCAGTCCGGATCACGTCATATCAATGTGTTGATGGCAGGGTATTTCGCTTGTAACGTCCTCACCAGCCACAGCTTCCTCTCCAAACTGAGACTTGATTACAGTGACAATTCTTCACAGCTTTCTGATTTAAACTGCCTCCACTGCCAAAGTTTCCCTCCCCTCCTGTCTTTGAAGTCAGGTGTTATTTTATTTAATACCATTAAGCTGACAAGCACATATTCCTGTGCTGCAGGAACCAGGCGTTACAATCAGTGTGCAGTCCCACTGGTTTTCATTTGAGTCCACCTGTGCCGTCCTTGGCAAGGACTCCCCACTTCTGGATTTGATCTGGGGTTGGCAAAGGAAGCAAAATGCACTCTCCTGTATTTTCTGTGCTGTGTGGGAAGTGGGGTAATCATATGGATGGAGCAGTAATGCTGTGCAGCACAAGTTACAAGCCTGAGTGTGACAGACAGTGAGCTGAAACACAGATTTCATTACAGAAGTTTCGCTGGTGAACTTCAGTTCTTTCTCTCCTCCAGAATAAAATTTTCAACATCCTGGACTTAACCACTGCAACTCTGAGGTATACTGTACATATGCCACAGTAAAAACCGTCTAAATAGTAAAATATTATGTGATATGCTCATTTAAAAGAGAAAATAAAAACTCATCTGGAAACATTTAACTTTGTTCTGATTTGTGGTTTAATTTTGATCCAGTTCCCAAGATGAATTAAACAGTTTCTGATCAGTTATTGCCAGACAAACCACTGGGACAAGAGGATTAACCATAACACTGGCTGTGCTGTGCCATGTCTCTTTGTGCCTGCTTTCCCAATTTCACACTAGCAACCTGAGATGTTAATATATAAAAGTTCAGTACAGGTGACACTACAAAAAGCTGATTCTCACATCCTGCTCAGCCTGTTAAAAGACACACAGGGGAGTTTGTGCAGCGGGGTATTAACATGTAACAGCGGACGAGCTCTCGCCCTGCAGCCTCATGCAGCATGCATACTAAACAGGCTGGCTGTTTCTGTTTGTTTGCTTGTTTTGATGGGGGGTTCATTTTCTAGAGTAAAATGTGCAAATCTGTGTCGTCTCTGCCTGGGTTAAAATGATTCTCAAAACTCACCGAGAGAAACTCAAGTGTCCCAACATAATCCCGTTCAGTCTTTAAAAGTTCACTCAGGACGCACACTCGGAGCCGGAGCTGCTTCTCCAAGTCCTTCCCGCTTTCGGCTCTGTGCTCACCTCTGCTCTCCTCAGTCATTGTGAGTAAATAAAACCAATCTTATTTCCCCCGGAAAAAGTTTCACATCACACAAAAAAACGAGTTTTCAGATGCGAGCGTGCAAAGTTTGCAGCATTATCAAAACTGAATGGGCGACCGGTCTCTGCACTGTAAATCCACGAAAAGTAGGGGGGCGGGGAGGACACAGTAAAACACTGCAGGAAAACGCGTGAAAAGCACGCAAACTTTTAAAAACTTGATGAAAATAAAAGTGGGAATTGCACGACACCGTGAGGCAGCTTCCAACAGAGCCGTGGACAACAACTGGACACCAGTGTGAAAGTTGACTCCATGTGACTCCTGAAGTCTTCATCCTAATCCAGCCTCCCAGCAGCCTTTAATGCTGAACGAGGACCAGCGTCAAGGTAAACACAGAGCACGCTGCTACTTCCGGCTGCTGCTTTCAATATAAAACCGCAGCAACAGGTTTAATGGGGGGGGGGAACTTCTCCGTTAACTCATGATCATATAGGGAATCAATAATCGATTGAAACTGACAGTGAAAACTGTTGCAAACCCCACGCAGGATATTGGAAGTCAATGAATGATCTGATGCCCTTCAACACGTATTTTTGACACTCTTGTTCTTTTAATTTGGAGGAACAATTACTGTACTCCTGGAATCGGATTGATGTCGTTATCTACGTTTGAATTTACAGGACAAGGAAAATGTTCACAAACATTAAGTCTTGTGACCAAAGGACAACGCATATTAATCAACAATTTCTGTAAAGGGGCCAAATGGCTAATTTTCCAACTGTAGTCCTTTGGCGAGATGTTTTGAAACCTGTGAAGTGGTTAAAAAGTTACACAACAATAATCCACAAGGACAGCAACAACTACAGCACAAAAAATCCCCAAAGTGAAGCACAAGCCATGCAGAGGAGCAAGAAATAGTAGAGATAACAGTGCCCATCAGCACTGCCTTTAGATACAAGAAGCTAAACAGCACACATAACATCCAGCGGTCATTATGTTGATCTTCACATTTGGGTTAAACACATTTGCGTTGCACACAGCTTTGGAGAAACATATTAGATTGGTAAATGAAGAAAATGCCAGTGGATCTACATGCCCAAGTCATGCAAATCTGGTCACCTGGCAAGCAGCAAATTACATGGAAGAAGTCAGCAGCAGGTTAGACTGTAACAACAGTGATAGTAGTGAAATTAGCAATGCACTGTGTAGATTAATCAGACTAATATGTTTTTATATATTTGCATAGTGATTCAATTGTGATTCATTTTTATGTAGTTAACTGAAACTAAAAACAATTTTCAACATTACTTCTCAACTGTAATTCAAAGCTGACACTCTTTACTGGCCTGTGAAAGCCTTTTATTATGCGATGGATTTTTTTTGCTGCCATATTTCATTATAATTTCATATCACATGTACGTTTTCGGTTCTCTAAGTAGCTTTGCTGTTCAGCGTCTTCCAGTGTGAAGTAATTCACACACACACACACACACACACTGAAAGCATCCCCAACACTGAAAATGGAGACATGATAGTCTTCCTCACTTGTTTGAGAATCCCTGGAAAACTGCTGCCAAGATGAAACAGAAACCGGGGTGTCACTGCAAAATTTAACCACACAGGAGAATTACGCCGTTTTACTGTAATTGCTTTCTTTCTCCGTGTAATAAAGCACGATAGTCAGTTAATGAAGTAATAAAACTCGGTCATAAAACCTCAGCTTATACCATTAAGTTCCAAATGAGCTTATCAACAATATCTTTGTGTAGATAAACCAACTGCATACGCTCCAAAAGCATCAGCTCTTCAAGAGAGCTGAAATTCAAAATCGACAGAAATATGTGCAGGTTACATTTTCACCTGCCATCATCCTGGAAAGATAAATTGTTAGAATACATGAATAAACATGTACAAACAATAAGTGAACACAAAGAGAGACTGAGCTGTACGGCGTGAGACCTTCTACTGTAATAATGACTCTCAAGGTGACTCAGACAACCACATGTTGGATCAAATTCAGGCCTTCTTCTTCCACAGTACAGTCACGATAAAGCTACATTCTTCATGAACACTAAAGCGCCCTTCAAATAACAACACACGCTTCTGCTAATTTAGTGCAACTGATACGGTTTGGTCTTAACAGACACACTGAAGAATACAAACTACAGTAGATAATGTGAGACAATTTCTTGCAGCGATTTTCTTGTAACAGATGTATCCTGTCTGAAGCCGAATGCCTCACCATGATGATTTATTTTTTCAGGTTTGATAGAAGATCTTTCTCTTGATTAAGCAAGCACACGCTCTCGCACCACAGCTCACCTAATGCTAACGTATGAATCCTTGTTGACTATTCATCCATTTCTCACACCGCAGTTAATGTTTTGCTCCGAGTGGGTGCAATTTCATATGTGGAAAATGCAGAGTGGGCGCACGGAGAAAACATAAGGAGGAGACAAACAGCAATCAGTCAGAGTGAGTTTAATCAGGACAGAATTTTCCCCTCTCGAGAGGTAACAGCCGTGTTCAGCCTCCCTTCCTGCTCTCTGCTAACACCCAGTGCTGGGACAGCCACTCGAGAAGCTGGTTAAGTGTTTATATATTGAATTAGACACAGTCATTTTTGCGCCTGGGTAAACAAAAGCACAATCAACGCTAAAACCAGCTTCGATTTCACCAGCTCGAAAGTCTTTCTGAGGGGATTTCAGGGGGAGCCATTTGCAGCACACAGTGATGATTTAAGGATTAACATGCCAACAAGCCGGGGTTCAATTAACTCCATTTTGAAGTAAATTCTTACACTTTGTTCCATTAATTTTTTTTTTCATCTCAGAATATCATGAATGTAGTCTGTCTATTGGCCCACATTTACCTGAAGAGAAAATGAGTATAACTGACGACTACTGGTCTAATTTATCAGCACCAGAGGGAATCTTTATTTTACGAGGCTTTTTACTGACTCAATTACAGGTTAGAGTCAGTTTTTGTGAGGTGAGATGAGGACAAGGCTCTTAAACCTGAGTAAATCTTGACATGTGGTATACTCTGGTGGTTAAATCCAACACTGCATGCTTTCTGGTGGATTTCCTGATAATAAAAGTTATGTGTTGTACTGCTTCTTTGCTGCCACTAGAGAGCACTGTTGCTTCTGAGTAAAATATTGCTTCTAACATGAATCAAAGGGTTTTTTCCCCCATCAAACAGAGCCTCATCATGGGTCTATTTATTGACAAAGTCCTTCAAAGTCTGAATGGGCCTGACTCCCAGTCCAGCACTAAATATACCAAATCTGGGTCCCGGTCTGAAAAAAGTAGAGAAACCTTGACGACATTTGTGGTTGACCAACTTAATTATGGTTTTATGTCAGCCATTCCAGAGCAGGTAAATTTCCAGACCCTTGCATTTTATTGCCCATGACTTTGGTCTGTGGCATTAACTTCTATTATTTGTGGTTTAGTGTTGCCGGTGCCTTGCTGAGGGCTGCCAGGAAGTGCGCTGTTCTTCTCGTTGGAAAAGGAGTGTCAGGGCTGATACAAGCTGATTTTTACTGATTATTTGCACTTAACATCAAACAGCGGTTGTGATGGATATGTTGGTGCTTATTTCCACCCGTATATGCCTTTCAGTCAATTAGTTTACGGCAGCCAAAACCAACGCTGTATATTTGCAGCGTTGTCTTTTGTTCAGTCGGTCTGACTCCTGTCCTTTCAGACAAAAGAAAAGAACACTGAAACGGCAGGCAGGGGAAAGTTCTGGAGAAACCTCATTTAGGTATTCACTTGTTTTTGATCAGAGTCTTTGCTGAACTTAATGAAACACAACCAAGTACAACAGACCAAACAGCTTCTGAGGGGAAGTTATGACACACACTGGAGACCCAGAGGGGATCACAGCCCCATCACTTCACTAAATGCACCAGAAACACCTGAACATGAACAAAGGTAAACCAACAAACTAAAGAGTTCTAAAAAGAACAAAATAAAACTAATCTAGATAAATAACATGGTGGGACGACCCCACCCCAATTAGCATCCATGGATGTTGAACTGTGACTGGTTTGAGGTTTTTTTACAGTCTCGTTAGGGCCAAACTGTTGGTCTACAAAACATCTTCACACTTTTTTTATTCAGACATTTACTGGCTGTGTAAGATGACTGTAAATCAATACTCTCTCCAGTAAAAGTAATTCATACACTCATCTTCTCGACACCCGACTACTTGCATGAACTCCTGTCTGACACAAACCAAAAGTCTCTCTTGCTTCCAACTGGTTCAGAATGGAGCAGCTTGGCCTCTTGCTGGTTTTAGCAGACCACATCACATTAACCTGGCTTCTCTCCATTGGCTCCCTGTTCGATTTAGAATTAATTTTAAGATTTTACCGACCACTTTAAAAGCACATCTGTGTCTGGTCTCTGTGCCCAGTTAGCAGCCTTGATGTCGCTTTCGTCCTCAGGGCCCCTCAGCTTTGGAAGAACCCGAGGAGATCAGACTCGCAGAATTTGTCCATCTTTTAAATCATTTATTGAAATGAAATTCTTTTTTTTCATTGCTCTTATTCTTTTATTTCTATTTATGTGCTGCTGTACTGTTATTGCTGTTATTGCTTTTATTCTTTTGGTATTTTATATTGATATTTTGTGTTTTGCCAACTCAAGGCAAAGTAGAAGATTATTCTGTTAATAAATAGGAAGCATAATCAGGGGCACAGGGGTGGGAGGAAAGGGGAATGAATATAGTGAGGAGGGCCCATAAAGAATGGCTTTGTACAGGGTCCAGAATTCAACCCTGAGAATACTTTATGTTAGGGTTTCTTAAAAGAATCCAGTGAAAGGACTAGGTCACTTTTGACTGGATTAAATTCAATTATGTCTGTATTTATCTGTAGCTTGCTTCATGATACACTGTTTAAGGTTATTCATGGGCTTTTATGGACATAATAGACCTCATCTAAATGTAAGTTACACACTGCATCATTTATATTTTAGTTTAAGTGTTGTCCTGCAATTAAATCTTTTTGGGAGTTTCCAGTATACATATTTTCCCCCCTCAGTATTTATGAGGGGGCAGCAGACCTTTAGAAATGTGAGTTTAAACATATGAGGACACTTGTTATAGATAAACCAGAGGAGTTGAGAGATTAGGAAAGAGACAGTAGAAGCTTAAAAATGTCACTGCATGTTTTCACATGTTCTTTTAGTCCTGTGAATTACTTGTGAGCAGTTTTACACTTTCAGCCCTCTAAAAATTATTCAAATTAAACAAAAAATACTCAATTTAAAAAATAAAAAGTTGGGAATCGCAGACACGTGAGAATAGCTCTGTTATTTTCTTCCACGGCCTTTTTACATGCTGAATAATGTAAGCTCAAAGCAGCGCTCTTCGGAAATGCCACTTTATTGACTCTTCTCTTGTTCTTTAACCATTGTGCTTTGCTGCCAAGACCCCGTGTTATTCATTTTGCCTTTCAGTCCCAACATCACTGATTTACATTACTGTAAGCAAGCCTTTGTGCTTTGTAATCTCACAGATGGAGGCCTGTGGGCTGCAGATGTCTGAGCAAAGCTTAGTGTAACCATGTTTTGTCTATGATCTCACGATGATGGATGACTGCAAACTGAAGTCTTTGTCATTTCCTCTAAACTCTCCATCCGTTGCGAGAGTGACGAATTTTTATGGCTGTCAATCGGCCAACTTTGTGCTGCCTCCCAGTCTGTGCAGCATCTTCAGTCTCTTCAGATCTCCCCTCGGGGTCAAAGGTCATAGATGTGCACTCACAGCCTTGTTCAGGGACAACTGGGATCGCTCAAATCCTAAAGCTAAAGACAAAGAACTGCAGTTTGGCCCACAGTTTGACCCCCCCTCCCTTCTTCGTTACCACCACAGCCAGTGCAAGCCTCAGTCTCAGACTGCATGCTTATCAAAGAGCTCATTCACACCCCTCAGTAGAGTCTGAGACTCAGAGAGGAACATGGTGATTTATTGGACTCCAGTGCCACTCTAAGATTGCCCTGCAAGAAAAATGCTCGGTTCTTCATCTTCCCGCAGACCACAGCCCAAAGCAGTGCCACACGCCCAGGTCTGCGTTCCTGTGTGTTAAAAACAACACCGAGACCACCACACTGACTCCCAGCTGTGCCCTCAACCGACGTCTCTGAGCCCGACGTGTCATGCTCAAATGATCAGCCTCAACATGCAAGCGTTTTCACTCTGCCCACAAGTCCCTGAACATGGAAGGCAAAGCAAGCAGTTTATGAATATGCTTCTGTGTGCAGCTGTTGCAGCGCTCAAAAACACTTCAGTTTCTGGGTTTATGTTATTTTTGAAAAATAGGTCTGTCAGAAAACTTCTCTTCAAACCTTGGTTCATTCAATTTAAGCTGTGACAACATTTTCCTATAAGGGGGATTTTTATGGCATTTAAAACAGATGTGTTCACTCTCTGAAACAGCTTTGTTGTGCTTATCAAGTGCTCATTACAGACATGCAATAAACATTAACATCACTTTAACCTTAAAGTTTTGCTGATATTGGTTGTGTGAAAATTGAAAAAAAAAAAAAATTAAAACCTAATGTCCTAAGTGTTCTCTTGGACTTGCAGGTTTGAAGGTGACCATAAAGCATTGCTGTTAACCCAGTGAGGAAACATTTAATGTTATATGGACTATGCATGTAGAAATGTATTTCAAAACAAGTCACAAAAGTCAAATTTCAGGCAGACTTCCAGAAGCTGGGAAGGAGGAGGAGAACCAGAGGCCTCAGGTGGACAACCTGAGAACTGGACAGTGGAAGAGCCAGAAACCAAAGGAAAACAAAAACTAAGAAGGCGACTGTTTGAATCTGCTGAGTCCATGTCTGCTCAGTTTGTACTGTTAAATTTTAGTGGCTCAAAAAGGGGCCCAAATGCAAAAAAAACCCAAAAAACACACATCATCCTCATCATCATAAAAGCATGAAACAGGAAGAAAGAAAAGAAATACACAAATCGAAGAAAGAGCAAACCTGTGAGGCACAAGGACACCAGACAATCAGGGAACAGGTGAAATGAATTAGCCAATTACCAAGTAGGGAAGAAACAAAGAGAGGAAGTGTAAAAGACCCTTCAAAATAAAACAGGAAATAACAAAACACTGTTTTGGGATTACGGTCTGTGTTGCAGTGAGCGGGTTGTGTTTGGTGTCTGCTGCACAGTAATTGGGTGTAAAACAGGTGGCACACTGTTGACGCTGGAGAGAAGCATGTGAAAAATGTGCTGTGGCCGTGCAATCACAAAAGGAAAAAGCTGGCAGTTGACTTAGACATTTAATCACCGTGTTGGGTGATAAGTATCATCAAACGGAGGCACAAAAAGCCTAGAATAACAGGGAGAGCCACCTAAAGCTCCACAGAGGGATCCCTGGTGGAGCCGGGCCAAAGCACTGACAGAGCTGCTCGCTGGTTATCACACCGGCGATGGGGCATATTGAGGTACAAGTGAACAGGAAGCTAAGGTCTGGATGAACAAAACTCCTTCATTGTTTTTGGATTCATTTTTTCCCTCTTCTCCATATGCATTTCTTTCATGCTGGTCAAGGTAGCTTTTTGTGCTTCTGTTCTTATTGTCGGATTATGACCAAAAATAAAAAACACATTCACCAATGTGCTCACAGCTACATAGTCTGACCTGAATGTGCATTATTTTTCTATGACAGTGAACCAGTGGGCAGCACAGCAGCGCCATGAAGGTGCTCAGATGTTTTCATCAAGACAAGAGCGTCTCCTTCAAAGGACCTGAGCTGAGCACACTGGAAGAATAAGCCTGTTGTTCTGAAGTGATAAAGATGAGTTACCTGATACAGCTCGTGTCTCCACAGAAATGCATCACTTACAATGTTGAGAGACACATCATTTGAAAAAGAAAAATAAATCACATATTGTCTCCCACTTCTATTCAGCGGATGAGAGCTGATGAGGATTTTTTTAGGGTTTTTGGGCAAACAAGGAGTAATGACACGGGAAAGTTAGTTAAAAGTTGTTCTTCTCGTTTCATCTCTTTGAGACTTGGTGTTTATTGTTTATTAAAAATATGACAGCCTAAGATAGCCTTGTGCCATTTCTTTTCCTCATTCTCTTCTTCTCCTTCTTTTACTTATTGTTTAAGAGAGCTGCTTTAAAAAAAAAAAAATCACACCTGATGAAAGTATAGGTGTGTTCACGGCTCTCCATAGATCCTCTGAGCGCACACGCAGTGCGCACCAGACATCTGGGATCCAGTTACTAACTTAGCCGACGCCGGACCACGTGACTCAGGTCCTCCTCATTTTAAAAGAGCTGCTACCCTGCAATTGCCCCCAGAGCTTCCAAAAGGTGGTAAATGCTCCCCCCCCGTGCCAGATGACCCTCTTTCGCAACTTTTGCACCTTCTGTGTGAGAGGGACAACTACGGAAGAGCGCGGCGCGACACAAAAGTGACTTTGCCAACCTGTTGATGGTGCGCTGGATCGAGTCCTTTGAGTTGCAATCACATTTCTGCTCTGATAAGTCGGCGCGCATCCCTCAGAGGAGCCTGATCGGTATTATTTTCCGTCTTGGAGCTGCTGACCAAGGATGGACCACAGGAGCGCTTTTCACGCCTCTGTTTTGCTGGCTTGTGTGATAATCTGCAGTAACGTGCTATGTCCAGGCGATGCCTTTCTCTACAACAACCGCTACGCAGGGTGAGTAAAGAGCCCCATTCATTCCCGGGGCTCGTGAGAGAGCTTGGTATACAGGTACAGCTTCCTGCGCCCTCATTCTGCACAAGAGAAGTTTTGGGAGAGACTATCTCCACAATCAAGAGACGGGCTTTATCTGGTGGGAGTACCGAGAATGAACAAAGAAAGTTTCCATGCTCACCATCTTCTTCATCATTTTGGGACATATTTCCTGTTTGAGACAAAATATAACGCATTTAGTTTACCCTAGACTGATCCTGTTGTCTGACGGCATGTTGGACAAGACTGCGCCGCAGACAGAGAGAGAGAGAGAGAGAGGCATTCCTATAGCTGCTGATATGACACCAGGGAAGCTTGCAGCAGCAGTCACCTGTCAAACTGCTCAAAGTATTAATTTCAAAAATTACGGCTCTAAGATGGCAGCAACTCCCAGTTTGCTTCCTGTAGCCATGTGTTTCTATAATCACAAGAGAGGACACTTTTTTGTTGTTGTTGTTGTTTAAAGTCCGAGCATACCAGTCTGTCTACATGTTTATGAGGTGGGGGCTGTTGGGTGAGCACCCCTCCACCTGGACGCTAAAAAAAAAAAAAAAAAAGCTCAGGATTTGACCTTGCATGTGAAATTTGGGCAAATAGACGGTTTCCACTGGGACCATCTGGAGCTGAGCACATACAGTGTAGTAATTTGGGTGGACATGTAGAAAGCATGCCTGAGACATGTCAGGGCTTATGGTCCATTTTCCTAAACAGCTTTTGATGTAATTTAACCTCTGCTGG
Source organism: Scatophagus argus (assembly GCF_020382885.2). Classification (NCBI taxonomy): domain Eukaryota; kingdom Metazoa; phylum Chordata; class Actinopteri; family Scatophagidae; genus Scatophagus; species Scatophagus argus. The sequence goes on from NC_058510.1 coordinate 5,889,034, forward strand.
AACCCTCCCCCCATCATTTGTCTCAAGCAACATATAGTTTGGATATACTCCAAAAATCATTTGACGCTTAAAGACCCAAATGCTGCGCAAGGGCAACTTTCACTTCAGAATTCAGGGGTGCGGTGGGTGCTGTTCTACTCAGAATGAGCCTTTAAGAAGACAAAACATGTGATTCATTAAAAGAGAATCTTGGCGTTATTGAACGTTGGAAACGGGGGAATGATGATTTTACTACTGTATGAAGTCAACACTACTGACAGTCAGCATCTTGGTTAAAGCGCCAGATCTTAAAAGCAAATTGCTTCCATCCAGAGAGAGCTGCTGCTGTGGGAATGAGCAGACTGACAGCTTAAGGACAGCTTTAGCTCAGAAAGCCCCGCAAAGCAAAAAAAAGGCCTCCGCCAGGGCCGACACTGTAGCAATAGCAGCCTGTCATCTTTGAGAATCACTGAAGGATGGAGAAACTGATGCAATTACACCAGAGTTCTGGGGTGTCGCTCATTTTCTCTGGGACTGTGGTGCTGTATGCACTGCGGAGAACAAAAACATCCCAAATATGTGGGAATGAAAGATTATGTGTTTAGATTCACAGCACTGACTGATCATATCCACGTAGTTTGTATCACATCCCAACAGCAGTGTTACCTCCAAAAACGACTGACCGCTTTGAAGTCCATCCTCGCCGTTTTTTTTTTTTTTTGTTTGTTTTCGGCAGCGTGTTGTGATCATCGAAATGTGGCCACTCATGTGGGACACCCTGGATGCCCCTTTTGTTCCTCAGACCTCAGAGTGGCCTGCTGCCACCTTTGTTCAGGGGGGCCCAACTTCCTGTGTGACACATTGTGAAAAGCTCTTTGAAATGAGCACAACATCTGAGAGCGAGACACCGAGAGCGAGGAAGAAGGAGGTTTGAAACAGACATGAAAGCGAGCACATGCACAGCCAGGCACACAGACAGGTAACTCAGCAGATACAGAGTCTGTAATTAAGAGACTTTAATGAATTATTGCCAGTATTTAAGGTCAACCCCAGGAAAAAAAAGGCAAAACTGTGTAAGAGTCGCAGTGTGAATAAAGACTATCTTTGTTTTGCGGCGAGGTGATAGAAAAGATGCGCTTTGTGGTGAGTCAGAAAGGCTCAAGCTTCACTGTCTGCTTACATTTTTGTTTCATTTATCTGTCAAGACCAACATGTGAAGAATAATATGAATGTACAGTGATTTTTATGTCAACTTATGGCTCATTTAACTAATGTATCCTTTAACAGTTGTATTTCTGCAGGTGACTAAAATGAAATCGAGTCTTGGTGAACAAATTTGAATTAAGTGGTCAAAATCTGCGATAAAATGTGCTTTAAATTCAGTACGGTACATTTTAGCTCTTGTCTTGCCAAAATAACCACTAATGAACAACCATCATTGTATGTTTTACCAAGCCAAACAAATTGCACAATGTTTCTCATATTATTACATTTATTGAAGTTTTACTCACAAACATTAACATAACAGAACAAGAACAAACACTTTTAAGTAACTGATGATACTTCATATTTATAAATATTTGTTTTCTCCTCATTAAAGAAATGTTCACTTTTCACAACAATCTACAGGAACATTTACAGTGTGAAAATGCAAACCAGATGCTGCTATTGTATCTGCCAGGTGCTACCTGCAGAGCTGCAAACGATGAAATATAATCCCATAATGATGTCCCACACACATTGTTTGACTGGGGTTTTTCACTCTGTTATCTATAGGATAGATGAGCCACCCATTTCACCATCAAACGTGTGGCTTCCGTCAGCACAAGGAGGTTGCATTACCTGTGACTTCATGGCTCCAAATGTTTTTGTAAAGAAAATGGATCCGAGCCCTGTTGAATTTTAGTGCCTTTTAAAAACCCTCTGGGGCACTGTGATCCCGGGCGTAAGCCGACACTGAGAAGACTTCTGTTGTGTTTGCAGTGATCAAGTCTTCAGGATAACTCCAAGTAGTGATGAGGAAGTCCAAGTGCTCAAGAAAATTCTGGGACATATGAAGGTTGGCACATATCTTTTTCTTTTTTTCTTGTGTTTTCCTTCCTGAAATGCCATACCAGTAAATATCTGTTGTTATTCTGCTCACACCAGCCTATAGTCCCTCAGTGGTGACACTTTAACAGCAGTCACAGGCAGAGTGAGGCGTGATGAAGGAGGGTGTGGGGAAGGTGGTATGACAAGGGGCTGGGGACAGCGATAGGGAAAACACAGAGGCGAGGGGCAGTCGAGTGTGGTCATCTGTCTCAGGCAGGACATATTTCCTGTCTGAAACGCTGAGATGCTGCTGATAAGATGCTCTGTGTTTGTTTCAGTGAAAAACCCAGAGAGACCAATGGGAGGAAAATGAAAAACATTTCTGCATAATGACACTAAGTGTTTCGAAACTATATGAACATGTGTTTCAAAGATGCTGAAATTAGCGGGGAAACCCTGGAAGGCACGAAGACCTCGCCTCTTTTCCCAAATTCATTTGGGAGTAATTACCCCTCAGCCTCAGGAGCATGGACGACCTTCCTTTGCACATTGTTTGAGTTTGCAAATAAACAGCAAAGCTTATTTGTAAAGCATGATGCAATTATATACATGCTTATTTGCCACATTGTCGAAAACTACTTTGAAATGATTCGATCGAAGAGTTGATTTAACTAAAAATTTGTTCCAGTATTATTATTCCTCTGCAGATGAGTGTGTACTAGCGTGATGCCGGTGATCATTTTCCAGTTATGTATTTGCTTTTTTGTCCAATGTGACGTTACTGTAGTTAGTGCAGTGCATAACTGCTCTTTCTGTTTTCATAGCTGCTTGCATTTATTTTATCATATCACTTGTTTAATTACAAGCTGGGAGAAATATAAAATGGGTCAGTTTCAGCCCCGCCTTTTGTGTTCTTTTGTGTTTCCTGCTTACAAGATTCATTATTAAAGAGTAGATTGGCTGAATTTATGTGAATTATTAACTTTAAAATACACTCTCTAAAAGCAGGTGCTTCAAGGTGGGGACATGTTTTCTTTAAAGGTCTCTTCTTTCACTGTCCTTTGTTCTTTGGGGAAGTAAAGAACAAAGATGTGAGCCCCTTTCTTTCAACAGCATCTCACAGTCTCTTTTGTCTTTTATTACTGTCTCACACTTAATTTTATGGGTCTCTTTTCTGGGAAGTTTACTGGAAAGAACTACATAATCTGTTATTAATTGGAAGGAAAATAGAGATAAAGTTCTGTCGCCGTCGTCATGGTTAGTTGTTTATGTTCAGAGCAACAGACGGCATAAGTGAACAGCTAATTACATAAAAAGTAAGACAAATGCAATTAAAATGTTTTAGATATTTCCTGTGGGAGGGTTGCAAGGTTTTCTACAGCCTTGTGACACTGTGGTCTGTTTCTCCACTTCGGTTCGGGTTGTATTTGCGCAGCCAGATGCCTCATCAAAATATATGAAAGACATCTGTTGGGATTCAGGTCAGGCCTTCGCTTGGTGGGCCAGAACCAATACAGCTCTGTGGGGGGAAGGAGCAGAAGATGGCTAAGGAGGATTCAGTAAATGTTTATGATTTGCGGTGCGGGAGGAGAGCTTTTGGTCGGGACCTGGCTGGAGTTTTATGTATGTAAGGGCAGCGGACACTGCACACCGAGGCCGGCCGAGGGGGTGCCAGCTACTGTTTGGGCAGCTGTGGACTTGTGTTTTCTGTAGCTTAGCCACACTGCCATGCCTCGAGACAGAGACAAACTTTTCAGCCTCAGGCTATGCATGGAGTCAAATAATACACCACAAAAACAATCAGATCGTCAACAAGATAACACATTTGTACAAGTTATAATCCAATGTTACTGAATTTTGGCCGACGTAACATTTAACCGTTTAAGATAACCTGAAGCACCATAAATGTTGGATCTCATGAGTTGTGAAAGCCACACTTACTGATCAGTCTAAAGAAACTAACGAGCGTAACGTAAACCTCACAGTCCCGCCTGGATGCATGGTTTGACTGACAGGTGAACTCTGGGCAGCCAGAAACATACGGGCTCCTGAATGCACCCAGCAGAGCAAATACCCTCACCAAAGACATACATTGTCAAGATAAGATTTTCACAAAAAAAGTTAATTATTACTTTGGTGCGTCATCACCACTTCATGACCGTACCTGAAGTGGGACACGAGATATTCCCTGTTAGCTCAAGCAACTTGGAATGCTTGAGCAGAATAGGGCTGCAGTTAACATATTGATAGATTATGTGTTCTGTAAAACAGTGTCAGTGTCAGTTTCTTAAAACACAAGGTTTGCTTCCTTAGTCTAAGGAACACTCCAAACCCCTGAGATGTTTAGTTTATTATCAGACAAAGAAGAGAAGAAAATCCTCAAAATGAGGTAATTACTATCAAATTAGTTCAATATATTTTCTGATGAATCTGCTAATCATTCCAGAGCCTAAAATGAAACAAATATGAATCTCCGCAGAAGACTGAAGGGAGGAATGACACTAAGTTAGTGCCCGTGTGTTTTTCTGGAACATAGAGGTTTTGTTGAGATATTCCACACATTAAATCTGTGAAACAGATGTACTAATATCTGCGCCATCGCTGCGTTGCTTCTTTCGAATTATCTCATTATGGAGCAGTTTCACATCCCGTTGTGACAGTCTGTCTGTCCTGCTGCTGGGGAGGAGACTGTTGTTTGTCTTGAGGGGAGACTTTTATAACCGAGCTTTGCTGTATTTTAAAAAGGCCGGGAGGATTTTCTCTTTAATCAGTTCATCCTCACGTCTTACTTGATGCATAACTAATGTTTCTACAATGGGTTTTCGCAGACTGGTTGATTTGATTCAGCTTTGACTGGCTGAAGAAACACATTTAAAGTGGTGAAGAGGCTTAATAACCTCCGCTCAGACTGATTTGTTTAAGGAATACTGAGCTGACTCGCTGCTGGCTTTAGCTACATGTTTACTGGACGGATGAGAGTGGCATCAGTCTCGTCACGCTCAGACTGATTGAGATTCAGAAAATGTAAAACCAACAGACCCGTTTTGGTTACGATGCATACACACTAACAACTGTGTCTTACTTTGACGAACTCTTTTGCTTGACATATAAACTCAGCTGCAGCATTGTTTCATCACCCCAACTCTTTTTATTGAACTATAACTTTTCCTTTCTTGTTCTGCCCATGCCAGTATAACAGCAACCAAAACAACACAAATTCAATTTATAGCTTCCTTGTATGCACACACACACACACACAAGCACACACACTAAAAGGACAGAGGACAAAAGATTTATTAAAGCAGACAGAGAATCCATCTTTGGGGCACATAAATACAGCTATAAAATTTTAAATTGAGAGAATTGTTTGTGAGGGGCTGCGCTATCTGATCAGGGATATTTAAGTGCCTTTTAGGCTTATGTGTTTCATGTTTGTTTGGCTAACAGAGGAGCAGCGCTGAAAACATTTGTGGTACTTAACCATTTGGAAAGGCCATAAAAGTGCAGAAAACAGTTTATACTCAAGGGCACCAAACATTCCAGCGGAGGATTTTCTAACCCTCTGGCTCTAAACAAAGTTAAATTAATCTGGTATGCATTCTGTAAACCATTAAACCAATTGACACATTAACAAGCATGTGTGCCAGCCTGCTGTGGTACAAATGAAAGCCAGCTGAAGACATTGACCCGTGTCTGCAAACACAGAAACACTGAATATACAAGACTCTTTTTGCAGTGACTACTGTGTGTATCACTTGTAGATCAGCGCTCTCCTGTTGGCTCAAAAATCCTTCTTTCTTTTTGTTTCTCTCCCTCTCTATGTTATTTTATCAGTTACCACATGGTGTCTGTGTTTATATAGTTGGCCAGCATAGCCAATGATCCGTCTCTTTCGGCTAAAGTTAACAGACCCGACTATCACGCCTTGATAACAGGCGCTGAAAGACGTTGCTATTATGAGGTCAAGCAGCAGAGAGGACCGAGAGGGAAAGTCAACCAGTTGCTGTTAATGGGACACGTTTTGGCCATTAATGCTGTAGAGTCATCGCTTGAAGGTAGAGACTAGAAGAATGTTAAACCGTCCACGTCTTACCAAAACAATTTGGTCATCCTCACCAAATGTTTGGTGCTATTTTAAACACCAGAGAAGATAAGATAATTAGGTCTTTCCTGGAGTCCATTCATTTTCTGAAACACGAGCTTTTAAACCCTTAACTCTAGATCAATTAAGTTCAGTTTAGCTGACATTACAAGAGGGCAGAGATGACACACGACTGCACTTCCACAATCCATGCATTTATTTAATCACAACCGACCTTCCTTGCCTCATGACTGTACTGATTTTCTTGCAGTTTGGTGTACAGATTATAAATTTGGGGAAAAGAGAACACTGGTACTGGGCTGGCATTCAGTTTTTGCAGAAACATCAGAAACAGTTTCTCAAGAGATTTTTCTGACAGTGTATTATGTCATAATACATGTATACTCATACTGAAAACTCACTCCTGCTGGGTCTTTGTGTGTCTGTAACCCGTAGTCTCATATATTTGTTCTGTTCCTTTAGGTGGACTTCTGGCAGCCCAACAGCGTTACTCTAATCTGTCAAAATGCCACTGTGGACGTCCATGTGAAACGCAATGACACGCGAAGTTTACGTGCACGCTTGAAGCAGAAACATATTGATTATCGGTAAGACTGGAGTGACCGCCAGCCAGACATACTGCAGTGCACATGCATGCGTGCCTGTGCACTCTCACACATTTGGTAATCTTGTTAGCAGAGCTTCTACACCCCAAGAGACATCTGTTATCCAAAAGCTGCTGCAATTACCCAACTTTCCCCAGCCAGAATATATGATTTGCACATGCACAGTCGGCCATAGTCTGCATGCAAAAGACCTTGCGCTCCCTCAAAGCTGGGACACACAAAAACACACAGCCAGTACATCAGAGCCCCTCTTCCAATCTGCTCCCAAAAGCAGCCCTTTCATCTCTCTACCCCATCCTTCATCAAAATTAACATGCAATGGTGGAGGTTTATCAAAGCAGCCGCAGATAGAAAGAATTCCATTGTCATCTCTTTCCTAAGGGAGGAACTGCATATCTGAGGATTTTTTTCTGCTCTGTGTTGAATGACTGCGAAAATGGTTTACACTGCAGGGGACAGTATTTAGTAGGTGGTTGAGTTTTGAGGGAATGAGCCATCAACAATCTCTTTTTACTCTCAGAGAAATAAGCCAGTGTTATTTAGTGTTATTGAGATAGTTATGGATAGAAATGCGTGTCTAAGAACCTTATGGAGAAGTGAACTTCTGGCTGCCCACAGAACTGCTATGTGCACAGACCACATTTTAGCAGGGAGGGGTGGGGGGGTGGAGTGAAGAGGGTCTGATCAGATCTGAGAACAGTTTGGAAACAGATGATGATGATGATGATAATAACTGTGGCTTTGGCTAATTTTGCAACATATTTCATTTACTGATAGACAGCAGTGGCTTAACTTCTATCTGTTAAGCTGTAAACAACGTGAGTGCTGGTGTAGAAAACTGGAAAGAGAAGAGGATCGGTGAGAGCAGTTACATAATTGATGTTGGGAATTAGTCAACAATAAATCCAATGCCCCTGAGGCTCCACTTATTTTTATATTTAAGATCTGCTATGATGACTTATTAAATTGGAATATCTGAAACTTGCAATTTTTTGTCACCTGTGCAGGCAAAAATCACACTGGCACAGGAAGGACGTTTTGCTCACACTCAGAAAGCCACTGAGAGACCGTGGGACATTGAAGATATTTAATTACACATCAGAGTCCCAGTCTGTAGACATTTTAGCAGCTGCTCTCTGATAATCCATATTTTGGCTTGTGTTTTGTCACAGAAGTCTGTATTAATATCAGTTCTTTCATAGCCTTTCTAGATGAGAAGTAGGTTATCCATAAGAACAGTAACAACATTTAGGTTGCCAAGTTGTGAAACACGTTGACCAAGATCTTTCATGTGACCCATGTACCAGCTTTATTTTCTCAGAAAGCTCGTAAGTTTACCTTCCAGCTTAGATTATTCAGTCATAATGTATAAAGAGCTCAAACGATTAGTCAACTGACAGAAAAATAATCAGCAGCTATTTAGTTTGCTCTGTTAGTGGTTAGGCTCATTTCTGAAGCCAAAGTGATGAAAAAATGCCAAACATTCCTGCTTCCAGTGTTTTAAATGCGAGGATTTGCTGCTTTTCTTCGGCCATATATTATAAAGTGAATATCTTTGTGAGTTCAGTGTTACTATTATCTGCAGTTCTTGGACTATTTGAACAGTCATATATAAATGAATAGGCCATAGACTTGCTGGATTATTGTAGTGCAAGAACCCCTTTGTAACAATTATGCAGTAACTTCTAGACTGATGGTTTGACATCAGGCTCTTTATTATTGGCTCACTTAAAAAAACAGAGAAAGTTATGCAAGAGGTGGAGAAACAACTGCAATTCAAACAGGCAACCCCGTTATTAATGTCTTGTTGCTGAAAAGCATTATTAACTTAAAATGCAGTAATTACAACTTATAAAGCTTTTATAGAGTATTTCTTTAGAAAGTGTTGCCAATATATCCATAAACCGTACTATATACTATACACAATATATACAAAAATTTTGGGACACCTGACCATGACACTGCATTCTAAAAACATAGACATTAATATGGGACCCTTTCACAGCTAAAACAGCTTCCACTCTTCTAGGAAGGCTTTGAACAAGATTTTGGAGTGTTGGAGTGTTTCTGTGGGAATTTTTGCCCATTCATGCAGTAGAGGATTTGTGAGGTCTGAGGCACTGATGTTGGACGAAGAGGCCTGACTCACAGTTCATCCCAAAGGTGTTGGATGGGGTTGAGGTCAGGACTCTGTGCGGGTCAGTCAAGTTCTTCCACACCAAACCCATCCAACCATGTCTTTATGGAATTTTGCTTTGTGCACTGGGGCAGACAAGGTCCTTCAACAAACTGTTGCCACAAAGTTGGAAGCATAGCATTGTCCAAAATGTCTTGGTATGCTGAAACATTAAGATTTCCCTTCACTGGAAGTGAGGAAAAACTGGACAAACAACCACTGTCCGAATACTTTTGTATTATATAATGTAGGTTATTGGTAAGGATGTGGCAGAGATTGGCTGTCCTGTATAACTCCCTCTCTTCCATCCACAGGGTGTTTATCTCCAATCTACAGAAGGAAATTGAAAAGCAGACGGGGTATCGGTCCTCTCGCAAGCGGAGGTCAGAGTCTCAGTATGACTACGAGGTTTACCACTCTCTGGAAGAGGTAGATGTGAAGCCCACCATCTACCAGCCTATCTTTCTATCCTTCTCCTCTGCTCTCTAATCTGATGCACACCCAACATAAACAAACACCCTCTCTAAGGTGCTCTCAAACTCAAAATTACTCCATTCCACACGTCTCTCTCGCACACACACAGACATGCACTCAGCATCAGACACTTCACTGTTTTGGAGTGTTTGTTTTCCCAACTCGGTAAGGCTCCTGGTTCATGGATCTGTCAGGCCTGATGAAGCAGAGTGAATTCCATACACACACACACACACATCCTGAAAGCCTACACAAATCTTTAGTGCTCTGAGCTTTGATCCTCTGCATCGTTCGAAAACCGACTCTTCAAGACACGCACATGCGTTTCTGTGCATACACATCATGCTAGATGAAGACACAGTCCCGCACAAATGGGCACACTTCACATTCGCACACACACACGGACATGGATGCACGAAATGTTATCTTTTCACTGTAGCTTCAGAGTCAACCCTTATTCTTTTCCTTGTTTACTCTTGAAAACTTTGCAAGCAAATCCTCAAGTGAGGTTCACTCTCCTACGATGTTCTTCCCTGAAGATCCAGAGCTGGATGTTTGAGATGAACAGAACCCACTCCGACCTGGTTGACATGTTCTCCATCGGGAAGTCGTACGAAGGAAGACCACTTTATGTGCTTCAGGTAGGAGAGAAAGCATGACATGCACTCGTGAAAAGTGACGTGCAAAGACACACTGGTGCACCCACGTGCACACGCACACTCGTGCTACAATGAAACTGACAGCACTCGTCTCCTGTCAGATAGGAAAGAGAAGTCGTCATCACAAGAAAGCCGTGTGGATTGACTGTGGCGTCCATGCCAGAGAGTGGATAGGACCTGCCTTCTGCCAGTGGTTTGTCAAAGAGGTAGACTTGTTTTTTCTTGTCTGTGAATTTAATTATCACACTGCTATTTGAACTTAATGCAATGTTTGCATCAGTGCATGTTGTAACAGCAGCTTAACAGAAACATACTATATAAAAATGAAAATGAAAGCCTGCAGTCTCTAATGTTTGGTCTCCGGGGTCTTCAACAAAACATGAACATCTGTTCACTTGTTCTACACAGTTATGCAGATACTTAAGAAACCCTTTATTGTTCAGATGCTGACATTTACACAAGCTCCATCATGCCCTTAAAGTCTTAATACCCTCTGAAGTGAAGACGGCACCAAACCAGAGCACAAGTTTAACTGCAAGAACCTCTAATGGCTCATTTTATGCTACTTCAATGCCAGATGAATGAGATTTACTTCACAGCGCAATGCAATGAGTGCCAGAACGTTAGGATAAGTTAAAGGAAGGTGTATGAATATCAAGCATCATAGCCTCTTATAAGGAATCGTGCTCTTAAAATTAATGCTTAAACAAATGCCAAGAAATATTTCAGACAAGATGGAGTGATGTTGTCGAGAAAACTAACTGCTTCAACATCTGCTAAAGTAGTTCATGCACCGTTTATAAAACAGTAATTTTTAATGCTCTCTCGCTCTGTTTGTAGACTCTTCTTCAAATAGTCATAACTTGTGTTTCAGAGACAAACTAAAGCACACGACTAATTGACCACAGGCTATTCCACAGATTTACAAGTTCTTCAAAGAGGAGGGATAAAGTGAGTGAATGAGACAGAAAAACAGAAAAATGAAGAAGAGATGGGGAAAAAACAATAAAACAGTCAAATGTGCTCCATTTCACTCAAATATGTGCTCTGAACCGTGAATCCACAGTCATGTAGTAACTAAGGTTAGCCACTGGAGGTCAGGGTGTCATCTTTGTTTAAGGCTTAAAGCGTAACAGCCTGGAGTCTGATTAAAGACCAAATAGAAGCAGTATGCCCAGATCTCCTCACTCCATCCTCATCTCTGTAGTCTGAGTATTACAGAGGATACCAAACGGCGCTGATGACCATGTGTCACCAGTCAGCGCTCCATAATTACACTGTTTCCTGTCATCGTTTAAGGCCATCAACTCGTACCAGTACGACTCTGTGATGAGACGACTGCTTAACCAGCTCAGCTTCTACATCATGCCGGTCTTCAATGTGGATGGATACCATTTCAGCTGGACTTCGGTACTCTTGGTTCTCTCATGTACAATACAGACTGAATTGTGCTCTGTGGAGTCAGGAGTTAGGGAGCTAACCTTTAGATAATTTTCTACAGGGCTTTACTGCACTGGATTTATTTCTCTTATTTTATTCAGGTGCAAGTACATGTATTCAGGATAAATCTAGTAACGCATCACTCACAGATTTTGTATATTTCTCAAGGCAGTATGCTGAATATTTTGTATCCAAGTGGAACTAAATAGCAGAGAGATAATAATGTGGGTTTTTTTGTCATTAGGCAACTCTAGGTGGAAATAATGCCTGTGAAAAATGCTCCTCAACTACTGTTTATGCATCCACTATTAGTAACAGATCAGCTGCAGCTGAGTGAGTGACACAGTGGTTATTCTGTAGGTGACAGGTCCGAGTCTGACAGTCAGAGGACATACTGTGTCTTTATTTTCACCTGCAGGATCGGTTCTGGAGGAAAACACGGTCCAAAAATCACAAGTTCCACTGCCGGGGAGTGGACGCCAACAGGAACTGGAAAGTGAAATGGTGTGGTGAGTTTGATAACGCTGACCTTCAGCTGAAATCTGAGGGAAATCAACCGAATCTCTCGTTCTCACACGAAGCAGAGACTGCGAAACTGGCAAGGCGCTCTTTGTAGTTTGTTTCTGCCTATTAAGCAGTGTAAGCTGTGGATGCAATATTTGTGTGGTGACAACAAACAATGTTTGGTGTCATTTAGTCTCTGGTAGGAGGTGGGTGGTGGAGATTTTGGTTGAAGGGAACATGCTGTCAGTGAAAGCTACGTGCTTTGGAGATATAACAGAAGAGGAAAAGGAGAGTGAGATATTTAGCGATGATTTAGCGTTTATGTAGCCGTGCATTCTTAAAAATGCTTAGCCTGCCTGAAATCCTCGTTTAATATTGACCACTGCATTACTTGTACTATTTACAGATATGGTTTCTTTCCAGAGGATTTTATGTGCAAACATTGACATGGCCTGTAATGTTTGGGACTGCATTGCAAAAAGAGTTCGGGTAACTCTGAGTTAACATTCACAATTTCCTGAAGTAACTGGAAACACGCTGGAAACCACAGCGGTCGCAGCACGAGTTCAGGTTCCAGTTAAATTTAGCTTAGAAATCTGAAATCTGCTTCAGGCATTCTTTCCCACCTTTTTCTTCCCCAGAGGAGGGGGCCTCCTCTCACCCCTGTGATGACACCTACTGCGGCCCTTTCCCCGAGTCTGAGCCAGAAGTCAAGGCCGTTGCCAAGTTCTTGCGCAAGCACAAGAAACGTGTCAAAGCATACATCTCCATCCACGCCTACGCCCAAATGCTACTTTACCCCTATTCCTACAAGTACGCCGCCATCCCCAACTTCAACTGCGTGGTAAGACATCCACTGCTTGATAATAAACCAATAATGATCGAGACGTTTTAATATTCTCATTCGCCACCTGCCAGTGGCCTGCTGCATGGTTTTCTGTTGGAGTTACCTTCACTGGAACACCTTAATATTACGTCCTACTGTGAAGTCAGAGGGTCACTGATGAGCTGGCTTTGTGCTTTCACTGTCTAGGAGTCAGCAGCTCATAATGCAGTGACAGCCCTGTACTCTGCCTATGGAGTGAGGTACAGATATGGACCTGCCTCCACAACTCTGTGTGAGTGGATCGGTCATCTATCGTGTTTATACCTGTTGCTTTGCGCTCTTCTTTTGCGAGGAAAGTGGTGGAAGAGGTGTTCAGAGTACACATTAACATATGTAGAAGTGGTCAGATCACAGTCCAAAAATGCAACGAGTGAATGATTTTGCAGAAGGTCCCATATCAGTGTTAAAATAATAGACTATCAGATGATTACAACTGATGTGTTGATAGGATGTAATTTTAACTACAGCATACTGTTAGTTTAATCTAAAAACAATCCATCATGTTTAATAAACTGCTCCTAAGCTTTCTGTGTAAAATCTTAGCTGTTAATAAGATGTAGTAAAGTAAAATAGTACAATATCAAAGTTTAAAGCTAATACTGAAATTAAGTACAATTACCTCAAAATTCTACTCAAGAGGAAAATGTACTCAGTAACGTTCTGCTGCTGATTGTCAGGTGTTGTCATGTGTTTCAGCCAAACACTCACGCTGCTACTGAATTACATTTTCAAATGCTTATATAACAATATATATATATATATATGTGTGTTTTTCTTCTTCTGTTGGTCAAACTTTTTCACAGATGTGAGCTCGGGCAGCTCTATAGACTGGGCCTACAGGAACGGGATCCCGTACGCGTTTGCCTTTGAGTTAAGGGACACGGGATACTTCGGCTTCCTCCTGCCCGAATCCCTGATCAACCCGACATGCACTGAGACTATGAGGGCAGTGAAGGCCATTGCATCAGGTCTGCTGAAGAAGTGTGAGACGGACAGGGACAGATTTCCATATATATGACCTCACTGCAGCTCCACCCTCACAGTGACTTATCTCAACACCTTCTATTCCTCTGGGGCTTTAATATTCCTCCCAGATATTATCAGAGGATGAGCTGACAAGGACCAGCAAAGCATGAATTTTAATTTGCTTTTCTTGTTTTTGAGGTTGTTCGCCTTATTTTTCATTGAACTGTTGGTGGTGGGGGGGTCTTGTTTTGTGCCAATAAGTGAGAATCCTCTCAGTGACCAGCCTATTTATATGCAATAAGATCCGACATACAAGATCAGAGGGCTTTTTGCTGGTCATTGTGTGTCCTATGCAATCCCAGTGTCCTGAGCCTGAATCCAGCTTGGGAATAATGTAGACCTTTTCATAATATAAGCTTGTTCCAGTGAAGTGGCACTTGTCATGACAAAGCAGCACTTTCCTTTTTTTTTGTTCAATAGAAAAAAGGAAACAGCTAAGATTATAATGTCCTCAGCAAAATGTGTTATGTTAAGCAAACTTTCCACCAAAATGAACTTAAACATAAACTTTTTCTATGTTTTTATCCTGGTTGCTTCTTATTATTGTATTATTATAAGTCCTACCAAGTTTAGATATTCAACTATAGCCTAAAATTAATGTATTAATGCCTTTATTACTGCAACACTGTTGGCATACACAATATGCCATCACATGACAATCTTTGGTTTGTTTTAAATTGAGATTTTTATTATTATTATTATTATTTTAATTTCAACTGAAATTTGGAAAAATGACCTGTCACTCCAGTAGCTCACTGTGTCACTGTGTTACTCAGGTATGGATGAATGACAGAGTCAGAAATGTTTACTTTTCACAGCTCAATATGAGATTCTATTAATGCCCGACTTGAATAAATGTTGCTGCATATCACAGTAAATGCTCAGTAAATTTTTACACCTCTTCTTGTCAGTCAGTCAATGAACATTTTTTTTCCCTTTTCTGCCCATATTTGCATTTTGTTCATGTTTTGTCCACACGTTGGAGGGAATGTTTGATAATAAACACTGTTTTAGTCGAGTGATTTTGTTACGATAAACACACTAACCTCTTTAATAAGAAAATGACACAACACCTTCAATCAATCTCTCTTTCTTTCAACCGTCCTCATCTTTCTCTTCTCCACTCTTCACATCCAGCATCCGTTTCTGCAGCTCGGCTCTTACTTATGGATTCAGAAACAGTGTAACTGACACGTAAGACATCCCGAAGTGAAAGCAAACTCTACCCGCCCACGTCTGCCAAATCTGACTTGTCAAATTGCCAGATTCCCTGGATGTATTTTCTGTTGGGCTTTGTTAAATGTGACCCAAAGCCGCATAAGGCTGTGTACACTAAACATGTGGATGCACACAGTCACGATGAGATGGAGCATTAAGCAAAGTGATGGTGCGATTAAAGAAACCAATACAGAGATGGCATGTGTTCACTATCACAAAATCTAAATGTTTCATATGCATGTTTCACTAAATAAATAAATAAACAGGGCTGAAACCTGATTTCAGTCCCACATAGGTCAACAGACCTTTAAATGCATAAACACTTTATGGCTTAAGATTATATTTTGTTATGATATTGAAGAGGAAAATATGCCCTCATCCACCACCATCACTGGAAAATTCCAGGCTCTTAAGTGGAGAAAGAAAAACAACATTTTGAAAAGTGGGGTTATAGAAAGTTATTTCTACATGCTGGACTGAAACAACTTTATTTTCAGTTAGCATTATCTGAGAATCACAAAAAGTCTTATTTGTCTTCTAAATGTCTTTAATTATTATATTTAGAATTTGTGAGAAAATCACAAATCGGCTGCTCAGTTTTCCCGATAATGCAAGAAGACATTCAAATGGTTAACAACCCAGTACAGTCTTAAATAAATGCACTTACATCTCACACGTAGGTAGCCTGCTTAATAATATGCGTATTATGCACGTATTAACTGCATGTATGCATATATATTAAGTATGCAAGTGTGAAAGTGACATGTTTTATTCAACAACAAAGGAGAAGTCCTGCAGACACAGAAACTGACAATCCACTTCTATATGAATGTCAGTTACTTCACATGTGAGATCAATAAGCGCATGAAGGCTTATGCATCCGTGCAGAAGACTAAACTGTAGGACTACACTCGTGTCATGCCTCCTCTCTCTCTCCCCCTGCTGCCTCACTGCGGCCGTCCTCAAACGTACGTGACGTCGTTTCCTCTCTCCAACATGGCGCAGGAGGCAGGTCGTTAACGGAAATCTGAGGGATTTACCCCACCTTCTGTGTTTATTTATGTTTGTCTGTTAGGGGCTCTCCGGCTGACATTTGTAAAGGAATACATCTCCACTCGAGGCGGCTGCAGCCCCCCCTCCCCCTCCTCACCTTGGGACCAGGCACACCTCGCCCCAAATTCCGGTGCGACATGTTTGAGGGCAAAAAGACGAAAAACATGTTCCTTACACGAGCTTTGGAAAAGATCCTGGCCGACAAGGAGGTGAAAAAGGCTCACCATTCACAATTGCGCAAAGCCTGCGAGGTGGCACTTGGTAAGTTACGCTGTTTTAGCATCACATTTTGTCTGTCTTGGACTCATTGATTTAGACACGTCATGCACCCTTTCACTTATTAACCGGTTTATTCTGCAACAATGGCGCAGTGAATGGCAACACAGTGTGTTTTCCACTCATTATACGCTTGCCGATAGTACTGTCTTATTATGTTGCAGTATAATTTAGCAAAACCTGCGTATTTAATTGACGTGGCACGGGCTTCGTGGAAATGATTCCGTGTTAAACACGGAAATGGTGCAGGAGGGGTGGGTGTTTGCTACACTGAGCCGATGCTGCGAAACTAGTAGCGACGTGAAAACAGGCCGGACACTGGGCAGAAAACAAAGTTGTTCACGGCTTTATCCTCCTCCAACATCGAGCTAACCAGTAACTACACCTTATACATAAGACACGTGTAAATTATATCGGTTGCAACTGGTTAATTTTACGTGTTTAACCCCATAAAGGTGAGATGTTTGTGTCTCTTCCTAGTACCCATCCTCGCTTGTTCAGTACAATGAGTGCTGGAAAAGGCGTTTGTATTTTAATACGTATTTTATTTATTTGTCAGTTTAATCGCCGGATACACTTTCCTCTTCTCTTGATTTTTTTTTCTTGTAAAAACTACTTGCGAAGTCGGGGCAACTGAAAGGTGACAGCTGTCAGCACCGCTATGCTAGACCAACGTCAAGGTGTCAGAAATAAGAAGACATGACTTCCGGTGAAAGCTAAAATAAGACCACAATGAAAATACACGTGTTGTTGACCAGGTTACCAATTTATCAAAATAGCCACGTCAAAGAAATTTGGATGTATTTAAGAAGTAAACTATAAGAATTTCGAGGCTTTCTTTTTGCATGCGTTTGTTCATCAACGCTTCTGTAGCTGTTGTCACATTGAATGTGCTCTTATTTTGAAGTCCACACCATTTAACGCCTGGTTTTAATTTAACTCTGTGTGGTAACTTCATGAAACTATTTGTTAGCAGGTGCATTTTCCGAAGTACGCCCTTGGGGTTAATTATGAAGAATAAATTCAGAGCTTAAGAGCAAATTAGTCGGAGTATCAGTCCACACAGTATCAGAGCAGATTAAATTGTAGCCAACCTTGGCCAATCCTTCTTTTCGGTTTTTTTGGTATCTGTTGTGCGCCTTGGAACAAGCTAGGTTTTGTCCTGTAGAGGTGGTAATATGACACTACCAGAGAAACAATGGGTCCATGTTGTGCAGCAGCCACACATGCTACCTGTGCTGACGGTTGCTGCCTTTATTAACTCATTCAGCTGTTGTTGGTTTCTCCAATGGCCTTGAAGGCTAAACACACACAGATCGTGTTCCTCAAGCCTTGGCTCTGATGTTCTGTGAAACCAACCCACCCACACAAACAGTATATTGCTTCCCCCACCTTATTGTCTATTGAGCAACAGAAAAAAAGCCGAGTGTGGTTTGCTTTCATGGAGAGGGTGAGGCTCCCTCTAATGTGGACTGATGGGGCAAATACTCCCTGTTACTGTCTAGTCTTGTTTTCCAACAGTGTTGAGATCCAGTGTTTCTTTACCTGGGATCAGAGCATAAATATGGACAGGTATAGTCGATGATGTCCTCAGGCATACCTGTTTGTCCGCTTTAAGTGAATTAGTCACTCATTGTATGGGTTGTCTTGAAATGCATGTTGTCTAACAGTGAAGCAGAAAGGAAACCATAAAACGGTGAAAACCAACATGGCTGCTGATTGTCTTATAGATTACATCCCAGCAGTTGTTCTGTCATTTACCATTTATGGAAAGGCACTATGTTGTTTTTTTTTAATCCAGATGACATCATCACTACAGTCTGGCCCTGTGCTACTGATTATAGTTCAGCATTTAACACTGGATCACATTTTAGGGTGTGCTTTCCCTTCAAAGAGCAATATTAGTCACAGTCCCAGTTGCACGTTCTCTCAGTGGCAATGAAATAGTGTAAGATCTTTTAATAATTAACCCTATACTGTTAACGCCACTCTAAGGCTCAGCTCTTGTGTTATTCTGTATTTGGGAGCTTGTTACAGGCTTCTTCCCGATGAGCTGACATCTGGGGAACCCATAGCGCCACAGCACACTAAAAGTATATAAAACGAGATTCTCTGCAAGAGCATAGCAGCTCTACAGTCGGAGTGCATATCAAAAACGATTGTGTGACCCAGTACACTGAGTGACTTACATAATCCCCTCTAGCTTTTGGGGCTCTGAGACGTCTCAGCGCGAGTGCCTTTGCCAGAGTCTCCTATTTGCTGTCACTGAAAGTTCTCCTGCAATGACAATGTAGGTATTGTTTGAATTGTTTCTTGTTTAACACGAAATTGTGTTTTTATTTAGACTAACTGTCTGTGTAGTGTGGTGGTGGTGGTAGGGATCCAGAATAAACATATGGACTGACAGTTAAATAAATGTGATATATTTAGGAAAAACAAACAAGACTTTGTAGTGGTGCTGACCTTAATTTCACTAGAATTAAACTTTGATCCTTTTTTATTAGTTTCTTCCCCTGTGATTGTTAATGATTGATTAACAAGTATGGCCAAGGGGATGTGAACTGGCATCTGAACGGGAGTATGGAGGAAGAAGTTTGAGAACCACTGATGTATAGGAATGAGGTAAAGGACTCTGGCAAGACCGCCTTTGCCAGACAGCCTACCCTCCTCAGTACCAAATTGACCTTTATCTTGGATTATCAAAATGTCACTCAGCAGTTTCCCCAAAAGAGCACCATCTCAGTTTCTCACACACTCTTAAACTGCAGTGGTGCAGGGTCCTATTATCTTTGGATCATCACACTGAGGGCTTCTTTGGGATGAGCTGTCTGATAGCAAGGAACAGAAAAGGGGTAAGACTAACAGTGAAGGACCCTCAGGCTGTATGAGTCCATCACTTCTCAGAAGTGAAGATAGAGGCTTTGGTTTATCGATGTCACGCGTTGCTAGCTTCATATGATGCTGGCTTTGTGGATTCTCCCATTGTTTTTAAAGGTAACCTGTCTTCTCCGGCTTAAGAAGCTCATGTGGCTTTGCAGTCGTACTGTGAATGTAACACATTAAATCAGGGGGCTTTGTACAAGCTGCCATGGCACGAGGGGCGAGAACTTCTCTTCAGGAAAGTAGTCGCTTAAGGAGTTCAGTCCTGCTGTGCACATTGCTCATTATCTCTCCCCATAGGGTGCATGATCCGAGGGTCAGCTGCAGAGGTCACAGGAACCTGGAAACGGCAGCATTCTTGCAACTGCATTCTTGATGCCTCCCTTCAGTTTTTTTGTGGCCTGCAGATGCATATTTTACTCACAGTTGAAGTTGGGAAGACCTGAAGCTCTGTTATCCTACACTGTTGTATTGTTATGTATTGTCACAAATCACAAATATTCTGTCAGTACCTGTAACTTGAATTTAGTGGCTAATATGTTGTAGTTTAGGCATGATTATTACGGCGCTAACTGGTAACTGGCATTGCTAACGACAGACATGGAGTGGCATGGTTTATTTCAGTGTTTATTTCTACACGATGATGGCTTGTTGAAATAAATGCGTTATTGTATTTTCACAAAATACTGTCCTATACATTTTAACAACAGTAATACAGTAGTGTTCAGTATCTAGTAGATTTGTACGTTTATTCACCGTAGGCAAATGTGCATGGTATGATATCCGTCAGTTTTCAGCAATGATATTCAGAACTTACTTAAGTTATTTCCGACTGGGCAGATAAGGTACAGTTAGCATGTTCGGGTTTGTTTTCTAGAAAAGCCTTCCTTAGATGGTTATACATGAGATTACTGTGTGAGTCTCAGGACAAGTGATATTTTGAGCAAGCGTTACCGCTGTTGTCAATTGGCCTGTCAGCTTGCGTGTGCTGGGATATTGACAGTTTGAGTGCCTGTGGTGTGTTCCTGGTGATCTGGGGGGTTTGACATTCATTAAATCTGAATGTTTTGCAACATGGGGTGGTTACAAGGAAAGAAATTGCAACAAACCAGGAGCTAGCAGCTATATTGACATGGTCCACCGAATGTTTGTTTCCTTTAATTGATTCATCAGTCTCCATTTTCTCCTCTAAATTTATCTACATTATTTTCTTTTTTAAAAATGTGATGTTTATTGCGGATTTTAAATGCTCTTAAATGTTGTTGTGAGTTTTGTTATCATAGCTTTTCTGGTTTTGGAGTGACACTGGAGTGACACTTAAATTAATTTATTCTTTAATTCTAAGACACAGTATACTCAGTTTGTTCCTTTACTTTAATTCAGATCTGAGGAATCGTGCTCCTCAATTTTCTGAACTTATCCTCTGTAATCTTTCTCAGCTGTGTAGAGAGCTAGCAGAAGTCCTGGCCCGCACTGAATGCATTACTTAACTTTTGAAGCTTCTACTGATGTTTCCAAATGAAGCATGAAGCTTTCAGTGCTTGTTGTTATATTTCATGACATAATCAGCCTGAGAAATAAAATGACAAGGTGATTCATCAGGTCAGATGAAGCGCTGAAAGTCACGTGAATACTTAAATTTATCTCTTTTTTATTGTAATGACTTGAGTTATTTTCCATGATAGTGTCAGAGCCATGTAATCTGAGTAGCGGTAGCTCCTGTAAAGAACAGGTCAGTGCTGCACTCTTCACCATCATCAGTCAAACCTTAACATACTACTCGCAGTACTACCCTCGCTTTAATTCTTAATTCAGACCAAACACAAGCCACATTATTTGACAGATTGCGTCAACACATTTTCTCGCCCAAGTTCAAAAGAACTTTGGACAAAAGTAGCAAACAGACAAAATCAACAAGAGTTTGCAAGACCCTCTGTTGCACCAAACTCAAGGCAGAGTGTAGAGATGGCCAACCTGGCAGGGAATCCAGGGGGGCAGATGTACCTCTGATCGTTAAGGATGGCGAACACATGCTTCCCCTTGATAAGCTGCACCATAGTCACCACATGCTCACCCGTGATAAGCACCAGGCTATAAATGATCCCGTTTATTAATTAAGGTTTTTACCATGACTGCCTAAACACCCACACAGAATACACCCAAAATATGAAGTGCAGCCTTGGATATTTGTGCCCTTGCTGAATAATAACAGAAATTTATCAATCCATTGGCTGAAGTGAGGCAGTTTTATTCTGAGTTCCATGCAGCAAGGTAGACAAGGTAACCTGCAGATGAAACTTGCAGCCGTTGCTGGGGGTGCGAAAGTGCAAATGAGGGAAGAGATGTCAGCTGTCAGCTACGATTTCATGTCACCTTTATTTTGTCAGGGTGCTGTAAGAGCTTTTTGCACTAGATGAATTATCCTGAGGCTGTTCCGCTGTTGGAATCAAATATATGTGCATGTTTGTGTGCAGTTCAGTTTAAACTCTTGTGAGTGTGAAAGACAGCCACGGCTTTTTCCACAGTGGAACTGCAAACAATTGGAGACCAGACTTGACAGAATTAAAATTCAGATGCGGTTTGTTGGCTGGTAGCAGTGTCTGCACTTCTAGTCTGTTGTAGGGCTGCAGCTAATGATTATTTACATTATTTATTAATCCAGTGACCATTAAAGGTTGAGAAATTAATGATAAAATCCCTTTAAGGGTTCTCAGTCCAAGGTGACGTCTTCAGATTGTCTCTTTTGTTTGACCAGCAGTATGAAACTCAGAGTAATATAATGTGAAAAAAATGCAGATAGTTTCTCACATTTGAGAATCAGTAAGTTTGGTCTTTTGCTTAAAGGATTAATTCATTATCAATATAGTCTTCAACTCATGTTCCAGCACTCGTCTGCTCTTCCATGAAGACAAAAATTACAGTAAATGTGTTAAGATGAATTGCTCTACAGTCAAGACTGCTGCTATGTTGCCCTGAAGAAAAGGGGCAAATGAGAAAGTCTGATACCCAGTGCCTGGTTTCTGTCTGGTGTCTCCCTTCCAGACTAAGTGCAGACATTTAAGCTGCTTGCAACCCCAAAGGTTGACTGGTATTCAGATAATGAGCAGTGGAGTAGTCAACATGGCAGGGCCAGTGCTTGCTCTGAAAGCAAAAATAATCCCTTTATCTAGATGCAGTTAGACACTTTGGAATTTAGAAGTAATAATGTGGTGTTTTTTTCGCCCCCATCTACTTTTTAAATTTATTTTCTTACCCTGATACGTCCATACATAATACATTATTTCTCTCCTTCAGTCCTGGGATATGTGATAAATTAATTACACCACAAACAGGTGAGGCCGGCGAAGAGAAACCCTCCCTTCTCTCTCATGCTTCTCTGTTTCTGTTTCATCTCGCGGTGCTTGTATTTATTTGTGTTCTCTATCTCGTATTGATCTGTCATTTGTATTCATCCAAAGAAAGCGTATACTATCATTACTGAGGGATCAGCAGGGAGAAGAAGGCAGCTGAAAAGGAGGAAGGCCTGTGAGGGAAGAGATACACAAAATGAAATGAGGAGCTTGAAGTTTAAATGAAATTAATATGCATTTTGGTGAAATATCACCTCCATCAGGTATAGTGCAGGGATGTGAGTCCAGTGGAGTCCTGAATTTCAGAGATCTCTGGAGAAATTTCATTCTGTCATGCATCACGTCTCTCATGTGAGCACACCTTGCTAGCAGTTAGCTGTTTCTTTTTGTTGTTGTTGTTGTTTTTTTCCAGGCTAAACTAAGTGAGCTGAATTACTGCACTAAGTAAGTTGGAAAATGGTATAATGGATGGGTTTGTTTTCTAAAGTTCTCAGATAGAAGAGTTGTCGGACGTGTTGGTTAATAACTCTTCAACAACAACCAGCGAGTCGTTTTTCTTATCAGACGTCAGTGATGAGATTTGATCTATTATTAAATAACAAGATTAATTTGGAAACTGCTGACTTGGTTGTATTTCGTGAGCTCGGCTACCGTTCATGCTCTCCGTCACCGAAGGCTTGGCTGGTTAGCATTTTTGGTTGCTTTTTTGTGGTCTGGGTAGACTGACGTGTCGGTTTCAGAGAACTCAGGAAGATGTGACATGTTTTGAGGTGTTTTGTGTGTCAAGTTTGCCTTGATCCTTCCTAGTTGTGTAACATTACTGTCTTATTGCTTACCATTAGTCTGTCTGCTGCAGGGGCGGACCAATTATCTGTTCCGATTTTCTGTATTTTTACGGGTATCAGTGTCGTGTTTGATTCCTTATCAACACTGTGTGGTCTTAATCAGCAAAGTGACTTAAATGATCAGATAAATGTGGTGAAGTGCAGTACTTGGCCCCATCGGCGACCCCCACTTTGTGACTGTGTACATCTCAAAATAATTCAAATCACTGGGTAATGTATGGTGTGCTAAGGTTACAAGATGTTTTAACAGTCATATCTGAGCCCACGTAGGAGAGACAGCTGATGTTATCTACACCCTCTCCTTCGTTCTGTTATGTGTAACAGCAGCGTCTGCAGGTAGCAGACATGACTGAAAAGGAACATCTGGCAGAAATGTTAGCAACGCCATTAACCAACTCGCTTCCTCTTTCCGAGTGGAATACATATTTACTGCATGGTGGGTCCTCCAAAATGTGGCAGGGCTGGGTTTAAACAGTCAAAATGTCTCAGTGTGGACAGACATGAAGGAGTTTTGGCCTTTTTACATGCCTTTTCTGTGCCAGGGTAACGGACATGCCGGTGATGTGTAATGTGAGAGATTTAGTTCACTGAACAGTTTCGTACAAAACTAAATGGTCCTTTGCTGTCTTTACTCCAAACTGCAACTTTCTTGACTTGCAGAAGTATCCTTTGAATCGGCAAATATGATGGGTGTAATTCATGCGTTATTTGCCTCTTGTCATCACCTACATTCTGGAGTAAGGTGCCATTGGGGACACTGGAAGACTTGGGTCTTTGCATCTTCATCCAAGGCTCTGAGTTAACTGCTGTGAAGGGAAACTTAAATGTTCCCACTGAGTATGTCCAGCAACAATTTCAGTTCATATTAAATCATAATTCAGCTTTTCAAAAGTGATTTGATTGTGAAAGTATCGGGTAGAGTGCATTGGTGAAGTTTTTGCTTTTACTACATTTGAGACAAATGAGGGCAACATGGGTGAAAAAGAGGCACTTGTGCTGAATGAGGTGAGGAGGGTGCTGTTCATAGCACACATATTTATCTTCTGTTGACTTAATATCTCCACCTTGTGCAGCAAAGTTCTGCACAGTAATAATATCCTGCATGCAGAAGACAGAAAGTGCAATTCATAGCATTACAGCAGAAAAGTGCCAAATCATGTATCAGTGACGGACTTATTAAAGATGAATTCATTTCAGTACCAAGGCCAACAGCTGAGTAATCAAGCCCTTGTGAAGGCTGGGTGCTTTGTGACTTTTTGGCTAGAAAATGAGAACCTTGATTCAGCCATGAGAGTGAGACTATTGATTAGACACAGACTTATGCAAGTGCAAGTGAGGGGGTTGGTTGGATACGCACAAACACACATACGCAGGCGTAATGCACACATGTATGCATCCGCACACACGCGAGCACACACAATTAGGTAGCCCAGACAACCTCTGACAGTGTTTCCTTCTTCCCCTCCAAATGTAATTACTGCTGTGCAACCTTTCCTTTCAGCCTGGACAATAGAAATGTCAGGGGTCTGATTTTTCTCAGGCTCTCCATGCTGATTGCAGCTGCCCCGTGTTTATCTGTGTTTGGTCGGAGGTGGAGGTGGACACCTACACACAGATTCATCCTCAGATTAGCCTCTCCTCGTGAACCCAAGCTGCAGCGCTGTCTTTAATATTACGCCTGTATGTTCTCAAAATGCTGTTGCTTGGCTAATGGACACAACGGAGTGTAGCTGTTGCGATAACTACAAGAGTGCAGTGCCGCAGTCATGTGACTCCGACTGCAGGTTTTAGCTCATTGCCGTCTTCACCGCAGCGTTTGCGTTTGCTTTCACACAACAGGGACACAGCAGCTGATTGGTCGACAAGTCAAGAATGTAGTATCTGATTGGTTGACCAGTATCATACACTAAGCCGCCAAACTGTGGTGACTGTGGTGTTGTTTTTTCACCACGGTATGAAAAAATCCATACCGACAAAGCCCTTCAGTAAGGTTGTTTTATATAGTCTTATGTCTTGCACCATTATAAAGCCACAGTTCTATCCATGTGAACCCTGAGTCTTCTTGATTCATTTCTTTTATCTTGTCCTGCCGCACCCATACAACCTGCTTGAACATCCCACTACACTG
The DNA here is from genome assembly GCF_020382885.2 of Scatophagus argus. Classification (NCBI taxonomy): domain Eukaryota; kingdom Metazoa; phylum Chordata; class Actinopteri; family Scatophagidae; genus Scatophagus; species Scatophagus argus. The sequence continues at coordinate 5,914,666 of NC_058510.1, forward strand.
TCAGTGTTCTTCTTCTGCAGACACACATTTACCTGACCACCTTGTCGCACTGAGGCGAAGGCAATCTGACACCGGATTGAATTTTAGCTGATGGATGCGTATGGAGCCAAGCATGGGATCCATGCCAGATGCAGATGGGCTCTAAACTCTTTGAAATGGAAATGTTACTGCGTAAGGCTGGATGCCCTTTCTCAGTGTCCGGCTCTTCACTCAGGTGATGGAAACTGAGTCAGGAAACGACCTGTAACCTCTCCTGTGTGTGTGTGTGTGTGGTGGAGATTGTTGGAAACCCATTAGGAAAGCGTGTGTGTTATCACATTGCATATCTGTGACCCACCCTGAGGCCAGGAAGTGATTAGGATGCATTGAAATCCTCTTCATTTTCTTTCTCTGTGCCCTTTCCTCTCTTCCTCTGCTCTATTCCTTCTACAGGATATTAATGTAAAGGGACACGTACCAAACAGAACCAAAGCATGTATCACCACCGTGTTAAAATGAGATCTAGCGTACTATTCCCCTCGTAATTTGAGCGTCCCCATGCTAACACCGCACGAGGATATTAACCATGAGGCTGGCCAGCTATTGCCCTTTTGTTTTGGAAGCCAGCCTCGTCCTTGTCCCTGCTTTTCTCCCTCTCAGTCTATCTGTGAGGCTGCTGTCCCCTCCCAGCGAGCTGTTTTCTTGCTGCTGGTCCTGTGACGTACTGCAGAGCGTCTCCGGAGAGCTGTCTGTTTATCTCTGTCCCTCCCGTCTGTGGAGCAGCCGCGTGCAGGCTCTGCTGTGTCTTAATTGATGAAATGCTAGAGCTCTCATGAGATTTTTGGGGTGTGTGTGTGTGTTTGTTGTATCTGTGCGTGTTTTTATTGTGATTTTGTGTGTGAACATCTTGCTGGCAGAATGTCCAGTTATTGAATTAGTGTTCATCCAACAGCTTTAGTCAGCAAGAAAATTTGCCCAGGTGTGTGCAGGCCTGTCACTGCGTGGCTCTACCTGCTGTACACACAGCTGAAGTCTTGATCAAGACCACTGTAAGAAGTATTTTAAGTACTTCTAGGTGTACCCTCACATGAACCTGAAGAACTTAGTCCTGACACACAACTTTGTGACAGAAGGGAATGAGGAGACCTGATGCGGGTCTACATGAACAAATAAAAAGCAGCTGGCTGTTTCAAAAGAAGCGTCCATGTTGTCAGAGTCAGTGAGCAGATCAAACAGAGACCCCCCTTTAGGTTGGGGTTGGGTTGATCACTTTGCCTCTGTTTACACAAGCATTCTGCAGATGTACTCCGCCTCGGACAAGCTGCTGCAGGTTGCATTTGCAGCTGTATTTGTTGAGGCTCGGGACGAAAACTTTCTTTCACAACATCTTCACACTCTCCACAGGTATTATACAAAAACAAAAAGAGAAGAGAAAACAAACCAAATTCAGCACCAATTGGAGTGTGTGTGTGTGTGTGTGTGTGTGTGTGTGTGTGTGTGTGTGTGTGTGTGTGTGTGTGTGTGGAGGGGGTTATGTTTCTCCTCCACTTGCCTTACAAAAAATTCCCTTGTCCTGGACACAACGATGCCCTGAGTTTCATCACGTCACAATCCACTCGCACATCTCTTAGGCCAATTTAGGTTCATTTTACGTTTGCGTAACACGCTGTTGCACAAGACATATTACATGAACCCAAACACACCTGGGGAGGAGATAGGACCTGGGATTGCAATGTACATGGTCCTGGCGAGCTGTTCTCCCTGCAGGGGGCACTCCCAGCAGGGCACTCTGCTGCTGCTGCTGCTGCTGGATCAGGATTGCTTTGTCACGCCATGAAGGCAGGATGGCGCCCAGGAAGAAGGAGACTCGAAGGAGTTAGCCTTCGAGCAGCTCTTGGCGGCAGTGAGAGACGGGGAGCAGGTTGTTTTGTCATGCAGCCTCGAGAAGCAGTTGTACTTTGACGTGATGCATCGTGAAAGGACACTGTCAGTGTACTTGTATGTGTTAATGGATGTCGTCTTTTCTAAAATGCATCATCATCATGTGCTGTAGCTTCACCTCCTAGAGAACGCAGCATGGTCCTAGCCTCTCTGTAGTGTTTGTTTATTCACTGAAGGTTTAATGAATATGCATGCACATATTTTAGCAACACTGTTTGCTTTCATCCAGATACTTAAACTCACATTCGGAGTAGTATGGTGTAAACTACAGTTCTCCAGGGATTTTGGTAGTAGCTGCCGCATGAGGGGAGCACATTTCTCACTCACTGGGCTCAAATTTTCCTGCAGATATTCGAGGGATTTGAGGTGGTAACCCTGCCACAATCCTGCTTCTAACCTTTGGCTCAGGCTTCCCAAATACTTCCCTCGCTGATTCATCATCCTTGTCTATTACAGCTGCATATTTACATCCAAAGAGGCTGACTACACTATATTGCAGTTGATATCTAAGCCGTGATCAGCTTTCGCTGTAGCTCAGTGTAAGTGTGATTGAAGGGATCACTGATAAGCCCCTTCGAAACATGTGTTGCGTATAGCGCCGCAGAAACCCGTCACTGTCAAGTTCAGCCACTGAGTGTGATGTTGCTGCTTTTATATCTAGACCAGACTGTGTTCATTCCAGCTTCTCAGTCACACATTGTCACCTGAAACCGCGAGCTTGTTGTGCCTTTCTCTCTCTTACTAACAGCTTTCTTTCTCATAGGATTTCAGTATACTAAATGGACCACAGTGTTCTTGCAGTAGAGCACAGATGTAACATGTGGACCTCGCATGCTCTTTTCTTTCCTTTATGCTGACCGAGGTGGCATTTGGTTGTTTTGTGTGAGCTGAATTCGGACTAAGGTGCTGAAGCTTTTTTCTCGCTGTCGTCATCATCTCATGTATTTTTCACAGGCGGCCTTGCTGTGCAAGTGTCGTATATCAGACTGTGTCGTACTGAGGGGACCTAGGCTATTATGTTTGCTTTAATAAGTCTGGCACAAAGGCTGACCTACAGGAACTTTTGTGCCGTGTTGTCTTCACCAGAGATATCCACCAATAAATATGGTTCTTTGGGAAGATATGTGTCATTGTAATGGCTGGCAGCATTGACTCAGCAACTTCTATACGTGTCATGGTATCAGGACTGTAGCTGAGTTTGCAGGGCTTGTTTTCTTAAATTCAGGAAGTGTTTTATTTCCCTATCAGGAGGACAAAGGCTGTTAATACTGCAGGCACTGTAGCATCATTCGATGGTGGGGAAGTACCTTGCTGGAGTGTGTGCCTGTAGCTGACAGCATTCAGGCATGTCCATTTTGTGCACTTGCTACCTCTCAGAAATCTCCCACTGCCTACTCTTGCCTTTATCCATGCTCAGGGACTGGCAGTCACTCCAGAGCTGAGGGGAGAAATGATTAGCCAGCTTTTGACAGACCTTCTCCCCAGCTTAGAGGCAGCTTTAGGGGCCCCTTGAATAGAAGACAACCCCAGGGTATATGAGATTCTCTACAAACTGAAACCATAGCGAAAGGCTCACACTTGCACAGTATCTGCACTGACTTTGGTCAGGACTGGATTGGTTAGCTGGCCTTTGTGCTGTTTAAGTGTTACAGTAGTAGCCCTCATAATACACAGAGGAAAAAGGAATTTTCTGCATGTATCTGACCCACTTGTCTCTTGATGATGAAAGAACAGTTAATGTAGGCCTGTAATGACTCCAAAGAGGGATTTGATGTGCTGACATTAATGCTCATTTAAAGTCTTGCTGTCATCTACTGTAAGGATCTGGGTCAAAGTCAGGGTAAGAGGAAAAAGCACTTTGAAGATGAGGGAAAATGGCTGAGGTGATTCAGGACTCAGTCGGCTCCTCTCATATGTTATGGAGCTCTCAGAGGCTTTGTGTCGAGGGTCTGGTCAGGCCTGTGGCTCGTGGGAGGGCAGTGTGACTCCCTTTAATGAGTTTGCTCAGTGAAACAAGGTGACTTATGTGTGCCACTTCCCCACTGGAGTCTGATAAAAGCAGTGTTTCAGCCTCGGTTATTGTTGTTTTTCTGAGGGATGGTAATCCTATTCTCATCTGGCTGGAGGATCAGAATGATGCTGACAGTACAGCAAAATCAGGCCAGTGTTATGATTAGAAAATGATAGCAATTTATTTTCAAGAAGAACGCATGTTCAGCACAAATCACTCTCTCACTTTGGTGAATCAACTCTAGTTGATTCACCAAAGCCCCTCGCTGGGCCGAGTGTTTTTCACGTGGACTCGTTGGATTGAAAAGCGGTGAGCTATTCGGTTTCATTTGCATCACTGTCGTCTCGTGTGACAGGAGCGTGGACGAGGTTTAAACCACTCCACTGAACTGCTGCCACTCTTGTTGTTTCCCTTTTGATTAAACCAGGCCCTCTGGAAAGAAACCAGGCCACAGAACACAGCGTCTTCAAGGTCAGCAGTATTTTAGCATGACTGATGCAGGTACAGAGAGAGCGGTGTTGTGTAAATAAGTGACAAAAGGCTGCTGCTTCTGGGCTCATTGGGATCTAATATTCAGCCTAATCCAGTATTCAATAATAATAATATTCAGTAATACTGTTTGAATGCAAAGTTTGAAGATATTTTATGTATACAAGCTGCTTATTAAGCTGCTTTTTAAGTGTTTTATTTAGGATGTCTGCTAACTTAAACTTGTTACTTTTCTAGTCATAAAGGAGTCTTGGGTTCTGTGCTGATGAATTTTTTTAGCCAGTGTTTGATTTATTTCGGGACACCTGATCAGACTATGATTAGCCATCTCTCCAGTTCATTCACTGCAGCATTTGTTAGGATAATATCATGGTTAATTTTGTAGAAAATGAGGTGTAAATAAATAAACAATTGTTAAGGCTTGCATGTGTGCGAGTGTTTCAGTCCCACTTGGCTGTGTGTGTGTGTTTTGAAACCGGTAGCTGGCAGATGAGTCGTGATTCCAAAGCTTTAATTTGCGACTCGCGTCTGCCCAGTCCCGGGAGTATCCTGCTCTTATATATCTGTTCTTTCTCATCACCAACACCACCCACCGTTGCCATGGTTTCACTGTTCAAATCCTGGGGTGACAATTCCTCATCAACACGCTCCTGACACACCAAGCTAATTATCTGACAGTTACTTACACAGTCAATATAACAATCCCCACCCCTCCCATCAAACTGTCTGCCTGTGTGCCCGCCTGCCCGTCTTATTGTCTGTCTGCTGTGTGTATTTGCATAAAACTGAAAGCCCTGTGCTTCAGAAATCATATTAGGTGGAGCTGATATTAAAAGTGGCACAGCCTGGGTCAGTGCAGGGTTGTAATTTCACACATCGCGGAAAAGGGAGCTCAAGAATCCTGCGGAAACTTTTATATTATGGACTGCAGTGCAGTTTTCTCTCGAGTCCCAATCTGTGATGTTGGGCTTCGTACAGCACTCAAGCTAATGTGGAAGGGTAGCTGGGAGAGATGAGAGATCAGATTGTCCTGATTATTCACTTTGGTGACAAAAACACTCTGGAGCTGATTGGCTGTCAAGAATCTCAAGGTCTGACAGGAGTACACGTTGTTTTTGATCAGTACACATGGGCATAGCAATGCAGTATTCATGACAGTGGCAATTCATGGTTTAGTCGATCAACAGAAAATGAATCGGCAACCTTTCTTATAACTGATTAATCATCGTTGTCATTTATTAAGCAAAAACAGAAAAAAAGCAAAGCATTCCCAACTTGTAAAAAATGTCATTTTTGACATTATGACGATATGACATTATGACAGTTTATGAAAAAAGCTGTGTCAACATGTGTAACATGTACTGAAATAACTGTGAGTTGCATCCCCAGTCCATGTGTACAAGGCATTGAAGACTTGACTCACTTAGTCCCTTATCCTGTCTCATTTATAAGCTAGCTGATTTGTTGCCCATTGCAGCACAGCCATCATAACACTCCCAGGTTGACACACACACCCACACACACACACACACACACACACACAGAACTGAATGATAGACGAGACTCGGGTCAAGGACTCACAGACCCTGCTCAGTCTGTCTCAAAATAATGACATGAAAAGATAACAAGATGAAATGTGCTTGGATCTGAGGTCAGATTTGGATCCACAGGGACTGATCACAGTTTTACACGTGTCCTGTGGGCCAAATGTGATTGCATTTATGCAACCGGATGTATAAATAACCATCAGACAGTCCCAAACCAAGAGCGACACTTGACTTTGTTTCTTCTGCTCATGACTTCTCCCCCTCGTGTCCCTCGTGGGCAGTTCAGTAAAACATGTTTGAAAACATCCTTAATTCAGTTCCACCGAGTGCTAGTGTTAAATATTCTCGCCAAGTGGATTTCTTTGAGCGGGTCTGTTAGCCTTACAGCAGTGAAATAATTGCGCATTGCATTACTGGGGTTTTTCCCAACTGTTGAGGGCTGGCGCACTTCTGTGAGGACTTTGTCGATTGCCACTGTGTTTTAAAAGGCTTCCTCACTGAGGGCCCCCTTTCAGTGTCTAGTACCAATTGGCCTCTCCATCGCTTGCTCTAACTCTGTTTCTGTCTGTCTGTCTGTCTGTCTTTTTTTTTTCTCTGCTCTTCTGTGTGCCAGTGCTCAGCAAGTTCATACAACTGCTTTCATGCCTGGAGATCTGTGAAATAAACACAAATGTTGGCCTGGCTCACAGACACAGCGCAGAGTGAATGATTATATTTCTGGGGCTAAGCGGCAGCTGAGGCAATACATTAACCAGGCTCCTTTCTGCTCGCTGGTGGGATGTCGACTAGCCTGTCACCATAAAGACACAACGGCATTCAGACATAAAACACACCGCGCACAGTTGTCGGCCTGAGTACTTTTAGCGAGAGTGTTTTTGTTGCATCTGAAGCACAAAATGTTAAACGTACTGTAAGTGTAAGCACAGCAGCAGCAGTAGAGAGGGAACTTAGTGGCTACGCGCACACCTTCAGCTTCCTAAAAGGCTCTGAAAAAGCACGTGATCTCAGTTGTGCATTCAGAGGTTTTTAGAGAAGATTCTTCATGAGTAAGTTGCAGCTCTGTGTTGCCAGGCCTGATCTGTGCTCAGCTCCCCGGGGTATCATTAGCTTAGTAAAATACAGCAGAATTTACTTTCCCCGTGGCTCATACTTGACTAATTTATCATCTCTTCCCTTTCTTTTTTTTTCTATTTCAGAGGAAATCAAAGAGGAGTCTGAAAAATTAAGGTAAGCAACTGATTAACTACACAGGACAGTAAGACAGTGAGGGTCATTTCATGGGTCTTGTCTCTGTGTGCTCAGGCACTGTAAAATTCATGGCTCAACTGCTAGCCTGTCTGTTGCTTTCTTCTGTGTTCAGACTAGTAAAGGGGATTAGAACTGTGTGTGTGTGTGTGTGTGTGCGTGCAGACATGTGTGCGCATGTGTGCAGAGCCTCTAGTGTGTTTTTGTTTGTCTCTCTCTGCCCGGCCTGTTCCCTTGCCTTCTCATTAATGGCTTTCTTCACGAACCCCTGCCTAATGCTGAACTTCTGTGTGTGTGTGTGTGTGTGTGTGTGTGTGTGTGTGTGTGTGTGTGTGTGTGCGCATGTGTGTTCATTTGTGCGTGTGCTCGTGTGTATGGGCTGCTAAGTAACATGGGCTTTGGAATGAAACATAGCACAAGTGCCACCTCTTCTCCCCCACATCCTTTCTTCCTCCTGCCTTTTCATTTTTATTTTCCCCTCCTACATTTTTATCCCTCACCGTCTCAGCCACCGCTCCATTCATCCATATTCTCTGCCCCATTATTCTTCTCCGGCTTTTCCGTTCTTGCCAAATTGGCATTACCAGTAGCCAACTCCATTCAGATTTTGCCCCTGAGGTTAGGACTTGTAGATCAAAGATAGATGGATAGAAGCAGCTGTGCGCAGCCACACCCAGTACGTCTAAATGCTGCTTCTTGTGGATTCATCTCAGGCACTTTACAGCCCTCACCTATTTTTCATGCTATATAGATGCAATAGTCTCACAGTCCTGCTCAGAAATACAAATATACTTTCCCTTGAGCCTGCATTCCTGTTAAATCGATCCCCTTTGTGTAGTCATTCTGCAGCACGGACGCATACGAGACCAGATTTATCAAGAGCACCTTTAAAATCTCTACATTAATGGTGGGCCACATGTAGGACAGTATATGTAATTTTATATCACTCAAGAAATCTCCATGTAGATTTTCTGTAAATTCTATCGAGGAAGCGATTTTCAATTTGATGACTTAGAAAATGCTTTCGAAAAAATTGTAAAGTAAATGTGAAGACCCAACAGACAAGTACAGTAAAAGGAATTATTTTCTTCTTGACTTTTTGGAATATCACTTTGTTGCCAAGGCTTCTCTTAGATGAGAAGACAGTTAGCTTAGCATAAAGACTGAAATAAAGGGTAAACAGCTGGCCTGGTTGTGTCGAAAGGCAACAAAATCTACCTACCTGCAATTAACAAGTTACCGTATGTAAGTGTATTTAATCCAGGCAAAAACCAAAGTGTAACTGCTGTCTTGAAGGTCAAGGATTGACCCGTCAAGCTCAACACTTAAGATATATGTCAATATCAATACCAGACCACCTCTAGTCCTGTAACATGGTATTGATATCATATTGATTTACTGGTCTGTATGATCTGTCTTCCCCTCCATGACAAAATGGCTTCAAAGCGTCTCGTGATCTCGCACCAGGGAGCCGTCGGTGCAGGCCCTGCTGTCTGTCTGAAACCCAGTTAATGGCCATATTATGTTTTATAAGCAGGCTTAGTGTGACGTTGGGCTGATTGTAACGGAGAGAGCAGACCGGCTGACATTAAGCAGGGAGCCCAGGACTAAGCCAGGGGAGGAGAGCTCCCCGGAGGCTCACAGCACAATAGCTGAGAGAGAGGGAGGCTGGGTCAAACTGTACAGATGAGCCAATGGAGTGGATGCTCTTTGCTGAATCACAGCTCCGCTTTGATCTCGTTCTCCAAAAGGTTTTCATAATAACGAGAAGGCTGTAGAACAGATTCACAATTTTCTGAATGTCTAGGTTTTTATATTTAATTTGTGTCTTCCTCCTTCTGTAATTAATTTTATTCGTATTTCTTCTTTTGTGTTCAGATGTCTCTCGTGCTATTTTTCTTGTTCCCCATCTTTTTTTTAAGCTCCTCACTCTTCCTCCCTTCCTCTGTTTTTATGTAAGATCACTTCATCTCTCTCTAATTCCTCTTTAATTCATGGTACTCTTTTCCTCTGCTCTCTTTATAACATTTTATCCCCCTTCCCTTGCTTTACAAGGCACTTCATCCTCCCTCTCCTCTTCTGTTTCTCTCTGTTAGGGCGCCCCGTTACACTCAGCGAGGTCGTCCCTCCGAAAAGAGCTGAAGTCATCCTTTTACATTGCCAAGACATAAACAATGAAACCCCTCCCTCCATATCTGTCTCCTTCTCTCCCTCCCTCCCTCCCTCCCTTTTCTCTGTTCTTCTCTTATTCCAGCAAGTGCAGTCTGGGTGTGGTGACTGTGCTTGGGGAAGCTGTAGACAAAGCAGTGGGCCACACTCTGGTCTTAAAAAATTCAGAAACAAATAATAACTGCATCATTTGATTTAAGGTTTAGTCGGAGGCCAGGAGATGCTTTGTCAGCAAGAAGGCTTGGCGAGGTCTGAGCCTGAATAACAAACCTCAGGGATTAGTGCCCTTCCCGAAGAGAAATCAAGTGGAAACAGAAAAACAAAACTGAAGCAGTCAGACACAACATTAAATTCAGTGTAATAAAGATTTTGTTACTCAGCATTTTCCCTGAGGAGCAGGACTTTTTTGGGTTTAGTTTAACGTCTTGTTGCAGCTGTGGACGAGAGGAGCTTGTCCTGTAAAGTGAAACATGCCACACTTTGCACTCACTTCTTCACGCACTGTTTGTCATGCCTGGATGTCAAGGGGAGTATGAGTGTGTCAGGCTGATTTCTGAACCCTGCTTCTTTTCTGGTGACTCTAGTTGACAGACTGGACCGTGGGATCAATGTTTTGTTTTTCTTTTTTTTATTTAATCTTGCTGTGTCTCTGTCTCTTTGTCCCCCCCTCCCCGTTGTTCCCTCCTAGTCCACCCAGTGGAGACGGCAAATCGGGTTCCAGCACTTTACCGCCAATCAAATCAAAGACCAACTTTATTGAAGCCGACAAGTACTTCTTGCCGTTTGAGCTGGCATGTCAGTCCAAATGTCCCCGCATCGTCATCACCTCTCTCGACTGTTTACAGGTCAGTGGCAGGACAAGTTGGACTGCAGACCTCCAAATGTTTGGGAGTTTCTGTGTGGCACTTCACTGCATGAGGTGTTCTTCACCAAAATCATCGTCACAAGTTGTCCTCTTACGTGTGTGTGCCTCTTTGCATTTGTGTCTGGCTCGTAGAAGCTGATAGCGTACGGCCACCTGACAGGCAGCGCGCCGGACAGCACGGCCCCGGGCAAGAAGCTCATCGACAGGATCATCGAGACCATCTGCGCTTGTTTCCAGGGGCCGCAGACGGACGAGGGGGTGCAGCTACAGATTATAAAGGTGTGCTCATCTTCTGAGAGCTCATGGCTCGTTACGCAGATACTTCAGCTAACTTTGGACACCTTTGCTGCAGACAGGTCACAGCAGACAATCCTGCCTCACTGGTGTTCGAACAGAGACATTGTTTTAGCTAATGAGGCGATATGTAATTTGAAAAGACCAATTTACGGTTGGCATGTAATTATGTTAGAAATATGATCATTTAGAGGGAGATGAGCCCTCACCAGATGATTAAAGTGTGAAGTATTTATCCTGTAAGCACTTGCTCATGACTGATGATATTTCATTTATGTTTCTGCATAATGGAGGGGGAACAGCATCTTTAAATTTTTCAGGTTGATATGTATGATGCGTGTGTTAATGATTCACCCTTGACGGATTACTGTACTCTTGAACTCTTTCCTTCTCTCGCTCCCTCTCTTCACTTCTTCTTCCAGGCTCTGTTGACAGCAGTGACCTCCCAGCACATAGAAATCCACGAGGGCACCGTGCTGCAGGCCGTCCGCACCTGTTACAACATCTACCTGGCCAGCAAGAACCTCATCAACCAGACCACGGCCAAGGCCACACTCACACAGATGCTCAACGTCATCTTTGCACGCATGGAGAATCAAGCAGTATGTCCGACCGTCTGGAAACACTCACTCGTAACACTGAATGCTGTTTATGTAGAGCAGATGCACAAAAGTGAGAGAGAGGGCAACTCCTCCCTTGAGCCATTCTCTGAAGAAATATGACACTAAATAAGTATTCAGAATCAAACAAGCTGCAACTTGCTGCAACAAATTGGCATTATTTAAAGTTTTTGTTTGGCTTGGGGTCATATTGGACTTGTAGTCTGATGAAAGACGTTCTGTGGGAAAGCTTTCTGCTTGATGGTTTACTCAAACCCCTGAATTAACTGAAGTTTACAGTTTGCTTTGTATCCAGAGGGACACCTGAAATGTCCCTCTGGACACCTTAAAAAAAACAAACAGAAAAGAAAAGAAAAAAAAGCTTGCTCTAACATCATCTTTTTCTTTTTGAATGACACTTTTCCCCCTCCTCACCTGCCTCCTCCCTTCCTTTTGGACACATAGCTTACAAATCACAAGCTATCTTGGTCTCTGGCCTCCAGAAAGCGTGACCGCCAGGTAAAGCGTGCAGGACTGCCGTGATTTGCCTGATCAGAACTCTTAACTCTTCTCTGTGTATCTGTGTTTGCGCATTGAGCTTTATCCTCATCCATTCATGCACTCATCCGTTCTCTTCCTCTGCTCCTGCACTGCACAGGAGCAGGTGTGCTCTGTACTTTTTCCACCATATGCTTGCTGTGGCTTTTTGTTGACTTGCCTACACATCATCCTGCTTTCCTGACCAATTAACATTTCAGTTTACACCTGACCGTAGTAAATGTTTAGTCGAAGGTCAGCTACGCCCGTCTCTTTCCTGACAGCCTTTTCTTGTTACATCTCGTCTCTCTGAAGGCCTAATGTAGTTGTTTTAGAGCAATGAGTGGCTGGTATTGAGTCAGACCCAGATGGAGAAAAGTAAAGAAGCAGTCAGTGGTAGCGACAGAGACAAGGCAGACTTTGAGGCTGGGGCCTGTTGTTGTGTGGTGCTGCTGCACAGGGAGGTCCACTCTCTGTGCTGGCATGTGGATGCATCCCTCTGACTGCAGCTCAGCGTGGTGTGATCTCGCAAACACACACACACTCACATTGTGTTTGTCTGGCTCGCTCGCACACCGACTCAGCCCTCACTATCTGACTGAGGTGGCATTTAAATAATGAGCTTAGTCTGTTTGTGCTGCCTGTCCCCTTCAGCCGAGGTGCGTCGTGTGGCCTCGTTGCCGTTGCTCATATTCAATACTAATTCTTTCAGTCAGAATGCCGTGTCATTGAATCTAGTTTGCTTACATTTAAATGAGACAATGGCAGCAGGTTCATTTAATTAGAGTCGAACAGCTTCTGGTAGAGCGGATTTAAAAACAAGACATAATGGGTTTAATAAAAGGGGTTTGTGTATGAAGTAGATGTGGAAACGCAGCTATTGGTTTGCCCTGTGAGAGTTTCTATGAGTGAACGACAAAAAGCAGATTGTATAATCGTGACTTGCGGCTAAAAAGGGAGATGAGACTGACTGCTTTGCTGAAACAAATTCACATTTGCCATCAGTGTCTCTGCTCTTGGCAGATTTATGCCGTTAATTACAGCTGTTAATTGAAAAGCTGCTGTAGATAGAAGGATCCCATCTATCACCACTGTTTTGTAAATGTGTCACACTGTGTATATTTCCATCTGTAACCCGTGTCTCTCTTTACTTACTGTGCTTTTCCCCTTCGAGTCACTCAAGTCTGTAATTTGTTTATTAATTTATTTTAACATTTATGCCCGACAAATCTACAAATGCACTTGGATTGAAAAAGCACCATGGGCTGTTATTAATTTAGCTTGGCTGAGAGAATTTCCACTGCCTGTAACTGTTTGCTCTGTTTTTATTGTTGAACTGTTATTGGTGTCTGCTGTGAAATTGTGTATTCAAGTAGTAATACAGGTTTCCTCCAAAACCAGCAGAGATCAGCAGTAGAGACAGTTTTACTCTGATCAAAACCAAACTTTAACTCTGCCACACAGCGATCTGTTGTCTGAAGTAACATTCACTGACATCATATAATCTGTAGGCCACAAACTGAGTACACATGTCTTGTGACCCACTTTTAGCTCGCCGTGACCTACCAAGCTAAAGCACAGCAACACTTTCCAGCAGTCCATATCAGAAACAGTGGCAACACGTGTCAGCCATGACACATCAGGCAGGACGCGGCTGTATGAGCCATTTTCCATCAGAAACACCTTCTGCCACCAGCGGACTAAATTACACCCAGTTCACATGAGCCAGCATGATTCGATTTCCACAAAGTTTGTCTCATCGCTGTTTCAGTAGCATGTCCTACTTCTCAGTGAGTGCACATTCACATACATTTCCATAAGAACACACTCGCAGTGTATGCCCGCACACTTTCAGATGTTAAGGAAAGTCTTGAAGTCTCAAGAACCGCCGTCTTTTGCTCTCTGCTTTGACATCCGTGTTGTGGCTCTGCTTTAGGTCCATTGAGCCCTCAGGGTTCGTTGACAGGTTGTTCAAACCTGTAATTGCTGTTATGAGTTTACTTAACGTCTTAACGTGTCTTTTCCTGTGTGTGTCTGTCTTGTGCGTGCTTGTTCTTTGAATGATTTTCCTGTTCTTTGTGCGTACTATCTGTATATGTGTTTTGTTTTTGTGTGTGTGTGCCTGTGTATTCCACCCACTCACAGCTGCAGGAAGCAAAGCAGCTGGAGAGGGAGCGTCACCGGCAGCACTCCCCAGTCACCCAGCACACTGAGCCAGACTCCCCCCAGCTCCAGACCCACATCCACCCGCCGGCCAAGGGTCTGAACCAAGAGGCCAATGGACCTGTCACCCCTCCAACTCCCACCATCGCCATCCCATCCACCCCGTCCACGCCCTCCACACCTGCCCCGGAGGGCAACTGCATGTCTGTGTCTGGGGTGCAGGAGGGGCGGGCAGAGCAGGGGCCTGTCTACGAGAGCCCGGATCCAGAAAACGGTTCTGATTTCTGCGTGGCTGAAAATGAGCAGACTGAGGCAGATCAAGCAACTGCCGCTGCACAGAGTAAGACAGCTGACGGGGATCTGTTCCAATCAATGTTCTGTTGTTTTTCAAGTAAAAATGTCAGTATTCGGAGGCAAAGTGCTTTTGAATTGTGTCTTAAACTGATTAGGACTCCAAACACGCTTGATAAACAGCCACAGAAATGTTAAAGATCACATATCTTAAACATTTCATATCTCTTGAGCTGTATGTACATTCTGGCCCAGTGAGTTTGCTAATAAAAACATTTAGCGTGAACAGAAGAGCCTCCCTCTTCACATTTTGTGCAATTTCATTCAAAGAAAAGAAAGCAGCCATATACGAGTGTTTACTGTTGTGAACATTTGATACCACAGTCAGCACAAGAACTGCTATAGCATATGATGAGAAGGATTAAAAACAGTCTCAGTTGCATTGTAGCTGTATGCATGTTGGCACATAAAGCACAAAGCTTGTTGCAGAACGGATGCCCGCCCTCTACACCTTCTAGTCAATAAAGAGGGTCAATGTGTTTTCTTATACTGCGTGTGTGTGTGTGTGTGTATGTGTTGTTTAGATGCAGCAGCGCAGCAGCATCGGGAAGGGGAGGAGGGGGAAGACGAGGAGACCCCAAACTACGAGGAGAAAGCCCAGGAAATCGTCCAGAGTATTCTGCAGGAGGTGGTCAACACGGTTGCAGGAGGTAAAGATGTGTTCTGTCTGTTTTTTCATAAAGGCAGTGGCTAATTATTCTCTCAGAGTATTTATAGACAAAAGAAATGATTAGGTCAAGTCAGTGTATGCAGAAACTCAATGATTAGCAAGTTCAAGTACTTCAGCCACAGCCACCCCTCTGTGCGTTGTTTGACGGAGCTCCCTCGAGCCAGTTTCAGTTTGCTCACCCTTTGTTTGCTGTCTTTGACATTTCTGTAGAATATGCACTATTTGAATTGGCACTTTCCCACCCAACGCCTGTGCAGATTTTAATCCAAAACCGAGCCTTGCAAATTTGATGATCTGGCAGAAGGCAGCCCAGCCGTGGTTTCGGTCACACGTATACTTTCTTCTCACGTTATTTGCACTTTCCTTTCTTGAACGCATATGGAAAAAGGAGAGAAGAGCACTTTTCTGATTACACAAGCGGCACCGCGGCGAACAAATGACGAGCAAACTGTGCTTCCAGACGGATGCCTTTGTTTGATAAATAACATGCACCTATCTGGCTACAAAATGTGTCTGAAAGGAGACACAAAAGTCTCTAAACCCTGAAACCAGGCCCTCTCTTAGGAAATTATAGCCCAAGTTCTTGGGAAGCTGTGGTATAATTTTAGATCAGGTCAGCCTCCCTGAATTTCGCTTAGATGCTGACAAAAGGAAGGAAAAGCACTCTTGCCTTTGTGTGCAATAGTTAAAAAAATTCTATGGATGTTGGGGAAAAAAAAAAGATCTATTAACTTGTACTCACAGAAGAATAGGGCTTTGGCTTTCTTTTTTAAAAGACACTTTTACCCTTGAGCAGCAGTTTGAAAACCAGGCTTTAATGGTCGGGTGGATCTTGAGCAGAAATTCACTCTGGTGTCCTTTCTTAACCTGAAAGTTCTCTTACATGCTGTTCAACAGGCTGTGTGCTAATGTGCCGCCGTCGTCTCCGCTCTTTGCACTTGACCTGAACACGACATCAAACTCCAGATTAAGATCTGACAGCTTAATGTTGCCTCATAAAACACGCTGTCCTGGTGGAGGATGTTTCAAGGTGTTTTAAGCATCGTCATAATAAGACCATCAGTTTCCTCTCTGCTCCATCATCGCCACAGGGCACTGCTTGGACCCCACAAACCTTTGCTCCGACACCAAGGAGTCTGGTGGTGAGGGCGAGCCTGCAGAGTCAGAGCCGGCAGAAGCGGTGACGGAGGGCACCCAGAGCTCCTTGGAGGACGAGGGCACCCTGGGTAGCGACAGTGAGCACGTCCACGCCAACGGCATCCCTGGCACGCCCATTTCTGCCAGCTTCACCCCCTCGCTGCCTGATGACAGGCTGTCTGTCTCGTCCAATGACACTCAGGTGAAGGACGGAGCTTGTCTCTGAAAAGCTGTATTTGTTGAGAGTCAGAGAAAAATCAACTGAAATTGAAACAAAATGAGTTGCTTATCGCCGATCTTATAGACCTGGAGGCTTATAATCAGACGCCTTTTATGTTTAGTGGGCTGAAAGATGTGAGATTTATGGAAGGAAAATGTGTTAGCTGCACACTGATTTTATTGTTTTGTGTTCTCTGTAGGAATCAGGAGCGGCGCCGGGCCAGCCACCAGGTGCAAAGTTTTCCCACATCCTCCAGAAAGATGCCTTCCTCGTCTTTCGCTCACTCTGCAAGCTGTCAATGAAGCCACTGTCAGATGGACCACCTGATCCCAAGTAAGAATTCAGTCCCTGTGCTGTGCAGTAACAGGATTACAGTTTTATGCTTTTTGTTGTTGTTCTTGTTGTTTAGTTCTTCGGCTTATCTAAAAGCTTGGTCTTTTGAAATTTCATGGACTCTTAGACTGTGTCTTGTGCACAAAAAGTGGGAGAAATCAACAAGACTCAAGTAGAAACAGGCCATAGTCTGACACAGCGAGAAGCTGAATTCCTTTGCCTTCGCTTTTATCTCCAATCTCCATCAACATGGATTCACTTCAGAGTATACAAAGAACAATTTGTGAGTGAACTCTACATATGTAATGTTTGTAAAGTTTTTTTTTTTGTTTTTTGTTTTTTTACTTCTTGAACTGATTATGTAACTTATTTATCAGTTGGATTTAAGGTGAAATTATTAGCTGATTGAGAGAAAATTAATCAGCAGCAGTTCTGATTAATGATCTAAGTATTTAAGCAAAATAAATGAGGGCAAAATTCACTTGTTTGAAATTAAAATAAAATTGTTTGTTTTCTCAGACGTCTCTAATTATAAACTGAATATTTGGGGTTTTGGATAAATTAGGACACATATTAAGTCACACAAATGCAGATGCTGATGCTTATGCTGAAAGTGTTATCAGAATTCGTTCTTTGTCAATCAGACATTTTTCCAGCTTTTATGCCAAAACTATCATCAATAATTAAAGGTTGCACTGTACTCTGTTCCACACGTAGGACCACAGTGTAATCGCACTGCCTGGGTTATTATTCTGTATGAGTGTGTCGGAGATAAGAATAGATGTGAGTCATGGTTTATAATGGGGATTGCCCCAGCGATAGCAGTAGTGGTTTGATAAATGGTGATGAAGGAGACAATGAGACATCGCTCAGCGTTTTCTGAATCACTTCCCAGTTTCATGAGGCACCAAATCCCTTTTTCACCATTTCCTTTTTCCAAGCATCAGAGAGGGGGAAAATAATCTGATTCTGCCATCCCTGTCCTCTGACAGTGCTCTGGTCTGCCGAAATAGAGACATCTGATTGGCTCATCCTGATTGCAGACGCTTTTGTTAAACAGCATTTCCTGCGTCTGGTTTCTGTGTGTAACTCAATTCGTACGGTGTCTGTGGGGAGACTTTGATATTTCTTTGTTTACTTGGTAGCAAAATAGTATATTCTTGACTTTTCAAAAATTTAAAAATGAATGTGTCAGGTGAGAAGTGTGTGTGTATGTTTGTGTCTGAAGGCCTCACAACAAGGCTGCTGCGTTATTATGACCCAAACTATCAGACACGACTTTGTTCTTCATGGCATTTATACTACAGAATGTACAAAACTGTTGTTCCTCTTAACCAGAGCCACATCAGTCTTTTGACAGTTCTAACAAGCATGCTCCTCACCATGGTCTGTTTAATTATCATGTTTCTGTGTGAAACGAGAGTCTGAATATTCATTTTGAGTCCCCTCTAAAACAACTGGGCTTAATTAACACATGTCAGCCTCTATAGGGCCCAAAGGCCTCATTTGTAACTAGTGTGACTGAATTTGCATGAGTGACAAACTGAGGAACTGCGTGGCTTTAGAGGCTTCCTTCAGTTCTCAAACACCGGCCTGAATAGCCTCGAGCAGCTGGAGTGAAAGTTATTAGCCTCTTCAGAGAGTTGGAGCTAACTGAGGTGCATTGATGAGGAGTGTCGTTTCATGATGGGCTCTAATCGCCAAAGACTGTTCACATTTATCATCTGTATTGTGCGCAGGACAGTAAAATAGTTCTCTCGTGAAGTCTCTCCTGATTGAAGTTTGGCATAAGTTCAATCAGGATGACTATTCTCTTCTCTCCTCTGCTGCTGCCTGTCACCTACAGTGTAGCTGATCAGAGACATCTGTCTGCCAGTCTTATCTTTGCTGTGCTCCTCTCTGTTGCCGTCAGCTGTTATTTCTACATTATATGGACCAAAGTATTGGGGCGCCTGACACCAGCAGGGACTTCAGTGACGTTGGATTCTAAACACAGACAGCTCTGCAGCTCTAACAGCTTCTGCTTTTCTGTAAAGGCTTTCCACAGTGTGTTGTGGAGTGTTTCTGTGGGAATTTTGGCAATTCATGCAGTAGAACTTTTTTGTGAGATCAGAGTCGGATGTTGGACCAAAAGTCCTGTCTCACAATCTCCGTTCCAGTTCATTCCAAAGGTGTTGGATGGGGTTGAGGTCAGGGCTCTGTGTGGTGCCAGTCAAGTTATTCCACACCAAACTCATCCAACCATGTCTTTAAGGAGCTTTGCTTTGTACGCTGGGGCACAGTCATGCTGGAATAGAAAAGGGACTTCAACAAACTGTTGCCATAAAGTTGGAAGCACAGTATTGTCCAAAATGTCTTGGTATGCTGAAGCATTAAGATTTCCCTCCACTGGAAGTCAGGGGCCGAACAGACATATAAAGTGGCATGTCTGGATACTTTTGTCTGTATAGTGTATGTGTATTACTTTGCTGCACAGATCATTGTAATCAGATGCTGCAAAACTTTACAGTCTGTAGAATAGTGGGTAATGTAGTCTTTTATACACTTAAAATCTGGATCTATACATATGCTGTATATGGTATTTTATCTTTAACAGTTTCTCATAAACCATAGATTAAATATCACCAATTGTTATCTTATAGTATAATTTTATAACAATTTTTCCCTTTAAGTTTTTTTCTTGCTCTGTAAATAATGAGAATGCCTGTGCATGTAGCCCCTTTGTGGGGGGAAGAAAACAAGACCATATTTTTGGGCTCTTGCAGAGGAAGGAGAGACACATTTTTGTTGTGCCACATAAATCCTTCTTTTTCTGTTTGCCAGTGATGGAAGACATTGCAGAGAAGCAGCCAATCTCAGCATATAAAGTAGCTGAAAGTATGTTTTCTGAGCTTTGGTTTTTCTGTCCTGCTGCTGCAGAAAAACAGTTCAGACAAGCTGAGGCTCTCCTCACAGAGGAGCTTTGATTTAGTTGCCCTTGTATTTCTTTGAAGGCAGTTGAAGATTTTAACACTCAGATGGAGAGATGTGGAATGATATGGTCTCAGTGTGCATCACGCTGCTGTGTCTTTGAGGTATAACTTTGCTTGAAGGTCAGTGAATTTGGTTGTAAGTACGCGGTTTTGGTGAGAGTTTTTGGGCTTCATCTCTGAATGTGTTGTATTTCTGCAATGTTAATGTTCATTAGATTATACACGTGTTCCCAGAGTTTCGAACAGATGGCCGGATAAAAAAGGAGAATCCCTCAAATTGTTTTATGCAGTAGCCTGCTTCATTCTCAAAGGGTTAGGGTGCACAGTACGATATAAGAGCTCAAGATACAGACGCTGATCTTCATTAACACAGTCTGTCTTTCCTCCTTTGCTGTGTTTTAACTTAATATATTTTAATTTCCTTCCCTAAAAACACTCAGACTCACTCATGGCTATTATTCTGCAGTTTCTTTTGCTTGTTTTTAATTTTGCGGGCTGACAACATTCTGACAACCTCTTCCCCTGACTTCACACGAATAGTTAGAATAATTTTACTGCCAAAGCTGCGTTTTATCCTGTCCTGGCATACATGGAAAACACTGCGTCTCCTCACCTCCTGCTTCAGGTCCCATGAGCTGCGATCGAAGGTCCTGTCCCTCCAGCTGCTCCTGTCCATCCTGCAGAACGCCGGGCCCATCTTCAAGACTAACGAGATGTTCATCAACGCCATCAAGCAGTACCTGTGCGTGGCCCTGTCCAAGAATGGCGTCTCCTCCGTGCCTGAGGTCTTCGAACTCTCGCTGTCCATTTTCCTCACTCTGCTCTCTCACTTCAAGACGCACCTCAAGATGCAAATAGAGGTGAAACATATTCACTTTTCACTTTCTTTGTCTCGATGAAATTTCCTCAGCAGTGTGCTCTCCACGTGGTGTTTTTGTGTTCAGTGTTCTCACGTTCTCTGCGACAGCCATGGTTGGAGGTGTTATGTTTTTGGGTTGTCTGTCCATGTCGCGAACGCATTGAGGGAATTTCTTCGACTTTGGCACAAATGTCCACTTGGACTTAGAAGGATGAACTCACAAAACAAGGTTTTAGTCTCGAGATGAAGATAAGATGAACTTTATTGATCCCACGGTGGGGAAATTCACTTGTCTTGGTGGCTCACAAGAACAGAAAAAGAGTGCAAAAAGCAAAAGGTGTGCAAAAACAGTTACAAAAAAACAAAGAGGTAATAAATTAACAATTTACAAAGTACAGTAAACACAGTACAATATACAGCTATATACAAGTCCTCATAAGGGAGGAAAAGAGGACTAGACCATAGAATTATGTAGTCTAACAGCAGTGGGAATGAAGGACCTGCTGTAGCTCCTTCCTACACTGAGGGTGTAGCAGTCTGCTGCTGAAGGAGCTGCTCAGAGCCTCCACTGTCTGATGCAGAGGGTGAGAGGTGTTGTCCATGATGGATGTCAGCTTGGCTAACATCCTCCTCTCACCCACCTCCTCCACGGAGTCCAGCTGGCAGCCCAGGACAGAGCTGGCTCCCCTGACCAGCTTATTTAGTCTCTAACAGTTTATACTCTTGCATTATGACAGCATTTCACACAAATGCCCAACAGGATAAAATGATGAAGTGATGACATTTTGTGTTCAAAAGGTCAAAGGCCAACTTCACCATGACGGCATAAGAGTTTTATGCCCACTATTCAACAGCATAACTCATGAACTGAAGGGGAGATTGTGACCATATTTATAGGCATACACCAGAACAAGAACAGCAAAGCTTAACAAACTCAAGTTAAATCAATTTAATCGTCTCTTCAGATGTCCAGTCCAATATTTTTTTAATTGGTTTGGACTCCAAGGTACTTTGCTTCCTCTTAATGGGTGACACGGGGAGTGATTGGTGATACTGAGACTCGGGTGAGTCCCAGAATGAAGACAGCCTGGAAATTATTCACTGTCAGTATGGTCCTAACTTCCATTTCAGTTCTTTCAAAACACACGTAACACCATCAATTAAAAAAAATATTCTCTCAAAAGTTTTCGCTGCATGTATTATGAGTCTGAACACACATGGATGTAAACTGCATTTTGACGGGTGTGTGGAGGCACACAAACGTGAGGCGGTAATGTCGGTTTCTCCTTTTTTCCCAGCTCTGTTTTGATTCATTGTATGCAGGGAGAACCTGATGAACTAGTTGCCTAAGTGCAGTAACTATATTTATACATCCACCCACCGCTTCACGACGAGAGGCGACGGTTTCACACCTTCTCTGGCAGCCAAGTCTTTTTGGGAAACACAAGACATTAATGACTAACGAGGAAAGACTGGAGCAAAGTGGGTGCAAAAATATGAATTAATTACGCTACCACTGTAATAATGCTCCATGTGGACATCGGTTTCTACCTGTGTGTGTGCTCGTAATAGGTGTGTGTTCAAACGATGGATGGGAGATGTGGTTTCTCGCAGAGCGTTGTGACATTCTCCCACCTGCTTACACTTTACCGCTTTGTTCCCTTCAAAGCTTCTAATGCATGATCACCTGCCGTGTTTGCTGTGTCTCCCGAAGGAAGTTCACGTGGGCTCCTGGAGGCTGTCGTGTGTTGCGTTGTGGTCCTGCAGGAAGCTGATGGTGTTTTGCTTCTCCTTTCTGCGTGCCATGTTTTTGTTGTTTCTCACTGTCACGTGGTCTCTGTCGACAGGTCTTCTTCAAGGAGATTTTCCTGTACATCCTTGAGACGTCCACAAGCTCCTATGACCACAAGTGGATGGTGATACAAACCCTCACTAGAATATGCGCAGGTTTGTCTCTTTGTTTGCATTCTGTGGCCATTTTATCAGTGTGTTGGTACTGATACATACATACATACATACATAGATTCTCACTGACAAACAGTCTGTGTCCCATGTGTCTCTCTCAGATGCCCAGAGTGTGGTGGACATCTACGTCAACTATGATTGTGACTTGAATGCTGCTAACATATTTGAGCGGTTGGTCAATGACCTCTCCAAAATTGCACAGGGTCGCGGAGGCCATGAGCTTGGCACAACACCCCTACAGGTGATAGTTTATGTCCTTTCTTCTTTTACAGTATTATTAAGTGTTACAGCTATTTAAAATACCACTTAAAATGCTCTGAAGAATTAATTAATAATAGTATTTTTTTTTCTTTCTAGGAGCTGACCCTGAGAAAGAAAGGCCTTGAATGTCTAGTGTCCATCCTGAAGTGTATGGTAGAGTGGAGTAAAGACCAGTACGTCAACCCCAACTCTCAGACCAGCCTCGGTAAGATGCTGGCGAGTGACCTTTTCTGTTTGTTCCAGTTTGACACACTGACACTGAATATTCAGTTTTTAGACACACAAGTGGCCAAATTCATGTTTGTCCTTTGCTGCATCCCATCAGTGTTACTGAAGGATGAGGGAGAAGTCTTTAGTAATTCTTGAGGACGGTTTAGTTAGATTGCGTATGCATTCCACATTATTATATCAAGACATGAACAGCAGTGGTTTTAATTTACATTCACAGCTTAAATACAGCTGATACATGCTGGAATTATTTAATTGTGTGCCTGCAGTATTACTCTTTGTTGGCTTTGCCCATGAGAATCCAGACTGTGTTTCCTCAGACATCTGTGCAGAATGCAACTCGTCTTGTGTCGGAGACAATACTGCCAAGATTATAACCATTCTTTTCCCCTGATCGGCCCGGTTTTTGGCAACACTTCATTGCTGAGGTTAACCGGGGTTAGTGGTAAAGCTCACATCCATCGGCTCGGTTGTAGGATTGACAGTTGGCATTCATCAGGGAAGATACTGCTCTGAGAAGAAAATCAGGCATTTGTCAGCACTTCCAGGCAGAGGATGTAGTGAGATAATGCCCACTGGGCCATCAGAGATGAGCTAATCCAGGGGGTTTTGTCTAAAACCGGGTGATACCTGAAGCCGAGCCCAGTCACCACATACGGAGCCTATCCTGTGTGTGTGAGACTGGCCCCTGGGTCTTCTGCACACCCGAGGATTTCTGGTGTTTTCCAAAGGTGGAACTCAGACTAAAGAACTAAAGTGCAACTTTGTGAAATCCCCGGAGCTGTCCAGAGGCTAGCCTCGAGCTAAGCTGTCAAAGCTAACCAGCTGAGGCAGCTGTGTTAACGTGCAGGGACGTTATCTTGCCAAAACTTAAAACAACTCACTGGTAATCAAGCAGGAGCTCAAAAGTCAGAAGTTGAATTTTGAATGTTAAGCTGTTGGGGCTTTCATGTGAAAACAAATTTCTTCCTTGTAAAATGAGAGCATGATACGATTTGAGAATGCAAAGCACTAAATTGTTTAAGCACAAAATTACCAGTTTCACTCTTTCAATTGTCTCTTGTTGTGTCGTTTTCTCCCCTTTTTGCGTGACTTCAAAGCCAGAGCAGGTAATAGCAGAACAGTATGGAGTGTTTGCTAGAACGTGTTGCTGTGATGGGAAATCATTTGTTTCAAGCCTGTTGTGTCTGTAGCTTTAGATGATTTTGCACCAGTCTGACATTATCTAACCCTGTGTTGTTTGTAGGGTTTCTCAGTAGTCACTTACACCCCATAGACTGTAACCAAAAAATGGTAGAGACACTTTTTTTTCCGAACTCGGTGGATCCAAATGCTGCTTGTTAATCTCATGAATTCATTTAAAAAGTATTCTCCCAGTACCTTGGCTTCATTTTGCCCTCCTCCCTCCATATTCCTCCACCTTTTTTTCTCTGCTGTGTAAGTCCAAGAATGGGAAGCACCCTGCCAGCTCACATTACTGTGACACTGTCCTGAATGTTTTAAAGAGTTTCCGATGGGTAATCAGACGCCTGGCCCGAGCACGGGGTTGGAGGGTGGACCCGCTCCAGCAGCTCCGGCGGCAGTAGATCCCCGAGCTCGTCTCAGAGGGTTTAAGAAAGCACCTCTCTTGGCCTTTAAAATTTTGGCTGCCTCCTCTTTGACTGCCTGGAGCTTTTTAGATAACCCAGCTTTTATAACAGCCTCCCCTTCCTACCCAGCCTTGCACCTACTCTGTGTGAACACGTGTGTGTTTTCTGGAGTTGGTTAGGCTGTCACCCCGTGTGCATGTGAGTAACGTCTGTCTGCCTAGTCCCGCTGCCGACAGCAATCATTAAAAAAAGCCTGTGGGCCACTTTGTCCTCTGTTGCAGTTTCCCCTTTCAATTACTGAAGTCTTTCTCCTGCAGTACTGGCTTTACGTTTACTCACTTCTTAAGCTCCCAGGCTGAGTTTGTGCCAGTGACAGAGTTTAATCAAAAACTTTAACCTTTTGTGGAGGTTTCAGGCAGTTTCTTCTTACAGTAACAAAAGAAATACTCTGGTTATCTTGTCTTTTTTTTTTTTTTTGCTTTTTTTCAATCAGGCCAAGAGAAACCATCAGAGCAGGAGAGCACAGAGACCAAGGCCCCGGACACCATAAACCGCTATGGGAGCATTAACTCTCTGGACTCGACAGCCTCGTCTGGCATTGGCAGCTACAGCACGCAGATGTCAGGCACTGACAACCCAGAGCAGTTTGAGGTCCTCAAACAGCAAAAGGAGATCATCGAGCAAGGCATTGACCTGTATGTGTTGTTGAGCACACTTAAATTTTAAATCCTAATCTGATACTGTGATGCTGCCATCGGCTACAGCGTGTTCTGTGTCTCTGGGTCCAACACAGGTTCAACAAGAAACCAAAGAGAGGAATCCAGTACCTTCAAGAGCAAGGCATGCTGGGTACAACCCCAGAGGATCTCGCTCAGTTCCTGCACCAGGAAGAGAGGCTTGATTCGGTAACAAGTCACTCTGTTGTCATTGCGTTTCTCAGCTTAAAACTTCTTAAAAGTTCTGACTGCAGAGTTGCAGTGCTGATCAAACAGGATGTGAGTGTACACAAACAACACAGCTGATTTCAGATGAGAGAAGAAGCACAGATTAACCTCATGCAGAAATATCAGTGTCAACACAGCCAACAGTGGAGAAATTAAATAATAAAAATGATTCTTGGATTAGAGAAAAATTATGTTAAATGTCAGAGATGTGTGTATGTATAATGTGCTGGGATATACTTGGAACTTTACAGGCCTAAATGTGCTATTGATATTTTGTCAACGCATTTAGTTCAGTATTCCAGTGAGACATCGTTCATACATGCATCACGTCCAGCCTCCACCTTTGCCCTGGCTTGAGAGTTGCTGTCTCAGATCTGACAATCTGGAGGCTTGGACTGGGAAATCGTGGTCTGTACCGGCCCTAATGGGTACAGTTCATTCAGCTCCAGCACTTTCATTGGGTTTGTTTCTTCTTGATGAAAATAAGCATCCTGCAGCTAAAGGGGCAGTAAAACGCTTCTCAAATAAACAAATGGCCAGTTCAGCTCATCTGCACTTTCTGCCTTTTTGCCTTTGGTCAAACCACACAGAAGCCATAAATAATCTAATTCCTGTCCACCAGCATCAAACAGCCACTCAGCCACTGTAAGCCAGAGTCCTATAAGCAGCATAAACATTTACCCTTATGAGGAGCACACTCTGCCTTGATTGGATGGCCTTGAGGGTGCTCAGCAGTAATCATTGTTAAAAAGAGATCATAACATCTAGTTAGAAACGAGGGGTCCTTAGATGCAGATTCTCCACTTGAGCGACAAACAGAGTGGATAATGATGAAAGTGCAACAAGTATTTGTCAAATTTGTGCCGGCTGGGTTGACCAGCGGGCTTGAGCAGCTGTTCTTATTAGCTTCAAATAGAAAACGCATGTGTGAAAAGACAGACGGGCAAGCAAGTTTCAGTGTTGGAATCAGTTTTCTCTTCTCTGCGTTTCCTTTGTTTGAGATCTTAGTTAAAGGACAATCAACTCATAGGGTGTCCGAAAGAGCACAGCCTTTAGGTCCTTTTTTTTTTGATTTTGCTCTCTTAGACTCAAGTGGGAGAATTCCTCGGCGATAATGACCGTTTCAATAAAGAGGTGATGTACGCCTACGTGGACCAAATGGACTTCCAGGGCAAAGACTTTGTGTCCGCACTACGAATGTTCCTGGAGGGCTTTCGGCTCCCCGGAGAGGCCCAGAAGATTGACCGGCTCATGGAGAAGTTTGCAGCAAGATATCTTGAATGCAATCAGGGGTGAGTTTACATCTCGTGACTGTGGAAATAGTTGAATTTGATTTTGCATTGCCCACTTAGAGCATGCTGTGATTTTATTTTGTTCAATTCTCCAGGCAAACCCTCTTTGCCAGCGCTGACACCGCATACGTCCTCGCCTACTCGATCATTATGTTGACAACAGACCTTCACAGTCCACAGGTAAGCGCTCCACCTCAATGAGGCGGCAGCCTTTCAGGTTGTGTTTTAACAGCAGTCACTCAGTCAGAAATCAGGATAACATAAATCATTTAGATCGCATGAGCAGCTTTTGATCCGTATGTGTCTTGTTGTCTGAAAAGGTGAAGAACAAAATGACAAAAGAGCAGTACATCAAGATGAACCGTGGCATCAACGACAGCAAAGACCTGCCTGAGGAATACCTCTCAGCCATCTACGACGAGATTGCTGGGAAGAAGATTGCCATGAAGGAGACGAAAGAGCTCACCATGAAATCCAACAAGCAGAGTGAGTCTCACAAAGGCATCGTGAACATCAAGATCAAGGTTCCAGTTATTATCCAGAGCCGTTCACCTGATATCTCTGTTGCTGCGATGATTTTGAATGACACTTAGCAGACATCAGAGACGTGTCAGATGTACACTGATTAGATTTTGCTGCTGATTGGCAATGTTTCAGATAAGGAGCATAAGGAGATTACAGTAAGCCGTCTAATGGAAGGGTTATATGCACAATAACAATGTACAATAGACAGTGTATGGGCTTGTTCACGTTTGCCATCAGTTGTTCTGTGAAAGACATTTCAGTGAGCGATTTCAGATTTGATGGCATGAAAAGGCATTTTGTCTCGAGATTATTCCACTTCCTTTTGATGCTTTGCAGAGCTTGTTGGATGAAAAGCTGCAGTATTTTCCTTGCTGAGTTTGTTTGGTTGCTGTAAAAAGCTGTGTGTGTTTGTGTGTGTTTGTGGCTGGTGTCAATTCCTGCTCAGGTGTGGCCAGTGAGAAGCAGAGGCGTCTGCTGTACAACGTGGAGATGGAGCAGATGGCCAAGACGGCCAAAGCTCTGATGGAGGCAGTCAGCCACGTCCAGGCTCCCTTCACCAGCGCTACACACCTGGAGCATGTCAGGCCCATGTTCAAGGTAGCGGACACAGACTCGCATGTGCTACGAGGCACACACACGGTTTTCACACACATGTTGTAATGCCTCACCCGTGTGTTGGTCCCCAGCTGGCATGGACCCCCTTCCTGGCTGCGTTCAGCGTGGGTCTTCAGGACTGCGATGACACCGAGGTGGCCTCACTGTGTCTGGAGGGGATCCGTTGTGCCATCAGGATAGCGTGCATCTTCTCCATACAGGTACTGCCGTCTGAACTGGGGGATTAGTTTTCTGGCTGTGACTTTTGGCGTGCAGCATTCTGACAGGCTGCCTCGTCTTTTTGTCTCTGCAACAGTTGGAGAGGGACGCGTATGTTCAGGCCCTGGCGAGGTTCACCCTGCTGACAGCCAGCTCTGGCATCGCAGAAATGAAGCAGAAGAACATTGACACCATCAAGACCCTCATCACTGTGGCCCACACTGATGGCAACTACCTGGGCAACTCCTGGCACGAGGTCTTTGACCCGCTGTGTTTGCTCGCAGGACTCTTTACTAGGCTTCCCCGTAGCTCCCTTTCCCGATTTAAGTAATGTGCCACAATAGGCCTCAATTTCCACTGGAGAATATGTGGGTTTTTGGGTTTTAGTCATTGCTAGGCACAAAATAAAACAAACCAGCACAGCCTTTTGTGGATTGTTACTTAAAAATTAAAAATACTTTCTATTGCTTTCTGTGTTTGCTGCTCTAAATATGCTGTTGTGGTATTTCTCCTCAGATCATGAAGTGCATCAGTCAGCTGGAGCTGGCTCAGCTGATCGGCACGGGAGTGAAGGCGCGCTACATCTCAGGGACGGTGCGGGGCAAAGAGGGCTTCGTTGCAAGCACGAAGGAGCAGAGCAACGACGAGTACCTGGGTCTAGGTCAGCAGCTGCTTAGAAACGCATGTCGTAAAGCAACACTGGTGTCACGGCCTTGTCTTGTAATATCAGTCAGATCTACATTCAGCTCTTTGTATGACCTGGAATCCTCTGCTCTGCAGTCGGAGGCACAGTGGACCGAAAGCAAATCGCCAGCATTCAGGAGTCCATCGGAGAGACCAGCTCTCAGAGTGTGGTGGTGGCCGTGGACAGGTACTGTAGTCACCCTGAGCTCTCGTGAAAACGCAAACACAAAACACATCACGTCACACTGTTTCATGTTGGACATAATTTGTGAAGGCAAACAGGCGGTAGAGAAGAACAAAATGTCCCTCATGTCTACAAAATTTTAAAAAACAAAAAGATCATTTGAAATCTGTTTTTACTCCAGTCTGATAAGAAGATTGGAGTAAAAACAGATTTCAAAGGTAATTAAATATAAACTGCTTATGCAGTAAGTGCATGTGGTATATTTTGAGCAAACACCCCCTTATGTTTCTCTTTGTTTTTGGCAGAAATGCAAATTTAGCTTGTCCTACTCTTTCCATGCAATGTGCCTTTTAATTTATATCTGTGGCATATTTTTCTGCTTCAGAATATTCACCGGCTCTACCAGACTGGATGGTAATGCAATAGGTGAGTACATGCTGTGTTATTCTTATTTGCTCCAAGGACAGGTAACCAGTGTAGCTATTTTTGATCACCGTGAGTCTCTTTGCCCAAACAAAGCGTCCTTTCTCTGCTCATTGCCAACATCTTCTCTCCGTTCGTCAGTTGATTTTGTGCGCTGGCTGTGCGCTGTGTCCATGGATGAGCTGGCCTCGCCCACACACCCTCGTATGTTCAGCCTGCAAAAAATAGTCGAGATCTCCTACTACAACATGGGCCGCATCAGGCTGCAGTGGTCGAGGATCTGGGAGGTTATTGGAGACCATTTCAACAAGGTGAGTCAGGACTGGTTACTCCAGAAGCTTGTTTTTAAGGCATGGATACAGTATAGTTCTGCAGAGAGAGCGTTAGATATATTTTTTGTTATTGATAATCTAAGTGGCCCAAATTCTTGAAGACAAACTTGTCGTGGAGACGTGACTGAGTGAGCTGCAAAGGACTGTTTATGTTCTCTCCCACCTGCTGTTTTACAGAAGGCTGTTTTCAGTCATTGATAAACACAAATTGTTGCCAGAAAAGCTTTCTAGCAGTTTGGTATTGAAGGACACTTCTCTCACTGAGGAGCTCCAAACCGTGCTTGACAAATCCTTAAAATAGCCATTTATCAAGCTGGAAAGTGGATTTTAAGAAATGTTTCTTCCCTGCTGAAGAGTCAGCTGTTTCTTCTGCTTCTGTTCTTCAGTTCAAGTCTCACTGAAGGAACAGTGTGTTCTTGAAATGTACTTTAAAGAAACTCAGTGTGGTGTTACTGAAACATATTTTATCTCTGTGCAGGTGGGCTGTAATTCCAACGAAGATGTGGCGATTTTCGCCGTAGACTCTCTCAGGCAACTGTCCATGAAGTTTCTGGAGAAGGGGGAGCTGGCCAACTTCAGATTCCAGAAGGACTTTCTGAGGCCTTTTGAGCACATCATGAAGAAGAACAGGTAAAGAGACAAGAAGTACATTTATCTGTGAGGGATTGCTCATGTCTGCGCTGTGACTTTGAGTAGTTACTGTTTCTGGGCCGTTTCTCACATGGCTGCAGAGTTGCACTGTTGTTCTCTGCTCAGCATCTGTAGCAGCTCTCTGCCATGTCTCTTTTCTCTTTCTTCCTGTCTCTGCTCTCTCTGTGTTTCTTATAGCAGTGAGTAAGCATATTGTTCAGCAAGCAAACATTTCAACTGACCCATTTCAGTCTGTTTGCATTAGCCTTTCAGCGAGTCCATGTAAAAGCCTTTTTATTTCCCCGCTTGGTTCAAATCATTCCTGAGTGGATTTTGAGCAGCTGTCACTTAGAAATTAATTTGATGTTGTTGTTTTTTTTTTTTTACGTTGTAACTGTGTGCGAGCGGTACGTCAAAAGCCAAGCTGTTTTACTGCAGCATCCTTTTCATTCATGTGAAAGAGGAGCAGCAGTGTAAGTATAAATCCACCCACAGATTGAACAGACTGAGAGCTTCAGCACAGAGGAGATGGCAGGCAGCCATGTAAACCCTGCAGCGCAGTGTGTCCATTAGAATCACTCATGTTGCCCTCCCGTGTATGTGTGTGTATGTGTGTGTGTTAGAGCAATGGTAAGTGGAGGCAGAGTTTTTCTCTCATTCATAACTACCGAGCAATTAGGATTGCTGTTCACTATGGCAACAGTGGCGGTAAAAACATGTAGCCAGTACTGGAATAATGATTCTGCCTGAAAATGGGACTGAGGGTGTTATTAAGAGCTTTTAAAGGTAATTGACATCAATGAAGAGGTGAATTTGTTTCTTTTTAATTGATTGAGTCGTTTGCTTCCTCCTGTCTTTTCCTCGCTCACTTCGCCTTTGACTCCACCATCCTCAAACTTTTTTCCTCTTTCCTGGCCCGTCTTTCTTCCGATTCACTCTCTTCCTCCTCCTCTTTTACCTGCTTCTTCCCACCCAGGTCTCCCACCATCAGAGACATGGTGGTGCGCTGCATAGCCCAGATGGTTAACTCCCAAGCGGCGAACATCCGCTCAGGCTGGAAGAATATCTTCTCTGTCTTCCACCTGGCTGCCTCTGACCAGGATGAGAGCATCGTGGAGCTGGCCTTCCAGACCACCGGCCATATCGTCAGTGAGTCCAGCACACACACATACGCCTGAGAAGGGTGTAGTAACTTACATAACAAACCTTATTCTGTTCACTAGTTTCACTCATCCGTTGATCTTGCTGTTCTGCTTTTATCTTTCCCCTTTCATCGATTGTTATCCCAAATCTCTTTCTGTCCGTCTCTCAGCGAATGTATTTGAAAAGCACTTCGCGGCCACCATCGACTCCTTCCAAGATGCCGTGAAGTGTCTGTCAGAGTTTGCTTGTAATGCCTCCTTCCCTGACACCAGCATGGAAGCCATCCGCCTCATCCGACACTGCGCCAAATACGTCTCAGAGAGGCCTCAGGTCAGTATCAGGCCCTGCTGCTGCTGCTCTGCTAAACAGTTCATTTGTAAATCTGTAAAGGTGCCGGAAATGTGCAGCACGCCTGATAGGCCGTCAGTGTTATTGGTTTGTTCAAGCATCAGACACTGTGACTACGATAGAATAACGCAGACATTGTAGCTTCTATTATCTAAAGACTGGCAGAATTAAAGCATGTACATCAGCCGCTGTGGAACAAATTGCGCCTCATGCAGACGTTGACTGGCACAGCTTCGGCTTGCTACTGTAGTCGTTTTCTCGCCTTTGACATGATAAAGATGGTGACTCTGTGCCTCAGGGTAGCATGAAAGAGAGTGAGTGGGTAGAGCATGTACAGGGCCATGAATGGTATATATGAAAATGTGTATTTGCTCAGCAGGGTTAACCCCCCCCCCGAGGCAGGAGTGTAGTACGGTAGTGAACATGGCTTTTGTTTAACTGACAGGCCTTTAAAGACTACACCAGTGACGACATGAACGTAGCGCCTGAGGACCGTGTTTGGGTGCGGGGGTGGTTCCCCATTCTCTTCGAGCTCTCCTGCATCATCAACAGATGTAAGCTGGACGTCAGGACCAGGTAGGCGGCGTTCACCTTTAACCTGCTACTTCTTCAGGTTTTAATTGAGTGTAAAGACAGCATGAATGACAAGCGCAGGTTCTGCACAGTCCTGTGTTTGTATGATAGAAAAAGCAAACCTGTGTGTGTGTGTGTTTTCCAGGGGTCTCACGGTAATGTTTGAAGTGATGAAGACCTATGGGCACACCTTTGAGAAACACTGGTGGCAAGACCTGTTCAGAATTGTCTTCAGGATCTTTGACAACATGAAGCTGCCTGAGCAGCAGACTGAGGTACACGACAACACAGTCTGTCATCCTCGGCAGCTGCTTTAAATCCTCCATCACGACCTCGGCTAGTTTTAAGTGAATGTGTCAAATATGAAAATACGATCCCTACAATGCAGTGTTGTGTTGTTTGTCTCTGCGCTGCGCCCTCAGAAAGCAGAGTGGATGACCACCACCTGCAACCACGCACTTTACGCCATCTGTGACGTCTTCACCCAGTACTTTGAGTCCCTCAGTGATGTCCTGCTGGATGACATTTTAGCTCAGCTCTACTGGTGTGTGCAGCAAGGTGAGTGTGCAGCAGCCCTTTCTGTCTACTGTCTTCTGCATTTTTGTAGCTTACGATTCCCAGAGTCTTTGAGTTGAACTTGTGTGCAGCTAAAAGCCTCATGCTCACATCAGGACAGTTACTGGCATTAGCCGTGACTGCAGGGAGACAACTCAAAGATTGCCTCTGAGCGCTTTTACATGTTGCATCAATACTGGACCATCACTTTATAAATAAGACGAAGGTTAAGCAAATAATCATATAATCAATAAACACTTTTAGTATTTTTGTTGGGCAAATAAATACAAAGGCTGAAATCTCAGCAGGCTTTATATATTGATGCAGCTTACCTTTTTCTAATTTATCCTCCCCTTGTTTCTCCATCTTGTCCCTCGGCTCATCTGTGCGTCTGTAGATAACGAGCAGCTCGCCCGTTCAGGCACCAACTGCCTAGAAAACGTGGTCATCCTGAATGGAGAGAAATTCTCCCCGGAGACCTGGGACAAGACGTGTAACTGCATGCTGGACATCTTCAAGACCACCATCCCACACGCGTAAGCCGCTGCTCTGAATATAAAACCAGGGACCTTAGAGAAGGAACGGGAAATAGTAGTCGACAAAAAAACTTAAAGCTTAAAGATTAAGACTCTAGCCTGGATGTTGTTCGTCGTTACCAAGAATGAATGAGATTTATTGAGTCAGCTGTTTTTCAGGCTGTTAACATGGAGACCAGCAGGAGTGGAGGGAGAACACACGACACCACAGAGCCTGTCAGACAAACAGCTGGTGAGGAAATACAGTATTTTACTGTTGTGTGTGTGAATGAATGTGACGGAGTGTGAATGTGCCCGTCGTTTTTCTGTGGACTCACTTTTATTGATGTATCTCACATATCCCTTTGAGAATTTCACTCCTTTTTAATCTCTTATTATTATTATTTTATTAAATCTGCCCGCTTTGCTCTCAGGACTCCATTTCCCAGAAGTCTGTGGACATTCAGTCCCGCTCTGATGACCAGCACTCCATCAGCAGCACTGACAGGTTTGCAGTGGAGAGCCGTCGGCAGAGTCAGTACAGCTCAGCCTCGGGCGTGGGTGAGGACGCCTCCAGGAGCAGGACCCCAGCGAGTAAGCCTGTCGCCTCACACAAAGCCTGCCTGCAGGTGTTTTTGTGTGGGTGGGTGTGTGTGTTCTGATGGACGTTTTTACCTGCTTGTTCCACAGAGGTCCACGAGCAGCGCTTATTCTCAGCCTTGCTGATAAAGTGCGTCGTGCAGCTGGAGCTGATCCAGACTATTGATAACATCGTGTTTTTTCCTGCCACCAGTAAGAAGGAAGATGCTGAGAACTTTGCTGCTGCTCAGGTGCAAACACACAAAGTGCACACGCAAACTTTCAGATGCTGCCTCTCCTTGAAGTCTTTCTCTATGTGTCGCTCGTTGGTTAAAGTCAATGAGAATCCGTCTTGTGTTTGTCTTTTTGAAGCGGGATGCCGTGTACGCAGCAGACGTCCCAGTGGAGACCCAGGACCAGGGCATGTATCGCTACCTGACCTCAGAACAGCTCTTCAAGCTGCTGGACTGCCTGCTGGAGTCGCACCACTTCGCCAAGGCCTTCAACTCCAACAACGAGCAGAGGACCTTACTGTGGAAAGCAGGTAGGACAAGAAACTTAGACATTGATTGGCACTTTACCTCAGGCTGTGTTCCTTCTTGAGGCAGTTTGGGAGGATCACTTGTCGTGAAAGAAAAATTCAAAATCACTGTGACTGTAATTGTGTGAGCCTATATGTGCATTTGTTCAAGGATTCAAAGGAAAGTCGAAGCCCAACCTGCTGAAACAGGAGACCAGCAGCCTGGCATGTGGCCTACGCATCCTCTTTCGCATGTACACGGACGAGAGCCGCCAGGACGCGTGGGAGGAGGTCCAGAGACGACTGCTCAAGTAAGGAACAAACCCCACTGCAGCCGCTGACCCTTCAGTGGTCGCAGGTGGTAGTTGGAGAATTACACCTGCTCGAGCGTCTCCATCGATATTTAATATGATTTCTGGGTCGATTCAACACTCAACACTCACATTGTTCTGATGCTCATCGTTGCAGTTAACCTTCAGTCCCCCTGTGACTTCTGTGTCTGC
Organism: Scatophagus argus; assembly: GCF_020382885.2. NCBI lineage: Eukaryota > Metazoa > Chordata > Actinopteri > Scatophagidae > Scatophagus > Scatophagus argus. The sequence goes on from NC_058510.1 coordinate 5,949,653, forward strand.
ACACAGAAAATGACTGAAGTGCTCAGAGATGCACTTATCAGTGGCCACCATGTTAGCAGACGTAGCAAAGCAGACTCCCTTGACAGGTTGAGCTACTGTTTAGTTGATTGAAATGAAGACATCTTTCAATCTCAATCTCCAGTAGTCTTAAATAAATTGTTTACTTTGATAGATGTGGAGATTTTTTGGTGTGATTGTGTTTATGATTTCAAAAGTTCAGTCTTCCCTTTTCCATTATTGTACTCAACTTTAAAAATCCTGGAAAAATGAGAATAAATTATTGAGTTTAATAATCCTCATATTCTTCCAGGCAGTTTCTAGTTATTGAAAATGCCCCACATCTTTAGGGTACCTTTTACCATCAGTCCTGCATAAATTGGCATCACATAAGGGATGTTTTTGCCAATATATCTGTGAAATATTAATATTGACTGATGGTCATCAGTTCGCTCCACACCCGGACTGTGCGTGAATATATGCATATGTGCTCTGAGCTGATTTCAGATTAGTCAAACCCAAGATGTCTCACACACATTCACCATCACTTGCCCCGATGTTGAATTAAAGAAATCACACATCTCTCAGTATCTACCTCAGAGGAAGGAGAAATCAAAAAGAATCCGGCCTGGAGAGGAGTTTTCATGTCACTATCTGCTGCGAGTAACTGACTGCAAACTCACAGCAATGTGCACAGCTCTGCACTCCTCTGAAACGGATGGCATCTGCTGTATAGATCCAAAAGGAATCAGCGCACTGATGTTCCATTGTTCAGTCAGCACTGCTGTCAACCGCTGCGTCTTTATTCAGCCCCTCACGAACAGCCATCAAACCCCCCTCCCGCCGCCCACCTTCTCACAGGCGTAGATTCCAATTGGTGATGATATCAGGATGAAGCAGAATCATTGCCTGTCTCCTCCACTTGTATTCATTATTTGAGAGAAGATGGGAAATAGGAGCAAGATGAGTGATGGTGGATGCATGTGTGAGCATGTCTAATTCACGGAGATACTTCAGTGTGTCGTCACACCAAGCAACACGGGCACAAATTTATTCTTAAAATTGAACACACACACACAAGTTTAGCAGAGGCCATGTACAGCACACATGTTTGATTGGCGGAGGGTGCAAAGTAGATTCCGGAGGCGATTAGGATGCAGAGATTGGAGTGCGAGGACAAGCTGTGTGTGTGAAGGGAAGAGGAGGGAGTGGGGGCGGGGGTGAATGGCTAGCAGATGGCCTCAGAAATGTGTCGCCGCAGTGTCGCAGGAGAAACGTCAGAGGTCAGTTTTCCTCAAGCTTAAACTGTGAAGAAGAAGAAGTCTCGTTTCCAGTCAGCGGCTTCAATTAGCAGTTACTGAATGAGAACACCAATTCTTCATGTGATTACATCACAGAGCTACACAGCTGTAAGGTATTGGTTTTCTTCTAAAGAGTAAATACCCATGTCTGACATGTTTCTTTCTGTCTGCTGCAGTGTGTGCAGTGAGGCCGTAGCGTACTTCTTAGCTCTGACCTCAGAAAGCCACAGGGAGGCCTGGACCAACCTGCTGCTGCTCTTCCTCACCAAGGTGCTAAAGATCAGCGATGAAAGGGTAAGGAGCCCAAACCCTCGATGACACCTCTTCCCGACTGTGGTGCTGTGGTGTTAGTTTGCAAATCCAAAAATAACACAAGAGTTGGTTATTTCCTTCGTCTTAACACTTGAGTGTCTTATCGCACTTCTAGTTGGTGTAGCAGGCAAAACGTGGAAGCTATGCTCAGTTCGTCATCCTCTTTTAAAGCTTGTTGTTTGCTGGGTTTGCAGTCAAATGTGCCTTGTGCACTGATTTAAATCGGGGGTTGAACTGTTCGCTAGGCCTGCATGGTGTCTCGTTAAACTGTTTCAACTGACACCAATCAGAAACAAGTTTTTGTCACTTAACAGTACCAGCACATAAATGTGCCAGATAGCTAGCATGTAAATGAGATGTAAGTGCTTCAGGGTTTCATTATTCTGTGTAGCACCAAGACGTGGGTGTCTTTGTCTCACCCTCTCTCTGTCTCATCCCACCCCCACCTTCAGTTCAAGGCTCACGCGTCCAGATACTACCCTCTGCTGTGCGAGATCATGCAGTTCGACCTGATCCCCGAGCTCCGGGCCGTTCTGAGAAAGTTCTACCTGCGCATCGGCCTCGTGTTTCACATCGCACAGCTGCCTGAGCCCGAACCGGAACCGCAGCCTGCACGTGTTGAGCTGGAGGCCGACGCAGAGGTGGGGGAGGAGGCCGGGGAGGACGCCCAGTGATGCTGTGGCACGGACAGCCTGGAACCCAGAGCTCCACTGAGGCTGCCACTGCAGATCTGTTCAACTGTGCGCTGTGGCTGACACTCACCTCAGATAAACACCTTCATGATAAACACTTTGACTTTAATAGCTGATAATCAATCAGCTATGTGCTACCACCCACCTGCACCCTTAACCCCACCACCACCACACACACACAGACACGCCTATACACACATAAACAGACCGGGGGTACTTGATATCACATTGAAAACAGTAATGTCTTGAACAAGGTGTAGCGATGCATCCACTGGATAAAATTACTGATAAACAACTGACAGTTACCAATGTCTCTGATCTGCTCAGAAGGAATATATTCCAACAAATGTGTGCTTCTTACTGTATATTTAAAAATTAAAGGATGAATGGGTTCAACAACATGCAAAAAGGCATATTTAGTGACTATGACATGTGACATTTTTCACACATTGATAGTAATGATCTTTCTGTCTGCACCGCAGATGGCTAACATTAGTATTGATAGCCTCTTGGATGAAACTAGTTGTACAGATCTGCCGCTATGTAATATAATCTTATAACACTAGATTTCATTTATTTTTGTTTATTTTTTTTCCTCCTCTGGATTTGCTGCACTTGATCTCTTTTTTGAATGCACTGGAGATTTTACTTTTGTGATAATTTATTTGACTCTACCATCTCCCACAGATACGGTATGATTTGTAATTGAACAAGACCATGGAAGTGAAGGGTTAAATTATTCCATTTTATATGTTCTTAGGTTTTTATTGGAATTGGATGATAACTGGGCTTCTGAAACTGGAAGGTAAGAGAGAAACATGATGCTAGCTGCTTTTGAGTCACTAGTCTGTTTTAATGTTTGAGTTTAGGTTTCACTTTTGTGTACAAAATCAAAAGTTAATAATATATATAATGTTTTTTTTTCTTTGGTTTGGGGAAAACTTATATGTATAGAGAAAATGACAAATGTTAGCTGTGCTTTAAGTATGAATGGGATGCATTCCTGCTCATGGATGTAGAAAACAAAATGTATATGATACAGCAATGTAAAGTTTTCTATGTTGCAAAAAATTATGTACAACTTTCTGTACAATACATCATCTGGCATTCTAATCAGGTTCTAGGTCAATAAAGTTTTTGAACTTGGTTGATTTGAAATACTGAATCACTGACTTCTAAATGATAAAACTGAAAGATGTTTATTTTTCTGCATTAATGACAAGGACAACAACCAAATAACATTTTATTTGAAAATAAACCCTCTGGGGCACATAACTAAAATAACTATATAAACATGTACACACATTTATGGTACATTTACAGATATGCACATTACAAAACTTTCTGTCTTGTAGGGTAAAAAGTGCACTTTTGATGCTTAGAGCAACAGTCCTGTGTAAGATTGTTCTTGTTTACGCTAACGGAAATGAATGTTTTTACAGGCTGCCTGTGGTCTCTAACGAGCTTTTGTAATCTAACCAACTCCCACATTTAACATGTTGGTGGCTGGAAAGTGATTGAGGCATCACTCGGCAGCAGTGTTTGTTCACAGGAGAGCTTCTACCTGCATCCAAAGAAAATGGGAAGCTGGCAAAGAATCCCGTCCTCAGAGACCAGGTAATGGAAGCTATGTGATGCGGTTTGTCAGCCAGGATCGAGCATCCGTCCTGCTGTTTGGCTTCTCCCTACAGCCTGAGCGTTTTACAGCATCCGACGTGCCTGGCCTCAGCCAAGGCTCTGTGGCAACTGTCTCCACAGAGACACGCCTCTCCAGGGCGGAGCACAGAGACAAGGCATCCGCTTCCTCATCGCCAGGCAGCCCGTCTGGAGAGTGCAGAGGCTTTCCATCACACATTTCTTGGGGAAATCAGACAATAAAGAATGATGTAAATCCTGAATATGCATAACTCTGTTGTAAAATTTTGTCGTAATTTTAAGTCCGTTAACATCTGTCTCACATTTGTCTGTGACTTTTGTAGAGAAAGACGTATAAGATGAGATTAAGAGAGATGATGCTCTTTCAGTGGACCAGCACTTCTACATGTCTGACCTGCTTTTGTTTTATCAGATGCGAACTGTTTCCTCTCACCTGACCTGCTGTTGTGACCTCCAGTGTCTTGTCTTGTGATGTGGTGCTGGTCGTGAGCCTTGACTTGAGATTCAAGGTTCAAACCAGTCACTGACTGCAATGGCTGAGTGTCTGGTTGGATGTTATGATCCCTCTGATTTATGAACATACCTACTTCCTGTAGAAATTTAAAAAAAAGAGAGATCAGAGGAAGGAATGTTCATGTTGTACAATCAGAAAGCTAGTGGGGCTTGAATGAGACTGAAAGCATCAGCATGAGATGCTGATCTGATACTGCTGTGACACAGATCATTTTGACCTGAAGCAAATAAAAGAATCCATTTAACGATCAGCACCGTACAGCATGGTCACGTCTCCTCCGTCGGGCTGTCCTCTCCCGGTGCTCTGCTGAGGCCTGAGGGGGTCTCTGCTCTGTAACACACTCTTCGCATGCATCACCACTGTAAACATCTGACAAAGCCATTCATCATTACACACAAACCTCTATGTAGAGACAGTGCCAACCAATAGTTCATTTCATTCAGATATATGTGATATGAAAATGAGGAAAATCAGTCCACTCAGCAAAACCTTTTTTAAAACTTTTTTAGTGGGAAAGGGAAGGAGAGAAAGTATTCAAAGGCCTCCCTTCCTGCACCAGGCTTTTTAACAGTTTCTGTGACGCCCTGTTCCCAGTGGCTGGCACTGTGCTATCGCCACCCTGCAGCTGGCAGATGAGCCTTGCCCCCAGCACTGGCACCAGCTGCAACAGAGAGATGCGAGCTGGCATGTCCCACAATTAGTCTGGCACAGAGACAAAAAGCTAAATTGGTCTGGCACAGAGGCTGTTGTAGTGCCGTATTGTGAGGGTGTATGGAGCTGACCTCCCAAGCCGTGTCAGCTTTATGGAAAATGTCTGGAGCCTTACAAAAAGAGAAGTCCCAAAGCAAATTGTGTCCCCACTGATGTAAACACTTTCTTCATACTTGAAAGAAGAAGACAAGAGGAGCAGGGACAGTCTGTACAAACAGAATATGTTCAGTCAGGCTTACCAATGAAATTACTCTCAGAAGGCAATATGGAGTCTCTGTGGATGTGCTGTCCAGGTTTGCTCCTCTGAGAGAAGACAAACACCAGGTAAACGCTTAGCACTAAGATGTTCTTGACTACCCTGGCACAATGAAAATGCCTGTTAAAGACATGATGACCACTCACAGAATGATGGTGGCTCAGCTGCTGGTCCAAAAAGTCTGTAGTGAAACACATAGCGATAAGTTAAAGAGCACAACAGATGGAGGAGAATTTGTGAGTGTGTGTGTGTGTGTGCTCACTGACCATGCTCTTTCTCTCTCTTCATGAGCGTGATTTTGCGTTGTTGTTCACGAAGAAGTGCCTGCTGTTGGATGTCCAGACCTTGCGCGTCAGCAGGAGGGTCGGGGTACATGTAACGCACCTCCTCACGGGATTCTGTGTCTGACAGATAAATGAAAGGTATCGTCCCGTATCTGTCCCAGCAGTAGCAGTCAAGTGGGTTTCTTTGGTTGATGCAGCAGCAGTAAGCACAGTGATATAAAATACCAAAGAAAAGGTTGGGAGGTCCAGACATCAAAATAGAAACCGAAACATTTGTTATTCGTCTGTGTCTTCCTCCTCTCTCTGAAGGGGCATCTTGGCTGAGACTCAGCAGCTCCACAGCCTGGCTACAGGCCTCTCATACATCAATATCACGGTTTGACTCTACAGAAAGTATCTGACGCAGCTTTAGGAAGTAAGATTGACATACAGTAAATTAATTTTGTCAATTTGTCACAAAGTAGCATTTCTTCTTATTTTAATGGTCTTACAAGATGGAGCCCTGAACGTCTCCCTGCAATAACTCGGTCTGGGGACTCATCCAAAACCATTTCCTTGCTCGCTTGCATTACATTCTGTTTATGCTGCCAAACAGCCTGACACTGATGGACCTCATGAGATTAAAGTTTTACTGTGGTTAGAGGAAGACATAGGACTGACAAGGCTCTGGACAGTCCAAACCATCTGACAATGCTCAGCTGCTTTAGGACCACAGTTATCTTCGTCTTCTGAATGGCCAAGGCGATTAAAGGAACGTTTTTCAACCACTTTGTTTAAGCCAAAAAAAATGGGTCAATTCCGGATGCAGAAGCAAAGTCAGCAGTTGTAATAGAAGTAAGATGAAACAATATTTCACTTTCACACACACACTGTAAAAGTCTCAGTGCAGCTTCTAAGAGTATTGTATAACCCCTTCTTGCAGTTATGACTACTCTTTACCTCTGGGTCATATAGAGCAAGGAAGGAAGGAGCAAATTGGCACAGGCAGGCACGCAGACTCTGCTAATGATTCTGAAGTGGAGGCACGCAGATTGCAACAGGACACAGACTCAAGGTGATTAGTACTCAAAGTGTCATTACCTCTGCATTTCAGCTGATTGAACTCCCTGATATTTTGCATATTAACATGTGCAGCCAAGGAGGAGGGAATCTGGGTTGATGGCTGAGCAGCTTGCTTGCTCGCCAGTTCAAAGGCATCCACTTTGGGTCGTCTTCTGGGCCTGAGAGAAGAAGAACAACCCCAATTTAAACAGGGCAGGTACCTCAGGTGACGCAAACATGCCTCTCTGTAAATGCTCCAATAGCTCATCATCCTGAATGTTTTCCAGCTGTGCGCAATAACACTGAGATTGCACTTCCACTTGATAGACTGAACCCTGTAAGTTAGACCAGATTCAAAATGACTTCAGTGATTGTTTTAAAATAGTAATGACATAGAACCTGGTGTGTGTGTGTGTGTGTGTGTGTGTGTGTGTTAAGCACTTCCAAATGCTTTTTTGAGGCCTAATGCTTTGGGGTTTCTGTGTAAGCAGCTTATATTGGAAATGAAGAAAAGCAGAACTGGCACCAGTTCAAACGCATTTCTCTGATGATTTGCAATGATTTGATGATTTGTATGTAAGCAGAGATTTTACATTACAAGTAGTTTGCAATAGTAGTTCATGGCCTTTTGGGCAGGGGAGGGGGGCTTAACTAACATACTATGTCAGGGTAGTTAGAGTAGTGATAATAGATGAAAAGAAAATTTCCCTTTAGGGATCATACTGTTGCATTGCTGCAGTAATGAGTCCCTGAAACTAATCTGAATGGAGATTAGAAGATAGCCAATTTGACCTGGGTCACTTTCATCAGCCTGAAGCACCAGAAAGCCTCCTTAAATCTGAACAGCAAATCAAATTTGCATCTTAACAAGACAGAATTAGTATTGTGTCTTCACCTTAAATGCATCTGGCGGTGCATTAGGTGAAATTGGACCTGATAGGGCAAAGCACATCTAATCTGTTCTCTAGATGGTAATTCTTTTAGCTAAGAAGAACATGTTGAAATCTTGTTCATTCTGGACACACTATGCCTGTACAAAATCCCCCTGCTGTTCAGAGGTATCTGAATACAATACCTGTTGGGGAGACTGAAGTGACTCTCCTGTGGATCGGTTTGGCCCAACTGAACCTCCAACTGTCTCTGCTCTTTCCTCAGGTATCTACGGAGGGCCGACAGCTCTCTGATCACTTCCTGCTGACCATCTGAAGCAAACAGAGGGAGTGAGGGGAGGCATTGACAAGGATGGCAGCAATAAATATTTAACTGGTAATTTATGATTTACAAGCAACCAACATTTGATTTTTGTGGGGAGATGAGGTACAGATAGCTCAAAACTGTCTCACCTTGTAGCTGAGGTAATTTCACGGGGACTGGTCGGTACTGTGGTGCTGACACAGACCGCTCCTGTTGCGGAAGTTACAACTTTTATTCCAGATCTACATCTAAGCAATCTTGATGTGTAAACATTTGCATCTGTGACTTACAGTCCTGGAGGAAAATTGGCTCACAACCGAGGGAGGTCTGGATGCCACGAGATGTGTCTGTTTCCTCTGCAAGGTTGGGATGGGAGGAGACGGCACTCTCTGCAAATATACGAGCGGAATAACATTAGTTGATAAAGATGCTCAATGAAACTGCAAGCTGCAGTGCCAATGACCTTTCACGGTTACTGTAACTTACAGGCAACTGCTCCCTTTTCTCCTGTCTGTCTCTCACACTCTGAGGCACCGTCTTCTCAATCTTTTGTTCCTGCCACACCTTCTTTTCCTCCTCCTCCTGGTGTTGTGAAAGAAAGTAAAAAACTCTGTTTTTCCAATTGCAATGGGAGGAGACCCCCTCAACTGTGAGAAAGTGATGAAGTGCTTTTCATCGAAGATACGAACCCCTCACCTGAACCTTCCTTTGCTTCCTTTGTTCCTCCTCAAATTGGCGCTTGATGTGAGCCCTTTCATTGGCCACCCTCTTCTCATCTTTTTCCTCCATAATCCTCATTCGTTCTCTTTCCTCTTCCTGCTTTCGCTTGTTTTCCTCTATCTGTTGGTAATGAAAAGGTTATATATATAGTTCATCTACAACCTATGTGCAATGCTCAGGAACACTGAAAGCATTTGGATTTCATAAAAAGGAAAACACACACTAAAGCATTTCATGTTTTATTTGATTCATGCTCTCCGTTAGCATCCAAGCGTACGCTGACAGCTGTGGGCTTACCTGCTGTCTGAGGTCTTCTTTGTATCTGTCCTGCATGCGGAGCTGCTCTGTAGTTGGCTGACTATTGAAACCTGCAAAGACAAGCGGGACAGAAAGCAATCTATCCACAAACAAACAGCAATGTATACACAAATTCACACAAAGTGCACAGCAGACTGACATACCATCTAGTGTATGTCAGTCTGATGTGCATTTTGTGACCCAGACTGCCACAACTTTGGCACAAATACTCAGGGAGACTGAACACTACCTGATAATCGATGGGAAGTGGGAGCTCTGGTCTCATCTCCAGGACTAAGTCCATCCCCTGTCAAAAAGCTTTGTGTCTGTCCACTATTCCTAGACACAGGACCCCTGTATGACTCCTCGTTGATCCTGTGCATATGATTCAGGTCACCTATAGGAGGGGAAACATTTATTTAGTACCTTAAACAGGCTGCTTATTTATTATCAGAATCAGAATCAGAATACTTGGGAATACTTTCCCTGGGGGAAATAAAGGTATCTCAGGTTCAACAGACCTCATCACAAAAGAGAATGAATTCCTACTTACTGACAAGGTTGCCGTTTTGGTCTTTAATTGGAGCACCTCCCCCACTTCTCCCCCAGGGGTTGAACGCCTTCATCTCAGCCTCTATCTTGGCATCATATCGCTCCTTCTCTTCTTTCTCTCTTCTTTTGCGCTCTTCTTTTTCTTTGATCTGAACGCAGGGAAGACAGGATGTTTCAAAAGTTGATGCATTTCTTTGCCTTCAGGAGATGCTGACTTCACCACATTCTAACTGTCAAAATATGTGGCCTGTCTCTAAAATGAGTCAACATCTGGGTCTCCTGTAGTATCAGCATGGAGAAAACAGTCAACAACAAACTCTTCTTGGTCACAAACTGTTGTCAGTAACTTAAAGTGAACTTGTATATGACATGTATATCATACCTGCTGTATGAGAGCTTCTTGATAGTTCAGTGCTCTCTGTCTCCTCTGCTTGTCTTTGTCAACAAAAAGCTCTCCAGCATCCAGGGGAGACGATTTGCGCTGATCATTTGCCCTAGAACGAGAAAGACAGATATGAGACAGACAGAGAATCATGTGTTCAGGAGGTACTGATAGACATGCAGTGATTGCCCTCTTCTGGAAGAGGGAGAAATCTACTGAAAATTGATTTTCAGTGCAAAGAATAGGAATTGCACACATTTTGAAAAGGTTTTAAATTAAGTACACTGAAATTATTATCTAAATGAATATAATTCTATTGCAAAAATCACAGTGGTGGGATGGACACTGACTCAGTGCGGCCACTGGGTCCGAGAGGACTGTGGAAATTCCCAGACTGCTGCACCCCTTCAGGCAGACCATCTAATAAAGAAAATTTAAAAAGACAAGATCATAAATACAAACAGATTTCACAGTTAGCTAACTGCCTGCCAACTTCTCTTAGTATTAAAGTCTTTGAGCTCAGACAAGGGCAGAAAATTGGCAGCAAAATTAAAATGGAAAGAATTTAAATGTAACCAAACAGACCAGATGGATGAAGTGAGATCCATCTGAATCTTCAGAACTCATATCCAATAAGCTCTATATCCCCTTAGTAATAAAATCAGTTCAAAGCCAAAACCTCTTGGCCATTGACATGATGATAAAGTGGCTCCTTAATAAATACTAATATCCACAAAGAGGTCAGGGAGTTTATTTAAACACATGTGAATTACACCCGTCTTAGGTTAAACTGCCTGATACCACAAGTCAGTTTACGACCCTGAAGACACTTGACACAGCAATGCCTGAGGACCATATGTGTATTTACAGCAAATATACAAAATTTACCTTGCTGCTGACCATTTTAAAAGGATATCGTCCAGTTTTAGATATTTATGAAAATCAGTGAAAAGCAGACAGTTGAATCTTTCTTCAGGGGCAGTGAGTGATCCAGTATCAGTATGTACAGCTGCACTGCTGCACAACGATTATGTAAGTTTGAAGTCAGTGCTCATTCCACTGTCAAATCAATGTCACAAATCACAATTTAAAAATCCAAAACCACTGCAGCCTGCCCTCAAAAATGGTTAGCAGTAATGTAACGTATACATGGTTTCAAGCAAAAGGCAAAGAAGCAGATCAATGAGAAACATATAAATGAAAATGCTGTAATACTATACTGTGATTGCAATGAAGATTGGGCTCTAATGGATTCCTGGTTCCATAATAGTAATAAGCTGCATCATATGGAGTCTTGTAATTACTAGTTAGAGTGGGAGGAACAGGAGGAGGAACACCAGCAACCCTGAAAAATCAAAATCACAGAAACAACACTGAATTTACAGCAGAGTTGTTCATTTCATTCATGTAATAAAAAGCAACATTGAGCTACCTCGGGAGGGCCACTTCTCCTAGCATGTTCGAGAAGTCCTTGTGGTAGTCTTCATTAAAATAGCCCAGCGAGGGGACACCTTCTGCTGCTCTCATTCTGGAGCCAGGTCCTGTCTTCTCTGTCAGTTGACTGGGAACTGTACTGTAGTCGATGAGGGACTTTGCTAGGGGGCCTGTCTGTTCTGTGTCCTCAGTGGGTCTGTCATGTTTAGGCCTTGGATTTGGATTCTCTTCTACAGCCTCCAGATCTATTCCGGGCTTGTATGGGACATCTCGTCTCCAGCTGTCAAACTGTTGTTTTACAGCCCCAAACTGCTTAATTCGGTCAGGCTGGAAGGGGTAATGCATCAAGCAAAAGCCATCCATCAAAGGGAATTGTGCAACAAACATTGAGAAAACAATAAAATCATGCATGTATATCATCATCTATGAGAATGACACATAATTTGACATGTGAGATCTGTTTATTGAGCTGTTTAGACATTTCTATGAGGCTTTCACTGTGAAAGATACAGAAACAAATGCAGGACTGACACGTGTGACTGGGTTATGGGATCTTTCTAAAAACTGCATCAATTTCAGCCTCCTCTTGCCATTATGCTTTACCTCTTTTTCAGGGTCTGTGGCTCCAGTGGCAGCAACCCTTAGTTCAAATTTCTTCTCTCTGAAAAAAACAAAAAATCATCCTACTACTTTGTGGCTCACAGAGATGTGCCAGCTGAAGTAACTCTAACGGTAAGTGAGTATATACTCACCTGATCTTGTTTCTTTGCTGTTCAGCTATTTGTTTCAGCAGCTCTTGCTTATACTGTTCTTTTCTCATCTGAGAGGCTGTCGACTCTTCTTTTGCTCCTGCATGACAACGCAGAACCATAAACATGCAAATGCTGTCAACTGTGTTGCTGAAAAGAGATTTCAAGTCACAAACTCCATCAATTATCTCACAAGCCACTTATATCTGAAAGCATCATGCAATAAGAATGGTCTTTACCAATGATTAGTCCAGTAGCAAACTCTGTTTTATCCTTGCTGGTAGCAGGTCTTGATCTGGCAGCCATCTTCATGCTGTCTGGCATTTTCAGACTATTAAACACAGATAGAAAGACAGATACAGACACTCAACAAGACTCATCCAATTACTGAAAGCATATTAATAGTAACAGCAAAGCTTTCAGTTCCCAGTTGAGCTCCTTCCAGCCACCATTTTACATCATATACCGCCTCACGGCTTGCCTGCAGAGTCAGGGAGCAAAGCCTCATTCTACAATCAATCCAGCTCCTCTGATAGAACTGGGGTGAGTAATTGTTTGTCTGGAGCTGCGCCAAGGCTCACCCTCCATCACCGCCCAGCACGTTAGCGGATTATTGAGAGCGCCTTGACTTAATGGCATGAACGGAAATAATAAAAGACAACAGGATGTAAGAGAAATGCTGGGAAGCAATAACTGAGTCTGGTAGCAGCTATCTATATCTGCCTTGGGTTACAGTGGCCCTGTGTTGGCTAATTCAATCAGATTATTTTAATGATTAAGAAGATGTATGTGACTCTCATTTGGGCGGTCCAGCTCTGCATAAGAATATGGTTGTTATCCTGGATTTTTCTGTTTCAGCACTGCAACATCTCGTTGCTGCAGTCGATCAGAACTGTACTTATAAACAATAATCTTGCTTACTCTGACTTGTTGTTCTCGACATTGTTGTTCTGATCATGAACATCAGGGGCCTCCACCTCCATCATGTCCTGAGGAGTCCTGCCATAGAGACAGATGAAACAGATCATACCTGATCTTTAGTGTACGGTATATATGTAATACATGAAAATAGATCAAAATCATACACAAGAAAAACTACACCTGTTAGCTCTGTGTTGTCTGGATTTCCTCCCCTCTTTGTACTCAGGCTCTGGGGTGTGTCTGTCTTGTTTCCTCCTATGCCTAAGCTCGAACTCCTCCTCCCTGTCTGTGCTTAGCTCCTCCTCAGAGCTATAGGGCTCCCTTCGCCTATAGAGTTGCCAACGTCTTCGTCCCCGATGTCCTGGACCCCAGGTCGACGTCCTTTTTCCATCATCTGCTGCCTCAGTCAGAGTGGCAGCATCTCTCCTGGATGCAGGGGGCTCCCTCAGAGGAGAGTGTGCGTTTGGATAAGTGTTGAAGACGGTGTCTGAACTTTGAATCTGTCCAGGCTGAAAGTGGAAACGAGAAAACAAATTTAATATGAATAGTATTTATTTTCTACCAGGGTTAAAAGCTTTACAGCACATACCAAAAAATTACAAACTATGTCTTTGATTTAAGGTGCTCTGTATATTTGATAAGTGAAAGCAGAATTGGTTTTATTTTACAAAAATGTAACGATCAGTGTGCTTGCTTGTTTGTTTGTTGTTTATTCTCGTTACCTTTAAAGTGATGGGAAGTGTTCCCCTCTTAAACTTTCTGATTTGAGCTTGTTCTTGTAGGAAGAGGTTGTATTCTTTATTTCTCTCCTCTCTCAGTTTGTCCTGTGAGAGAGAAAAAAAAAAACAGCACAGTTGCATATTTCAAGTGCTGTATTTGAATCTGACTCAACACTCACACATACAACAATCAAACCAAACACACAAAGTCAGCAGTATATAGTAGATTAAAGATAAGCTTTACTGTAGCTTTTATATATTGCAGTCTCATCTCAGATTACACTGACTGTTTAAGGGCAGCAGGATTTCCCAAAACCTGACTGATGCTTTTGTGGGTTTCAGTATCTTGCTAAAGGCAGCAGAGATCAAGCATTACTTGAGACAGACTCTAATGATAAACAGCAAGGCTTTTCTGATATTTTTGACTGTTTGACTATTCATGATACATCTCTTCAAAGAAGAGATGAGACATATTTGACCCAGGTGGGACTTGAACCCACAATCCCCAGCTCCGGAGGCTGATGCCTTATCCATTAGGCCACTGGGCCACTGACACACCCTTTATCATCTTCTTGCACCTTATAAGTAAGCTTGAACTTACAAACAACAGCAGTTGCCTGGAGATACAAAGCACCATACAATCAACTAATCATCAAAGCTTCAGCTGAGTCACTGCAGCATATCAACTCCATTAGCATTGTTATGAGTTAAGTCCTGCCATGGGGGAAAACATCCCATCATGGAGACACACACACACACACACACACAAAAGTGCTCCATAAAGCACCTACCCAGGAACACAGAAATAGACAGACACACACACCTGAACGGATCTCTTGTCATCAATAGGTAGAGAGAGGCCCTGGGGTTGTGGATGAGGTTCAGTAGTTTTCAGATCCTTTTTCTGGAGGCACACCATGACCACAAAGGACAGGAAGGTGAGTCAGCAAAATGTAACAAAAGGGCAACTTCTTGTAACATTTCATAACCTTTGTTTTCAAAGACATCATCAGACCGTGGCAACATAATGTTTGTAGTCAAGTTGAAGGTCCTGGTTAAGTTTATTCTTCTTCCTTTCATAGTTGGTTCCCAACAGCAAATTTAGGCCCAAACCTGGAAAATATCAAATATATAACACATGACACATACACACACACACACACAGAGAGAGAGAGAGAGAGAGAGAGAGAGAGAGAGAGAGAGAGAGAGAGAGAGAGGGAGAGGGAGAGACATAACACTATGCCTAAAGAATGTAATCTGTCCAATATTAGAGATTTGAACAATACCTCTGTCTGGATTAGGGCATATTCCTTGTCCTGCTGATGCTGGAGGCATGTCCACAGTTTTCTATATTATCAGCCCTTGACTACAGAGAACATTCACACATGGCGTCAAAACACTGAGTATATTTCCTCTTTAATAACAACTAACCATGTGGTCATCATAAAAGGTAATCATCACATACCTTGATTTGCATTTATAAACGGTATATAACTCTTCCGCGATGAGAAGGAAAGAATCCCACTTTCGACAATCAGTTACTAGGTACATCCAACAAGGTAATTACAAAGTAATTGTAAGTTAGAACATTATTCATATTTGTGTGATTTACGCTCACAGACCAAAACACGAGAAACGCTCTTGTTTAACGCCGGACTGTCAACGAAGCGCAAAGCATCATTCCGTTGCTATGGGAAACCATGACACAAAAGGTCCTCCTAGGAGCCTCCTAGAAGGCTAGTTAACCCAGCAAAACGAAACTCTGCAACAAAGAAAAATATGAAGGATAAACTCCGTCAAACTCCCAGTTTAATAGTTGTTACAATAACAGTAGGTAATTCTGGCTTTCAGATGACGTTGGCAGCCGAGCGGAAATCAATTTTACCAGTTAACTGAACAGTAAACGCTAGAAATCAAGTACCAGATGCGCTTAGTCGCTGTTTGAGCTACTGCCGTGATTACCGTAGTTTAATTAATAGGTTTAAGGTTTAAATACCTCGGGCCTAACTTACAAGTACACTTCCAAAGTCCTGAAAGCAAAAGACTTCATGAGCAAACCTACTTTTCTCAACAGCACCACTAGATGTCAGTGCGTCCTCAACGGTTAGTAGTTCTCCGAGGACGGAACCATTCAATCTGTCGAGGGGGGGTGACCGTAATGTAAAACGAGTTACAAATACGGTAAAACATTGCTTCACATGGCGTGTTATTGTTATGTATGGTTCACTTTTAATGTTAAAAATGTAACGGAGCATACAAACACATCAAGGACTTATTTTTCTAACCGTGGAAGAAACGCCCCCCCCCTGCGAATGTGCATTTTATATTGGTATCATTCACTGTCATGGCTCCCTGAGCAAGTGGACGTTTGGCCCTGTTACGGTATCAAAATCTTCCGAGAAATAGAACATTTCTTCGCGTACGTGAGCAGAAATAGGGCTTTTAACGACTAATTTATTTTGCTTGGGTAATAAATTATGGCGGGGAGCAGCACTGCTCAGAAAACATGGGAGCTAACTAACAGCATGCAGGAAGTTCAGAGCATAGATGAAATTTACAAATATGACAAAAAACAACAACAAGAAATCCTCGCTGCGAAGCCATGGACAAAAGAGTAAGTACATAATATTCATATGGTACTTAGTTTTTAGTTTAACGTTGAGCGATTGTAAAGTTACGTGTTTACTGTCGTCTGTTGTGTCACGGTTGGTTATTGTTACAACACCCTTGATAGCTCGGCTACAAACTGTCGCCGGTCTGTTTGTCAACAGCAGTCCATCAAAATGTGTGTTTGGAAATGTGTCTCCTTCTTATTATAATCTTAATATACTCGATGGTTAATATATATCTTTCTTTGACCCATAGTCATCACTATTTCAAGTACTGCAAGATCTCAGCCTTGGCCCTGTTGAAGATGGTGATGCATGCCAGGTCAGGAGGAAACCTGGAGGTGATGGGCCTCATGCTGGGGAAGGTGGATGGAGAAACCATGATCATTATGGACAGCTTCGCTTTGCCTGTGGAGGGCACAGAAACTCGAGTCAACGCCCAGGCTGCAGCATATGAGTACATGGCTGCCTACATCGAAAATGCCAAACAGGTCGGACGCTGACTCCCATTTAAAGCATCTCACAGATTTCTTGACTGGGCAGAAAACACTCAGTCCAAAGCTACACTGTTATGGGGCATCACTTTCTATAGATGTAATAAGTGCAACCTTTTTTTTCTTCAGGACTTTTAGTACATTTAGTTCAGCTGTGGCTGAAAACCTTTTTTTAATGCATTCAGTGTTGACTATACATACACTCATATTATGTTTGAACCCAGTAGGAAGATTTGATTGTTTTTGACCATCAGATTTTATTAATTTGTCTACTACTTTATTTTCCTTGTCGTATTAGGCCATTATGGGCAATGTGCAATGCAATAAGCTGGAGTATAGTGTGGTAATGTGGGAAATTTAAAAAACAAAAAAACAAACAAAAAATACTGATCTGTAGACTTCATTTACTGGTGTACACAAAATCATATATCCCTGTAAGGTTACTTTATCACTGAACTGTTTTCCATTTGATTTTTAGATGTACTATCACAAATTCAAAATTGTATTGTTGCATTGCATTGTTTTCTGTGTCCCACCATTTTCTGCTGTTCATTTCTACCAGGGTCTTGCTTCAAATGATGGTTTAAACACTGTATATTTTCTAACACAGCTACTAGAAACAACATCATACTTTAATTCTGATGCCAAACTGAATGTTGTTTGAAGTGGTATATTCCTTAAAATATACAAATTACCAATTATGCACTCTGCCAAATACTAGCAGCAAAAATAATGTTTGATAAATATTTTAGTATGATTTGTATTTTTTGCAGTGTCTGTGTTATTTTCTTATAATCTTATATTTCATGCCTTGCCGTGTCCTTACCTCCCTCGCTCTATTTCTGATCCCTCAGGTTGGCCGGCTGGAGAATGCTATTGGCTGGTACCACAGTCACCCGGGCTATGGTTGCTGGCTCTCGGGCATAGATGTCAGCACTCAGATGCTCAACCAGCAGTTTCAGGAGCCTTTTGTGGCCGTTGTGGTAAGACTGAGGAAATAGTAATAATTTTTCTTTTCAAGTTAAATGCTTCATTTGCTGTGATTTCTAATTGCACCCCATTAAAATGGTATTCAGGAAAGTAAGCTCTTTTCTTCCTAAGTATGACAATACGTGAAACTGAGAAGGAGGTGCGATTGTTGATGAATGAGTTGTAGGTTTCCTTGTAGTATTGATGAATATTTTGCTTTTGTAACCATATATGCTATTTATACTTCATTTGCTTTAGCAGCGCTTGAAAGCCAAGGGCGTCATTTAATTAAGTGTGTATTTTCAGCACACTGACAGCTATAGCACAGGGTTCCTGGTGGCCAGATTCGAGTGGTCCCTGGAGGTTTGTATGACCCTGACTTTGTTTTCCTGTTCTACTGTATCTTGCTTCCTACAGATCGACCCCACTCGGACTATTTCTGCAGGGAAAGTCAACCTTGGCGCCTTCAGGACCTACCCAAAGGTAAAGCAAAGACAGTATGCAGTATAGCAGTAATTCCCCTGAGATTTAAATTCTGAAAGTAACTTATAATTTGCTATTAATGATTCACGTGCATGTGTGTTTTTGTTCAAAGATTTTTTTATTGGTGTGTATTGGTTATACTATATAAACTAGGATTATGATTCTGTAATTGCCTGTCTATCTCTGTATATTTCATTCTTTGTTGGTATTGAAATTATCTGGTTATGGTACAGAAAAGCAATTTTGTTTGTTTCTCAGCGCTTCCTCTTTGGGTTTTCAGGGTTACAAACCTCCTGATGAAGGACCCTCTGAATACCAGACAATCCCCTTGAACAAGATTGAAGACTTTGGTGTTCACTGTAAACAGTGCGTATTGATATGTATCACAGTTTTGTCACCATATTAGAGATATTTATTTATCCATATATACCACATCATGTAAATTGTGTTTTTAACTTAACTGTGGTACTTTAATATAATGTACTCTTCACAGTACAATTTTTTTTTTGCTTTGATTTGTTTTATTTAGGTATTATGCCTTGGAGGTAACCTACTTCAAGTCCTCCCTTGATAGAAAGCTTCTGGAACTACTTTGGAATAAATATTGGGTCAATACCTTAAGTTCCTCAAGTCTTCTCACGGTACGTAGGCAACTTCAAAAAGGAAAATGTTTGCTAATTGTTTGACATCTTGATTTATGGTTAATTACTGCACTATAACTCATTGAGACGTGTGGTCACCCGCTTGTGATGTTGTGATTTATTGCTGCTTAGTCGCCAAGAGTCCCTGTTTATTGATTTTAGTAATAAGCTTAATTTCAACTTTTTAACAAGGGAGATAAGTATTAAAGCTGGACCCAACTGCAGTGACACAGATACTGTCGTGGATCACCCTGGATCATCTCTTTTCCCCTCAGCAGTTCTCTCTAAAGATTGAAAGCCCCTCATGTGAATTTCCATTGTGGATGCAGACACTGTGTGCCGAGCTTGACTAAACAGTCTAAATAGGCATCAGGCTTATCCAAACAGCGAGCTCTTTGACATTCTGGATGAAGATGAATTGACTAGATGTCAAGAACGAGCTGCTCCTTGGGTGACAGGCTTTGTCAGTTGCTACACTGTCACCTAAGTCAGGGGGCCCTGTGTCATTGTGCTTTAATTACCTTTTCCACTAAAAACATGGCCTCACCTTAAGCAAACTTTTCACTGTCTTCCTTTCATTCACCACCACACAAAGTGTTCCTCCAGCTTGTTACACAGATTTGTTGCCATCCTGCAAAATTCTTCTTCTTTGTGGAAAATCTGTTATCTTGGCTTTGTTGGCAAATTGTGCATGAATGGGTTTGTTTGTGTGTGTGTGTGTGTGTGTGTGTGTGTGTGTTTTGGATGGTCAGAACTCGGACTACACCACAGGCCAGGTATTTGACCTGTCGGAGAAGCTGGAGCAGTCGGAGGCCCAGCTGGGCAGAGGCAGCTTCATGCTCGGGTTGGACACGCATGACAGGAAGTCTGAGGACAAACTGGCCAAAGCAACACGAGATAGGTAATTTTTTTTTCCTTAAAAAAAGAGGCTGTGAGCTGCATTCATTTTTAATTAATTTGGATTCATTTAATTAATTATTTTCAGTGTTTAGGAGTTTTTTGTTATTACTTTATTAGTTTTAAGTACATCATATATCTGATATACAGAATGTGCCAGCTCAAGTGATGTTGTGTTGTTGTTATACAGTATTGTTATACAATACATTATTGCCCTCATGTTAATAATAACTTCCTGTGTAAAGTGTGTTGTTTTCATAACATTTCACAATTAATTCACACATGACATTAATGGAATGAATCTTTGGTATGAAGGACAGTTTAAAATTGCTTTTTTTGTGTGTGGCAGTTTGTGTGAATCTTAATTTTTTTATGTTAATTATATGGCTGAAACCATTTTTATCACTGAATAATCTGTGGATTATTTTTCTCAATTAATCCATAAATCTTTTTTCTGTAAAAGTTCAACAAGACAATAACTGAAAATTTCCAGCAGAGTTTCCAAAGAGACATCTTTGAATGATTTGTTCTGTCTGACCAACTGTCTCAGAGCCAAAGATATTCAGTTTACAATGATATAAAACAGAGAGGGATTCAAGCATTTAATTGATTAGCAAAATAGCTGTTAATTTTCTATTAATCAACCACTAATAACATGATCAGTAATCTATGGGGTTTCAAACCTTCTTATTTTACAGGTTGTGCAGTTTAAAAACTGAAAAATAAAACTCTAAACCCGTGGCACTATTACATTTTCCCCTGTTTTATCTTTTTAATGGAATGTAATTAAATTTGCTTGTGATTCAAACAAACCAAAAGAGCAAACAAAATCTGCTAATCTGTTCAGAAATACTCTTTTCAGTAAGATCTGATACACAGATAGATAAATAGTACTACAAGTGACTATAAACAACACTTGGACGTCTGCTGATAGCAGTGCAGATGTTCCATTTTGCTTTGCTGGGGTCATTGAACTAATCTACTCATTTTTCCACTGTGGTTTGTTTCAGCTGCAAGACGACCATCGAGGCGATTCATGGCCTGATGTCTCAGGTCATTAAGGACAAACTCTTCAATCAAATCAACACATCTGCCAATTAAACCTGAACTACGAGCCGATCTGGATTTCACCTGGATTTCCTGTGCATGTCCAGCACTTACTGGTTTATGTTTAACTGATGAGGGTAGTTTTATCTGCAGTTTCTCCTTTTCTTTTTTTTTTATTCAATATCTTCTTTTGTCCTAGAATTAGCTAAGGATTATACAGTCAGGACTCATATAAAAAAATAAAACATAAAAAGTGCATGTGCTGTATGTGGATCTTTAATATTTTTTTCAACAAAATGATTTTATGTCAGAAAAGCAGAAAGAAAGTCTGTTATAGCTTGAAAGTTTCAAAACAGTTTCACTGGTGTATACGTGGTGTATGGTGTCCTCATGTTCATTCATCTGAAGACGTAGTGCAGCGTTTTCAAGGTGTGAGGCACTGCGGCGTTGTTGCTGTTCACGCTCTGGCTGTTGCTAAAAATCTTTTTTGCACATAGGGCCTGTGTCCCTCTGCTGCCCGACATATGAACACACACCACGGGTGCATTAAACACACAGCCTAACCCAGCACCGGTCAGTCATTCAAGTGTATCCTGTCACAGCATTACATAATGGAACAACAAACTGAAACTTCTGCGTAGGCTCAGTGGGAATTGGCTGCCATGTGTAGGATGTCTCTGCGGGGTCACTCCCAGCGCAGTTTGGCTCTCGGTGGTACACGCTCCGGCAGAGTGGCCAGCTCGTCAGGTTGTGGCGTGGCAGTGATGCAGCGCAGAAAGAGAAGCCGTACACACTGGAGTCTATTCACTCAACGTGTCTGCTCTCCATCGAAGCAGACACTCTCCAAGTCTGCCTTTCTTTTTTTGTAGACAGCCACTTTGACCTGGGTTTGTGTCATGTCTTTTTTATGGTATTGTAATGGTTAAATGTATATTTTTGATGTCATGTATCGCAGGGGAGACAGTCCCAGTGGAACGGTTGAAGGTGTCTGTTTTTTCTCATGTGGATGAGCTTTGGCACCATTCTTATAATGATTTTCTTTCACCATTATTTAAGCCATGTTTTAAATTGCAGGTTGTTCAGTGCAGCGGTTTAGGAAGAGGAAACTTATTAGATTATATTTAATGCAGTTTAGGAATTTGAAATTGTTGAATAGGTTTTCTGCACACACGGTCTACTGAATAGCTCATGTTTTGCCAGACATTTAAATGCATTACATGGATGACTGTCACAGTGCTGAGAAAGTATTTAGAATGTGCTTTTCTAAAACGGTTTCACCTAATGTTTGGTCTTCCATGACGATTTTAGAATCAGTGAAACATATTGAACTTGTTGAACATGTAAATATTGTGATTATCACCAGATGGACATTTGCATGCATGACTAAAGGTGGAATAGGAAAATTTATGTAAATTCTAATCGAGTCAAAATGTGGGCAGCCAAAAATCTCATACCCATGTATTTTACCTTACTCTTTTAACATTTAGCAATTTTCTAATTCCAAGGTATGTTCCCCATTAGTATTAAAAAAAAATCACAGATTGCAGTGGAACACCTTCTCCTTTTCTGCCCGTGCAGAAATAAATCTGTGAACGACTTGAGACTTAATGATCATCAGATTGATAAGGCTCCTGATGAATAACTACGGGTAGCAACAGTATTACAGATCTAATGACCCCAGATCTGCATCTGGAGATGTTATGTTTAGTTTGGCTCTCAGAAGAACTAACCCCACAAGCATGTGTGAAGAAGTTGATCCCAACCCAGGAGCCTGGAGGTGCTGCACTTCCTCTCTGCCATGTGCTCCTGCCTAAGTGGAGGCAAGTCACCCGCTCAGAGGAAACCCAGGGTTTAACATGATACAGATTAACATTGCAGGGGTCACTGAGACAAGAGGGGCTGTGGTCCTGGTTTGGTGTGTTTTGTTGTAAGACTGGCTCCGTAGCTTGAAGAAATGTCATGAGAGTTGCAAAGAGAGCCAAACAATACAAACAGAAACGGCAACTTTTGGTACACATTTAATTCAGTGGGTGAGATTTACGTTAAGTAGAGGTGGGATGATGCCACTGTAAATCTTTCTGCTTGGATCTCAAAATATTCATAGTAGATTTCTATTATATAGTGACCAATCTTTTTTCAAAGCCATTATAATAATGAATGATTTGGTTAGTCACTTCCTTTTGTTAACTATAAATCAGATTCCATAGCAATTTCTCTTTACTTTGCAACTGAAATGCGAATGAATTAATATGAATGGAATAATAAGTACTAATATTCTTTAAACGCAAACGATGGCAGTTATGAAAGCTGATAACTATAACAAATTTCCCAAAAATAGTTGTCTCATGGCTAACTTTCTGCTTCGCCGGTGTTGCACCAAATTCTGTGACCGAGCACATTCTGTGACTGACGCGTTGCTTCCGTGGTTTCCATAGCAACATGACAGTAAACAACACATCCAAACCGCGGTTCGCTTTACAACTTACTTAACACCGTTAAGCTAGCTGGCTTGCATTTTAAAAGTGTTGCCCGAAGACCCGGAAAGGTAGGAGAGTTTAGTTAGCATCCGAGACATATGCAAATTGACATAAATAAGAGGGAACTTCGCGCTAAATTGGGTTCCGCACGACACTACGCATTTAGGGTAGCGTTTAAGCTAGCCATAAAAGCAGCTATCGCTTTGCAGAATACATATCCGAGGCATATTTAGAGTTCGTAATACTATTAAAATTTCTGTGGGGGGACCCCATAGCCACCTTTCACTGGTTATCTGCATTAACTTCAGTCGATATTTCCTGTTCCTCACGTACTGCAACCCGGGAATCTATGAGTGTCGCGTTTTTTTGACAGTGATAAACTGCTGTTCCCAAATCCCTGGAGGCGAGGAGAGGCCCAGGGGTGTATAAGTGCAGTTAGCCCATACCGTTACCTTCTGTCTATAGTTCAGCTCTGGTTTATCGATCAGTGTCTCATGTCTCCTGTAAGCTCGGCCTGATGCCGTGAGATCATGTGTAGAAAAGATCTGCTGTCACATCTCTCAGCCTTTTTTTATACCCATCGCCATATTTTAACCAAACACACTCTGACTGCAGTATAATTTGCAGGTGGGGAGGTGATGTGCAATAATTCCTATTTGCAAAGTAAAATCAGCGTTCTTTTTCATAAGTTCCTCTAAGCAAATGTTCATATCTCAATGTCAGGTCAAGCTAATAAACAAGCCCCATGGGTACTGAGTGAAAGGAAGCAATAGAAGGTCTACTCAGCCAGGGGAACTGGCCACCCTAATTACAGCACAAATTGAGTGGTCACCCGGCCTTTGACCTCTTAGCAAGTTTTCTGGATAACAGTGATGTTTTTTCATCAATTAACCTTAACTGTGAATTGACGATTAGGTTTTAGGCCATTTAAAGTTCCGTACAAGGTTAATCTTTTCCTGTCATTTGTGATTACAAATGCTTTGGTATTTTGGTGTTGGTAAATAGTTATTCAGAGGAACATTTGCTTGCCAGCTAAGGTCTATTTCAGCTCATGTGTCTGTTTTTCTCCTAAACAGACCTGATCTAGTGACTGCTGTGGGCTGCATGCTCGGCTGGAGCTGAAAGGATTCCTCTCTAAAGCAACGTCTGTGACAAGCCACCATGGTTTGCCTGAACATAGATCTGATTGCTAAATCTAGACACCACCTCAAAAAGAAAAGGGGCCTCTCCTTCCCAGACTACATCAAGACACTCACCCACCTCCACTTTTCTGACAAGAATATTGAAGATATTGTAAGTAGCCATTATTAATGCTGACGGTTGACTTCTGTGCTTTTCTTCCTCCTCTGTGCCTCACTTTTAAATTCTGTCTTTCAGGGTGACCTCTCCATGTGTAGAAACCTCACTGTCCTTTACCTGTATGATAATCAGATCACACACATTCACAACCTTGGCTTTGCCTCCAACCTCACACATCTGCATATGCAGAACAACAACATCACTCATATGGATAATCTCTCCAATCTACAGAAGCTCTCCAAACTGTGAGTAGACAAGTTTGACTGATTGTTGTCTTGTGCTGTTTAAGCATTTTAAGTCTACGGTGTGTGTGAACGTGTGTGTGTGTGTGTGTGTGTGTGTTGTTTTCCTGCTCTGTAGGTATCTGGGCGGAAACAGGATTGCAGTGGTGGAGGGCTTAGAGAAGCTCAGTGAGCTCAAGGAGCTTCATCTGGAGAATCAGAGGCTGGCACCAGGGGAAAAGTTGCTCCTTGACCCCAGGACTCTGCTCTCACTCGCTGTATGACCTATTTTCACACTGTTCAGTACAGAAATAGTATAAGAAAAGAAGGAAGATCCACTGATTCATTTTGGCTCCATTTGTTTAAAATGTTTTATTTTTCAAGTAATCAAAAGTTCAAAGGAAAGCCTCATTTTTTCTTTTTCTACACATGAATATGTGTGGTGTATCAGCCCGGTAGGTTATCACGTCCAGTTCAAAAGATATCAGATGTCTCAGCGGCCAGTGATCCATGTAAAAGCAGTATTGTGCTGAGTTTGATGATGTCAAAGAGACCTCTGTTGCCCTCTCTGGTCTGACAAATCAGTTAGGTCGTTTACAGCCTGGGACATGGATAAACACACCAAAAGTCTCAGCTTCTTGTTTGTTTTGATAATTAAAGAAATTGCTGTGTAAATCTAAAGAGTTCCAGCCTTTATAAATGTGCCATTGTAGAACTTCAAACCAAGATGAATATTTTTCAACAGCACTATCTAGAGTCTGATTTGGACACGATCCCAGTAACTCAGGCGAATAAAGACGTCTAAATGTTCAATCCAGAAGCATCACAAGCGCAGAAAAAGATCAAAATACTGTAAAGTGCAAAGTTTATTTGAGCTGCACACAACAGCACTATAATGCGCTTCCCCCAAATAACAAATTCATATTAATGGACTTTGTGATGTTTGCCTTTCACTGGAAACTTGTGTTACATATTTAACTGTAAGGGTTAACATTTGCGTAAGCAGCCCCAAAAAATGTTTAGCAGGATTATTCCTATAGACTCAAATGCAATGTAATATTAATGTAAAATATTCTCTCTTCATTGTATTAACTGTAAATGAACTCATCTCTCTTCATGAATCTGATTTCTTTGCACAGGAATCTCTTTGTGTCCTGAATATCAGTAACAACAGCATCGATGACATCAGGGACCTGGCAGCGCTGAAGGAACTCCAGCATTTTTCTGCTGCTGACAATAAACTGCACAATATGGAGGCAAGTGTAGTTTTTCTCTAAATTAAACTAAGAGTATCTGTAAGATAGAAGTAGAAGTTGGCTGCCTGCAGCACACTGTGAAGTCAGAGTAAATATTAACACATCACAGCACTGAAGCACGACATGGTGTAATCAGGTCGACGTACAAGCTATTAGCTGATCGGGTGAGCAGTAACATTGTTCCGTAGCTTTCTGCAGTGATGTGTGAAATGATATGGAGAGCAGGGTTCTAAGGAACCAAATCCTGCAAATCCCGCCATGGGTTCCCAGCCTTCATGACTCGCACAGGGTCAGAATTATTCAACAAATCAGCGAGCTATTCCCCTGAGACTTTTCTCACTGACAGCTTTAAACAAGCACAAGTTTCTCTCTTTCCTTGGGAGGCTGATTTTTCCTCTCTGCCACAGAATCCTCTATTTGATACCCTAAACCACCATTTCTTAACTTTATTGGAGATTCATCATGAGGCAGAGATATGATTTATGCTCTCTGGCTTCCTTGAAAAATGACCTCCTTGTTTTTGAGGCTCACTCTCTGATGGCAGTAATTTTTCTGTTTGAATTGATGTGTTAACTGAAAACACTGATGGCTTCATTTGAAAAGGCTTCATTCGTCTTCCTTACTCGCATTTAAAACCAGGGTGACACACCGAAAGCGCTTTATAATTGACTACGTTGCTGAGGCTACTTTCTTAACACAAAAGATTTTCTTTTGAGAACGTTGATGCAGGTAATTGCTGTACACATGTCACTTTCAGCAGATATCTCCTATAATTTATACAACCCGTCTGCCACTATTGATCCTGCAAAGACAGCACTCCAAAGGATCAATCCCTTCTTCTGCGCCATTTGTTCAGAATCCAGAGGAAGCATTATGGATTTTTAAAATAGATTATGACAGGCAGTCAGCCAGGGTGACAAATGGGGAGCATCTTCAGAGACCGTTAGCTGTGTGCAGGGCAGGAGGACAGGGGAATCGAAGCCCTGGTCAAATACAGGTTCATAACTGGCCCATCATTAGTCCAGGCGAGAGAGCCGGCCAAGCTCTGTGAGTATCTCGCCTTTGCTGCTCTCCACGCCCCCGCGTGGGGGGCAATTTGGTGCTGGGCTGCTCTTCAGTGAGGACCTTCTGAGTGACGGCCCTGACACGATCATTTATCAAAGCCTGGGAGCGCGCGGTGCTCAGGGGTCCCCTCTGAACTGATTGCAGCATGAGCTGGAAAAGTGGAAGCGCTTTGGCCAAGACAGGAAGGCAATGAACAATCAGAGCGTGTCCAGAGAGTATTCATATTTCCAGGCTTGGATTAATGTGCCTTTAGATAAACATACAACTGCAGGCAACTCG
Organism: Scatophagus argus; assembly: GCF_020382885.2. NCBI lineage: Eukaryota > Metazoa > Chordata > Actinopteri > Scatophagidae > Scatophagus > Scatophagus argus. The sequence continues at coordinate 5,977,122 of NC_058510.1, forward strand.
CTGGAGGAGCCAGCCTCACACTGCCCCAGGAGAAAACTTGTAGTTACATGACACCGGCGACACTGTTTATTAAAATAGACTGATGTGTTGTTTATGCGCTTTCCATTCGCCCTTGTACCTCACGTTGCCATTCACTTTTGCCATTTTTCCTAAAACGTTTTTCCAAGGTTTGTCTTTGGTTTGTAATTGTGTGAATATGACTCATATTTGTTTAAAAAGAAAGTAGTCCATCGTTTCCTGTCTAATTACCGAGCTTTAGGGACACAGTATTGCCTGTTTAATTATTAGTGATTAAAATACACGAGTTTCTCCTTTTTTGTGTCATTTTCAGGAGTTAGAGGATGTGTTCAGCCACTGGCCTCAGCTGCTTCAGATGGATTTGAGTGGGAATCCTGTGTGTAAAAAACCAAAGTACAGAGACCGTCTGATAACCGTGTGCAAAAGGCTCGGTAAAAAAAAAATAAAATAATACAATTTAAAAAAAAAAGAAGAAGCCTCATGAAAAAAGTCATTATATTCACTGTGTATTTTTCAATTTCAGGTGGATTTTCTAATTCTTGTTTGTTTGTTTAATTTCTTTATTTATTTTTGTAGAGGTTCTCGATGACAGAGAAATTCACGAGACGACCAGACAGTTCCTGATCAACTGGAAAGCATCCAAAGAGGCCAAGAAGAAAAAAGCCATCAAACATATTATGAGCAGACCCTTACTGCCTCATCTCCTGTTGGGTACGTCTTTCGTTATCTACTGTACCATCTGACCACAATAACACAATTTATTCCCTTGTTATAATCCATGGGATCGTGTATAATTGAACAAATAAACTCTTAATGTCTCACACTGTTTTTTTATTCACTGTCCTTTGGATGTAGAGATACATGTGTTGATAATTTAAGTGTATTTGAAATGTGATAATTTAGATAGCCACGATATTGTAAAACACTTTTATCCTAATAACATATTATAAAAAATGTGGAAACGATAAAAGAGGTGTTAATTTAATTTTGTGGGTGTGTGTGTGTGTGTGTGTGTGTGTCTTCTGGTGTGACTTTGTTTATTTTACAGATGACTTAAACATGGGTCAGGGTCCATATCCTGGTCACGTCTACAGCCACGCTAACAAGCTGAGGTGGAATTCGCAGCAGGCTCTCAGGTTCATTATCATGGCTCACAAACACGTTTTTCACTCACTCAGTGGTTTATCTAAACTCTCAGCGTTCCGACCGGCCGTCATATACAGAATTTGTATATTATGTGATGAAATGTGCAAATTATGAACAATGACATCTGCTTATAAACTCATCCCACATTCTGATCAATGTTAAAATTCTCCCCAAAATCAAGAAAAGTATAAATATTTATATTTTTTTATTGTAAAGTGGTATCAATTAAAATTATGTCAATATATGTGAGTTATTTTAAAAAAAAAACATTTTTCCTTCTTGACGAACTTCATCTTTGTGATCATTGCGGTCAGTCTCTGTTAAAAATAAAATCTTCAATTTTGAGGCTACAAGGTAAATGGGGAGGAAATGCTCCATGACTGCTGAAGCATGATCTGGTGATGTTTGTTCTTCTTTTTCTCTGATATCACAGGGCACAGAAATTAAAGATTCCTCAGCGTGGACGCCTCAGTCATACGGCCATCTCATCGCCCGTCTGCGGTCCCGTCGATGCTTGAGACAGACCAGTTGGCATAAATGTACACACACACACAGATCGGCTGGAGCCCCAGACTAACCTTCTGCTGCCTCGTTCAGGCACCTTGTTCATCACAGCTGCAGAACATGCATCCCTGTACGTTTACACCCGCTTGCTCTGGTGTCCAATGCTGCAGGCAACCTGATTTTAGATTTTATCCCTCTGTTATAATTAAGTCTGAACTCCTCGGAATGAATGAATAGGCTCAAAATAATCTAGTGTTGTTAAAAAACAAGTAAATTAAACAGTGATTTTAACGGTTTGCATTTCTCTCCCTCACTTTCACAGCTGCTTTATCTCTAACTACATTTTTGGGGTCTGAGCATTCGAATAATCTATCCAACTCAAGTTATTGCTTGTTGACAATCCTGCATTTTCTGTGGTGTATGTCATTTTTCTTCGGCAAATAAGTGAACCACGAGATGAAGAGTGGCACAATCTAAATGATGGCAATGCCAGACCAGTACAGGCGTTTGCTCCATCTAAAGCTAACAACGTGTGCTTCTGTTCAAACAGCTGTGATAAATGTCTTTTATTTAGTCGTAAATACAGTAACAATTCGGATGTGTTTATTGTCATCACTGCTATTAATGTTTACACGAGGTTTTTCAGGAGCCACGTGGGTGTGTGACCCCTGGAAGATGCGGGGTTATTAGGCAAACAAGCTTACTTAACCTTCTTTTACTCGGCCTTATAATTAGTGGCCTGGAGCAATGCTGTTACTCCATCCTTACAAAAACAATGTTTATTAAGAACAGTCCGAGGATATACATATTATGAATAATTCCTTTCATTAATTTGCCGACATCTCCGTTTGGAGCCTTGGAAATCAGAGTGATTAATTTCTGAGTCTCACAAGAATTTCCTCAACGCCTGCCTGTTGATTGCAGCGCAGTTTATTTATTAGCTGTTCCAATGGGCTTGCAATTCAAGACACCCTGGCAATTAGTCAAATGTTTTGCATATCGCCTTACACTTGTCAGCTTGTCTTCAAGGTCTATTGCAAATAGCGTTTTTGAAAGGCTAACCTTTATTTGCGACCATGACGAGCGCGTTTTTTGAGGTAACTCTGACTAACTTTCTTGCCGTTGCCACTTTTTGATAGGCTTATAAAGAAAATAGAGCGTCAGGTTCGCAGCCAATTAGAGTGGGATATGGTGTGCCACATATCAGACTTGGAGGAAAACAGTCCTGCCTCTGGCGTTGAAAACCAGCCTCTGCTGCCCTCGGACAGAAATAAGTTAGGAGAGGCGAAGAGCGGTCCTCTGCACTGCGAGGGACTGTTATGGCTCGAGTGATTAATTACATCGTAGTGAAATACTCGTCCGCCGCTTTGTGTATCCAATAAATTACGGACTCCTGAGACTTTTACGCACACAGGTGAAGTGTTGGATGAGCGCACCGGGGCTGCCGCGCACCTTTTTCTGCAGACGTACCGCTTTATAAGGATAAGTTGGACGTGGACGTGGGATTCTCCTGCGTTGAAGAGCCAATCCTCTATCCAGATCCAAGCCCTCTTTGGATTGCCTTCATGTCGTTCTTCAAGGCAGCGCCTTTGAGAGAAACCAGAGGTAAACTCCGTATCCAACCACCAGCCACAAACTGTTCAGAGTTTGTTCACTGGTGCTTGGTTTGACATGTCACTGAGAAATCAGCACAAACTCAGGGGTCTTAAATACAACTTTAGACAACTGTCTGTTGTGGCGTTTAGCTTTTTAAAGTTTTGTGCTGTGGAGCTCTTTTGCAATTTGACAGCAGATGTTCAGTAATGGACTGTAGACAAGACAGTTCAGGTTTTGGTTTAATAAATAAATGCATAGGCAACAGCTTAAATTATGTGATTTAAAAGTTAAGTTAAAGGTTGAACAGAAGCGTAAAGGATAATAAATAATTCACATGTTGTCTTTAAAATAGGCTTGTTAATTTTAACTAGAGCTCAATAAAACGTGCAACACTGTAATGACCAGGTGAAACTACTAAAACTGATTTGATGTGTCTTTATCCATCTTTTGCAATTCTTCAGGTTTGTAGGTGCACTCCGATGGTTGGAAGACAGACTCTCCGAATGGACAGCGGTAACTGCTCCGGGGCCGTGGTGGATGACAGCAGCCCTGCATCCAGTCCGAGCTCCAGCCCCAGTCCGGACGGCCGTCGTCGGGAGCTGCAGCGGGCCAGGGTGCTCCAAACCGGCGGGCTCGGCGGGAGAGGACGCCCGGCAGCAGCTAACGCAGCGCGGGAGAGGAGCCGAGTGCAAACCCTGAGAACCGCCTTCCTGGAGCTACAAAGGACTTTGCCTTCGGTGCCGCCGGACACCAAACTGTCCAAACTCGACGTGCTGATACTGGCCACCACGTACATTGCGCATTTGACTCGAACACTACAAGAAGAAGGGACGGAGGAAGGAGAGAGCACAAAGCAAACGGAGGCGTTACACTCACTGAAAGGTGATGGCTACCTGCACCCAGTGAAGGTAAGCAACAGTAGCAATGGTAATAATAATTTTTCATTTGTTTTGGTTGTCAAAGAAATTGTCTTTGCTCAACAATTTATTCACTAAAATCATCTACGGTCTGAAAGAGTGACTTTTAACGGTCATCGCTCACTTTTACTTAATGCAGTACATTTTCAAAGCACGCAGCATCGACCTCGGTTGTAGCTTATTTAACAAGAAGCTGTTTTCTAACAGATTTTTAATTGTCTTTACAGAAATGGCCTATGCGGTCCAGACTGTATGTCGGAGCAACCGGACAGTTCCTGAACGCCACGAATCACTCAGAGTCAGAGAATCAAGGCCCATCGTCGTCCTCCTCCCAGTAACGGGCTTAAATCACATGTACGAAACCATTTCATATTTGCATGAGTCCTTGCTGTTTACTGCGGCAGCAGCAGCATATGCCTCATGATTGTAGAGCAATTAGTCTGATTTTACTCCCACCAAAGCCCTACCTACAGGAAGACATTGTAAATTAATATATTATGTGAATTTTATTGTACAAATCTTGAGAAAGCATACGTTGTGTTTCTTTGTTGTTATTTTGGCTGATCCTGTTTGCCCTGCATTGTGCAGTTCCGTACATGTCCCAGGTATGATATTTGTAGAAATTCCACGGGGTAACGAGCCCGTCATGCTTGAGGTGTGCACTTTGAGTTGAAACATTTGCACTAAATGCATGTGTGAATAACTAAACATCTGTCATGTGAAGTGGGTCTGTCAGAGAGTCAACAATGGAGGCTCTTCATCTCATGTTCCTTCTTATTTTTACATGCATGGCTGTAAATGTGTTTGTGAATAAATGACTTCAGTGAAAGAAGACGAGACTCCTACGGGGTTTTACGATAACAGAAAATCTACGAAAGTGTCCTTTTTTTTCATCAGGCCCGTTTGTATAATAGTATGACAGTTGAAAGGCCACACAGACCTTATCTTATTATTATTATCAATATTAATATTATTATTGTCATTAATATATTTTTATTATTATTACTAAAAGCGTAAGGTATTTTCTGGCCTTCTAAGATTGTTCTTGTGATCATGAAAAAGTCGCTCTAATTCTGTGACAATAACAATCAAAATACAGCGGTGGTTAACGCTTGTAGGATAAATACAGAATAACAGATGACTTTACAAAATTGAATTGGTGTAATTTAATTATAATCACTGCACCTGACTGAGGAATATGCAACAGGCATTCAGGCTGGCTTCAAAGATCCACTGGGCTAAACGTTAATAAAAATAGTTTACAGCAGCCGTGTTTATAGTCACAACATGGTTAAGAAAGCAAACAACAAATACTTACACTAAAGGCGTAATTATTAAGCAAGTTACCCACTTTACATTTCACATAAACAATTAATTAAACTTTTTAGACTAATTGATCGGATTATATGATGTAACTTATCGAAGCACTGCTAAAGGCACTAGCAGATCACCACATTTTTGAGAGGAAACCAGGGTGTAGTGCATGTTTGAACGAGCAGACTGGGGGAGTGAGGGGGCTTACAGGTTTGCAAGTTATTTGGCGATATTTTATTTGGGAGCTAAATGGAAGCCTTTTTGTGATGGAATATTGAGAAAGCATTAATTGCCAATTCTATCTCCAAGATAAGTGTCCTTAAAATAGGATGTCGTTCGTGGTGACAATATGCTTATATATATATCTATATATCTATATATAATTACTGCCCAGCTGTGCGCTTTGAGACCTGCAGTGCGCAGCTTCGGGGCGCAGTGAAAGGAGGTCGGATCCGGAAATGCTTCCTCTTTTCTTGGGAGACTCAGCCATGAGCACAGAGAAGCTCTGCTCCTCGATTCATCTGAAAATCAACAAGCCTGGTTCTTGATTAACCTTCACCACAAAGGTAGGCAACAGAGACACGGCTTTATATGTTTCCAGAGCTGTGATGTTTGATTGTCGTGGACGTGTTTCCGAGCGAATTCGCAGTTTTAGCTGCCAGTTAGCTAACGGCTAGCCAAGTTAGCTCGCGTCTCTGCCACGTGGGAGAAAAGTGCGAGGCTTTCTACGCTTTATTTGGAGGAGTCTCCATCATAACCCAAATCAAATAATACTTCCTGTTAAAAGGTATGATACAGCGCACATGGGTAGCTTTCATTTAACACTGCAAGTGAATTTCTATGCCGTTTAATCCTTGAGCCGTCGACATAAACGCACATGCATTTGGGTGTGATTTTAATGTCCCGATCCATTCATTTACCCTCACGCCTGTTAATCGCATCTCATATTGCGGCAATGTTAAGATCCAGTGACTGTAATGAAAGTTTAAGGTAATCATATCTATTGGTAAACCGGTGTCTCACTATGGACATGTCTCATCCCTGCACAAATGCAATAAATCATTCTTTTAGACAGTTCAAAAGGGGTTGGGGGTTAAAAACGCCCTCTGTGTCATTCAGTTTTATTTTTTACAGCCCTGACCATATCTGGTTGTGTCCAGGGGTCAGCAGAAGAGCTGCTGGTCAAGCAATTGTCCCCTCCCATTATTTCAGCGGGGACAGTCATCATGGCTCCCTCTGAGGACGTAAGGTCATGGCAGAGGTCGTGACCTGCTGTTGAACCCATGCTCAGACCTGCGACGGTAGCCATGCTTCCAAGCTGTGTTGCGCTGTACCCTTTGACCTTCGGGTGATCAGTCATATCCGTCCTCACCATATTGGCTATTTCTTCAGTACATCTTATTCATGCGAGCTGAAAATCAATAGATCACGCCTGAGAGGAATTATTTGTGAGGTTTGAAGTCACAGTGGCAGAGCTATGCAGGTCTCGTGGGAAAATATTGCAGTTTCAGGTATTAAGCATGAATCTACACTAAACATGGATATACTTATTTTTTTCTGTTGCAGATGTGCAGGTGAAGATGGAAAATGTGATCTGTGAGTGGTACACCTGATAAGGTAAGGTTCAGTTATTATATTGGTGATGAAATGAAAATGCAGGATTGGACAAATAGTAGTTTTGGTGTGTGTAGTCAGTGGTGTTTTTTTTTTTTTTATTTCAGATGTCAGGTTACCACTACGTAGGACAGATGGCCAAATATACACTGCTCAAAAAAAAAAATAAAGGGAACACTTAAACAACACAATGTAACTCCAAGTCAGTCACACTTCTGTGAAATCAAACTGTCCACTTAGGAAGCAACGCTGATTGACAGTCAATTTCACATGATGTTGTGCAAACGGAATAGACAACAGGTGGAAATTGACACCCCCAATAAAAGACTGGTTCTGCAGGTGGTGACCACAGACCACTTCTCAGTTCCTAGGCTTTCTGGCTGATGTTTTGGTCACTTTAGAATGCTGGCGGTGCTTTCACTCTAGTGGTAGCATGAGACAGAGTCTACAACCCACGCAAGTGGCTCAGGTAGGGCAGCTCATCCAGGATGGCACATCAATGCAAGCTGTGGCAAGGAGATTTGCTGTGTCTGTCAGTGTAGTGTTCAGAGCATGGAGGCCATAGGAGGGCAACAACCCGGCAGCAGGAGCACTGCCAGAGCCCTGCAAAATGACCTCCAGCAGGCCACAAATGTGCATGTGTCTGCTCAAATGGTCCGAAACAGACTTGATGAGGGTGGTATGAGGGCCTGATGTCCACAGGTGGGGGTTGTGCTTACAGCCCAACACTGTGCAGAACGTTTGGCATTTGCCAGAGAACACCAAGACTGGTGTTCCCTCCATGTGCTCTTCAGAGGTAGCCTGACTGCCATTAGGTACCGAGATGAGATCCTCAGACCCCTTGTGAGACCATAAGCTGGTGCGGTTGGCCCTGGGTTCCTCCTAATGCAAGACAATGCTAGACCTCATGTGGCTGGAGTGTGTCAGCAGTTCCTGCAAGACAAAGGCATTGATGCTATGGACTGGCCCACCCGTTCCCCACACCTGAATCCAAATGAGCACATCTGGGACATCATGTCTCGCTCCATCCACCGTCATGTTGCACCTCAGACTGTCCAGGAGTTGGCGGGTGCTTTAGTCCAGGTCTGGGAGGAGATCCCTTAGGCAACCATCCACCACCTCATCAGGAGCATGCCCAGGCATTGTAGGGAGGTCATACAGGCACGTGGAGGCCACACACACTACTGAGCCTTATTTGGACTTGTTTTAAGGACATTACATCAAAATTGAATCAGCCTGGTAGTGTGTTTTTCCACTTTTATTATTTAACCCTCCATGGGTTAATAAATCTGGTTTACATTGATAATTTTTGTGTGATTTTGTTGTCAGCACATTCAACTATGTAAAGAACAAAGTATTTAATAAGAATATTTCATTCATTCAGATCCAGGATGTGTTGTTTTAGTGTTCTCTTTATTTTTTTGAGCAGTGTAGGTTTTCACCACATGGACCTTTAGGTGAGCCTTATGTGTTTGATTGTGCTGTGCTTCAGTGTTTCTGTCAGTCCTGCTGCTGGGAAAAAGTGATGATTTCACATTTTTGCCGTTTACCCATCAGACAATAAGGTGGTGAAACTGTGACTAACTGAATCACCAGTGTAACGAACGATCAGGACTGATTTTTATAAGAAAGCAATTTAAAAAAAAAAACAACCCCAAAAACATCTAATTTTTTGTTGTTGTCTTCCTTTAGCTGCTTCAGATGTCGTGCTGTGATCATGAGATGCACCAGATGTAATCCTTTCTCTTTTGTGCTGATCAAAAGGTGAGTTCTTGCAGTAGTCCAGCCAACCTGGTTAAAAACAATAATTTCTAACTGGTTATTTCCAAATGTTTAATGTGCGACAAGGACATCAGAAATGACCTGTCTGCTGTGCCAGGTCTGAGCTAATTTTCTTACCATTGAGCACTGGCAACTTTTGAAGCAGCTGGAATTATGATGAATTCATGTTTTTGCCGTTTACCCATCAGACACCAAAATGGTGAGAATGTGACAACTGAATTACCAGCTGAAACCGTAGCTTTACTCGGCTCATGCCACGATTGTTAGAAGAATCTGGATTTTAAGCGTGTACCGTAACAGAGGTGCCACATGTAGACAGGAAATATCCACTTAACTACTGAGAATTGCAATGCGTCAGATTGTTTAATGTTTCACGTTCCCCTACAGATGACTCATTGGAGAAGCAGTGGGACAAAAACACACTTAGTGTTAGCTTCATCTCAGCTGTGGTAAGCAAACCCCATACTGGATCATTTTATTGGCTCTTTATATCCCAATTTACCAAGACTGGCTTCTTTTATGTACTGCTGTAACAAGTAATGATGAGTTCACCTTTTCGCCGTTTACCCATCAGACCAGAATGGGCTGCTGAGAATGTGACTAACTGAACTAAATGACAAAGTTGTAAAACCATTAGAAAGCCTTTTTCCCCCAAAACTGATTATATATTTTATATTTGTTTACAAGGGTACAGAGCAAGCTAGCTGACCAGACCGTCCATGGAGAAGCCTTATTTGAAAGGTAATGGACCCAACCAATCAATGTTACATTGATGTAGAACATTAGCTGTTCACACTTTGACATTACTAATTTGAATGTTGACACTGTGCAACTGCATTAACATTTTCTTGTTTGTCCTAATCCAGTCTGTCATGTTTTGAATGTGTTGTTTTGTTGTTGTTCTTTTTAAACAGTGTTGTTGGAGCTGATGGATCACCATTTGGAGTCTAGAGTTTATTTGGAATTTCTTCTTGAAGCTTAATGCCATCTGTTGAACACCAGCTGATTAAAATATCTGCGCTTTAGCTACTTCAGGACAGACGCTGATCTATGCTCACGTCATGATCCACCTGCAGACCATTTGCACTGTTTACCTCACTTACTCTGTACTGCCTCACTTTTGTACTACCTCCAGAACTATATTTGTTTTACTTATTTTATTTTACCTTATTTTATTTTATTCTGTCATAATATGTTACTCGTTCTTATGTTCTGTGCACCAATCACCAAGACAAATTCCTAGTAATATGAAAACTCTCCACTTACATGGCAGTAAAGACAATTCTGATTCTGATTTAATAAAACCTTACCTGTATGGGGTGAAAAATGCCTGGACGTGATCTTTTGAATGTGTATTTTAGATGTTTTCCTTTTTAAAAATGTACTGGATTCACAGTTTGGTTAACTATTAACGTACCCCCTTTATTGCCACTGAATTAAATTCAAGGTGTTTTTGTATGCCTGCATTGATTTGAGTCTATGACTACGAAGGAATGAAGGATACAAAACTAAATGGTCGTCATCAACTGGGTGTATGGCTGGTGTGATTTTTTTGTGCTCCCTACCCGTGTTTTTAAACCTTCAGAGAGGTCCTACTCCTCTGTGATGTAAGTGTCTGCTCCCGGTGCGTAGGTGTAGATGAAGCGTAGGATATTCTGGTGGAGCTCATCCAGGGTCACGTCTCTCTTGTGCAAACCATCCACATCTCCCAGGTCACAAGGAAATACTGCATTTGGTGGAATAACAAGAGCGGAGGCCCCTGTGGGAAGAAGCAGGTAACCCAAGAATAACTAGCCCACACAGAGCCCTTTGCGTTTATGTAATAAATACCCAAGGCCAAGATAAAATCTACAGTAAAGCTGTGTGTCTGTGTACAGCATCTGATTTAGATTAATATGCTTTTAAATTTAACAAATAACATTAAAATTAGAGATTAATACATGTTTTTGTAAACTTGCACAGAGATACAGTTTTGTAAGTACTGCATTTGTATTTACTGGTATCAATAAGGAGACAATGATTAATTATGAAAAAAAAACTACCATGTTTGAGAGTGACAGAGTTTTCACAGAGGAGCACAGCGATCACAGCATCTTCCTCCAGTACTTGTGTTCTCAGACACAACTTGCAGTGAGCCTCTGCCAAAGAAATCCTCAAACATGAAAAATACAAATTTCGTGTGAACAGTATGGTAGAATATAATTAAAAGTAATCAAAACTGGTACAGGCCGTGTAAATGTTTTGAGAATTAAAACTTAATGTGACATTTTAGCCCTGCACTCAAAAACAGATTTATTTTCACAGCTTGAGTTAAACATAAAATATGTCACCACAGTGGAAAAGGTTTGTAAACATTTGTCATAACCAAATGAAAAATAGCCATCCGAGAGTGCGCTCTGGATGAGAGTTCTCCACCTAGTGGCTGAGAGTGAGATTACACATGACTCAGGAGGTTTTACATACAGTCTGGTTGAGATGCAGGGAGTGGAGATCAAACAAAGCAATAATTTATTCAGTTTTTGTAGTGGAGTACTTACAGTAGTCTGATAGAGGCCACAGACATCTTGACACCCTGACTCTGTGTTCGGACTCTACGGCTGGCCATGTAGTAACCGTGGATTAATTTCTCTGCCTCGGGGCTAAGCTCCACTTGCAAACTCTGTGCATGAGCTACCAGCTGGAAAGGAAAGAATTAAGAACAACAGTTGCAATTTAATGTCAGTGTATAAACACCAAAATCAGGGCAGTGTATTTTAATAAAAAATAAAAGATAACTTTAATAACTTTAAAAAATAACTTTAAAATAACTAATAGATGATTTTTGTTAACCTCCCGGTAGTCTTGAGTAGAAAACTCCCTGCATGATGAGTAGAGGGTTTTTCCCAGCTGCACCGCCTGCTGGAGGGTGTGGACAGTCTGGGCAAGAATGGCATGCTCTCCCTCTATGTCCCTACAATGTATGACCAGACCAAAAGCATCTGCCAACTGAATTGGTAAGGGTCCCATTTCCTGCTCATGAAAAAGAAACCAGGCATCAGAAACTGTTTTCCAAGCTGTTTTCTGTGCTGTTTTCAAAGTATAAACTTGCCAGGATGATTCTCTGTAAGTCAGAAAGTAAACTGGGATCTAGACTTTAAATCAAATAGTTATATAGTTCATGGTCAACTTCTCCTCCGTAAAAGGATAACAACAAAGCATTTATTTTCCTCAAGGGCTGTGTGGTAATGTTGTCTGGGCAGGGCACTTCCCTGAAGAAAAGTAAATTGTCTCAATTTCCTGTTTTGTCGTTCTATCGACATACAACATCTGAGCTGAAAGAAATGTGACATTTCTTGAGCTCAGTGTACTGTACAGCATAAGTTCCATGTGTTATTTTCAAGGAGCATCCCAGTACTGCTATTAGTACACATTCAGGTTATGTTCTAAGTAAGCTATACAAAGGTAATTTAACACCAAGTTGTGACTGAACCCACTGCTGTTCCCAGTACGGCACACTCTGCCCTCCCAGACCGTCGAGAGGCATCTGCAAGGGCCCAGAAGCTGCACTGGACTGGGAAGGAAAGCTGCTGGTCAGCATTCTCACCATACTTTTTCCCTGGGATGAACACAGACACCGTGTGGCTCTCCAAAACTAAGAAAAATACATAATAAACATAGACTGGCTTTATATGTGTACCAGAGATTTTCCATAATCCTGTGACATCACGTATATAATTAAACACTTTAGTGCTTTACCTGACTGAATGGCCTCCAGTCTCTCCTTCTTGTAACAGCCCAGATCTCCCAACATGCAAATGCCACCAGTGGCTAGCAGGGCAGAGCCAGCATGGATGTTAGCAGTGCCTGCCCCGTGTTCGTCCCGGGACAGAGACACAAACATTTCCCCTGAGGCCTGGTGTCTGACCCCACGACATGCCAAGTTCAGGCTGTAGGTCATCAGTCTAATGCAAACATAGGGGTAAAGGGAATTAAATCTCAGGTTTCACATGCAGTGCGTCCACTTAGGATTTGCAAAGTTGGCTCTTGCACTTTACCTGTCTGGTATGAGAGTGTCAGTGGAGACGACGAGGAGATCCAAGTTGTGAAATGTGTCTTCTGAATCTGCTCTAGTCTGTACCAAGCTAAGCAACAAGCCCAGCTTTAATGTGTTGTAGAGGCCTGGAGGAGCCACGTCCAACCCAAGGCACTGAGCCACAATGGCAGAGAACCTCCAGGGTGAACCCGCTGTGGCCTTCAACAGCTCCTGGAAGCTGGCACTGACTTTGTGGGGAGCTGTAGATAGAGTTGGGAGACATGGGTAAATGTTTCAGTATAGTAACAATGCACAAGGTTGCAAATAAGGTGAAAATTATTCAAATTAATCGGAATATACAGTGTGAAGATGTGCTAAGATTTCTATCTATTATCAGTGGCTGGGATTTCTGTAGATTTGAAGCAGGATTTAATGTGAGATCATTTACTGTCTTACACTCTGGCTCCCACAGTTGGACACTATTTGCCTCTACACTCCAGGTAATGCTGGGCCACTGGTGCACATGCGCAGGAATGCCTAACACCCTGTAGAGTCGACCGATTCTCATTGAGTTACACAGTTCATCTGTGTGAATAGGGAAAACAAAGCAATAAAACTCAAAGGAGTTGTTCTGGGCTGTCTGGTGATCATTGAAGAAACATGTGTGCCACCTACAAGCTACTGCCAACAGAAACACAGAGTGAGGCCTTCAGAACAAAGATTTCTCTGTGTGCGAAATGCACAGCCAGCTAATGAGTGTTTCTTGTACTTATTAACATATATGTTTAGTAACGGGAACTGGGTGTATAGAATTCCTCCACAGGAATGGGTCAACAGAATATATTAATATTGGTGCTGAGATTTGCTAAACTCTCAGGGGTACAGGCTGGACAATGTTATTAGAGGGGACAGAAACACTTAGTATCCCTCCATGAGGCACTGTGTGCGGCTGGCTGCACAAAAAACTATTTATTTGAACTCTCCCCCACTAAGTTTGTGTTACAAAGTGAACCTCATTTAGAATACCAGAGAAAATTAATAGCAAACCTCAACACATCTGACTGTGTGTAAATATAAGCTATTACAAGCACATTACTCAGCACCAGGAGTGAATATAATGGATGAGAATACCACTTTACAAATACATAATAGCCTATAAAATTCAGAGGATATTAATCTACATTGCAGTATCTCATATAAGACTTTGACTTGTAAATGAAAGCTGAGACTTTTAGCCTGAAAAGCCTAACTGAGACTTAGACTCAAAGCAGTCATTTGTTCAAAAAAGGCAAAGTGCTTCAAAGCTACGCAAGAAGCCAGTCAGGTATGGTCAAGGATACTTCAGCTGAGTGGCTGCGTCCTGACATGGATAGCGAATGCTCCATATGCTGCACAAGGATGTCTATTCATGCTCCACCAGAGGGAGATCAACTGATTTTGTTATGTTGAGTTTAGACGCTGTTCTGCAGCTGTTCTCCAGATTAAAAAGACTTTAATACGCAAAAAACACAAACAAATTCAAATTCTGTTTGAAAGAGCAAATCAGAGTGAATTTTAAAGGACTAGTTGCACTATGTGCTGTTTGTTATAACTGTGTATTCTTTATTATTTTAAGATTAGGTTATTCTGGGGTAAACCTTTGAAATTTCTTTTTTCTTTACAGTTCCTGTTGTTGATTATGACACATTGTAATAGTCTACAACACTAGTAACAATAGTACACACTTTTTTCACCTGCAACGACATCATCTCCACCCCTCAGATGGAAATAGACTGTTTTTCACATTTCATGCTGCTACAAAGGGTTGCATTTAATCAGCCAGGTGGTAGTTTGACTACACATTTATAGAGTGGGCCTGAACTGTATAAAGCTCGTACACTCAGTCAACTTATCTGATGTAGACCTACCTCTGAGAAACAGGGTGACAGACTGGTACCTGAGCGAGCTCTGCTGATGGGCACTTACACCATCCAGTGCTTTGATATGTATCAGCTCAACAAGCTGTTTGTCTGTCTCCAAAGACACATGTGCAAACATACTGATTACAACAACACACTTTTCTTTCAACATCTTGTACCCAGTAACAAATTCAGTTGTTTCCAATGATGCATGACACTGAGGCATTACTCTCACCTCCCAACACTCTAAACTTTACATCCTCCTTCAGTGGGGAGCTGCAAACCATGCAGCTGAAGTTGATTCCCACCGTAGCTGACTCTGTGGCTCCAGGGGCATGGACACGAATGTGGTGAAACCCTAAAGGCAGCATCCAGGAGATAAAATCATATGCAAATCCAGTTTTAAGTTTAAGTCTACAAATGCTACTTGTCTGAGAATTGCTTAAAAAATATTACATATTGTGTGTACAAACCCAACAAACTGTGGTCTTTACAGTTAATACTACTACAGCTTAAAAGTTTAGAGTTAAGAGATGACTGTGTATCTTCCCTGCAGTACCTGTGTAGCAGGGACAGTCATCATTAATGCAGAGAAACCTGGCCCCCTGGGTGTATTTTGTGACCCTTGTCATGGCAATGACCAAGCCCTCCATGGAGACAGGCCTCACTGGACCATACCTGCGAGGATAACTAGAAATGTCCAACGTGTACTCAGGGAACGGAGGCAGGTGTGTCAGCTTCAGTATGACGTTCACCTGAGGAGGAACACTTCTGTCACAGGACGGACTTGATAATCAAGGTATCTTTTCTTATCGGGTGCACGCACTTCAGATTTAAGGAAATGGTATTGGCCTTTGAGGCTCTTGAACTACACACAGTGTTATCAGTGGCCAAGGGGGAACCAACACACCCACCATTTACTCATACCTGACTTTCGGTGTGTATTTTCTCAACAAGTGAAAGTGTCTTTATGGCCAGAAAGCAAACCTGAATGAGGAATCAGGCAAACATAAGTTAGTTAACCTGACAACAGCACTTCACATTTCATCTTAGCTCGCTCACAGTTTTCACTTACGGACTGAAACAAGGCCGTTGCTCTTAGGGGATCACGCAGAACGCAGTCACCCAGTACAGGGTCCACCTCTATCACATCAGATGGATTCACACTCACACAAAACCTGTAGACCGCCTCAATCTGCTGGGGGTCTGGAAAAGTTGGCACGAAGACGTCACGTTACTTTAGCTTTCATGGCTAACGTCACTAATATAATTAAGCTAACACAACTGGCGCTAACAGCTACTACAGACTAATTCATTTTCCACACAGCAGGCCTACCGTTTAATGGTTTACAGTCCTCGGCTAGTTTCCGGAGGCCACCACTTCTGTCTAAATAAACCAGAACTGATTCTTTCAAAGATAACATATCAGCCATTGTCACTTAACGGCAAGAAATCGGTACTTTGCTGTAAGATAACATGGAGACATAATAACGCGCGCGCTACCTTTGGAAAGCAGTTGCCATGGTGACCACTCAGCTGGATCAGGTTGCGTCGTGATTACATGTAATGATTTCATTTGTAATGAACGTAATGCAATTATACATTTAAAAAACACTAAACAGACGCTCTCAGAGTACCTTTCTTTGATATTTTTTATTACTGTGCAGGAGTATAAGCCTACTTAATTGCCAGGCGAAGCAAAGCATTGCGGATTTTTAATTTCTGCAAATGTGTTAAGTCAGCAAAAAAAAAAATAAACACAAATAACCGGATAAAAAACATTTAACTCCGTATTCACAAAGACAAACTGAGGAGTAACTGAAGGTGTGGAGGACAGATGTGACCTATAAACCAAAAATGCTTTATTCAATGGTCTCTCAAGTAATTCCTATTTCCAGCTTTAATAAAATGAATATGATACAATGTTCATTCGCACAGTAATTATATGAACAAACGCACTTCCACCTGACAGTCAAGAGGTGTTCTTTTTTTTTTCTTTTTAAGTCCAGTGAATTATTTTCAGAAAACTGCTTATTCCATTTAAGGGACAAATTAAGGCTAAATTTAAAGGCTCATTTTAGAAACGACAAGAGCACAGGATGGATGTCCTTAATTCTTAAAAATACAATTTGTTATGAATGTGCATATATATATTTATATAAATACAAATTGGTAAAATATAAGACTTTCCCTGGCACACTTTTGTTCCAGCCAAAATCTGTTGTAAGTGCTGTTTCTTCTCAGCTGCTTGCTTTGGCTTCATAGAGCAAGTTCATAATTCTTCCCTTTAGTCAAAAGAAGTTACTGTGGTTAAGGCAACTGAAGACCTCATTGGGAATAAAATGAGGACTTCATAGGAAAGAGTCATCAGAAGGTGGTGCATAAGAAAAGCCCACAAAGGCATCGTCAGCCTCCATTACACTAGCGTTGACTATGGAATGTTCTTGAGACCAACAGACGGAGTTGGGGACCGTCTCATCTGTGAACTCGGTGTCGAAGTTTGAGATGTCACAGCAGGAGCTCTGCAAAACCATGAGGGAGCGAGGGTCATATAGGCATTCACAGACAAATACAAAACAAAATGCCTAATTTGATGACATAAAATAGAAGTTCCGACACTTATCTTGATTTTGTGCTTTAACAAACGATTACAAACAAACTTATCATTTTGGTAACCAGAAAACACAAGACTAAGAAGAGGGAACTTCTTAGACTAAAAAGAGGAACTTAATTAGGGAACTTCTACTGGAAATTAAAGATGCGTGTGCAATCTAGTGCAATCAAATACATGCATCGTGGGTATGTTTCTCTGAATGGACTGGTTGAACAACAAACATTCTGCCATTTCATTCACAGGAATGCAGGAAATTCACAGGTGTATTTATTGTTGCTACATTCCACTAAGAGGAGGTCCTAATATTGTGCATGCTGGTCTACTGTCACTGCAGCTGAGGAGTGTTTTCAGTTTTTCGATAGATTAGCTCTCTGCTGGTTTATGTGAGTCTACCTTGTAAATTAACCAAAATATAAAATTATCTTTAATGTACTACCCAGGCATGCTTTCAGACAATGAACAAATATTTACCACTTTGGGTGTGAATGGGGGAGGGATCTTCTTCTGTTCAAGATCATCCCAGTTGATGGTGGAGAAAAATGCGTGTGCTTTGACCTCGCTCTGGAAAAGCAGAAGAAATAACAACCTGATTTTGTATTTAGAAAACATTAACTGAAAAAATTAAGTTAAAGTGCATCTATAATGTATATATTAGTGTACAGTATTAACAGCGGTGATGTATAGCCTACAGATCAGCCACCAGAGGGAGTCCAAGAAAAAGACATTCTGCTGTGCGTATAGTGTTGGAAAAGTGCATTGAATAATCCAACTCACAAAGTCATCCCTGGAGCCCAGTCTGTATCTGCCGTCTTTCTCCAGCAGCCCCTGGAGGAGGGACCAGGCTGTGCTGGACGCACCAGGGCGCATCACCAACTGCTTGTGAAGGATGTTGTCATACATTTCATGTGTGTCCCTGCTGTAGAATGGCGGCTGGAATATGGAAGAAAAGGAGAAGAAGAGGCATGTAACAGAGTGTGACATTACACTCAGGTGCTTTAACATTTAGCAATAAAATCAACTGTCAAATTTCAAGAACTTTCAAAACTAATAGCTTCCTTTGCAAAAGTAGTCAAGGCTGTCTGAGAGAAAAAAAAATCACTGTGGGCTTTGAGTAAAAACTCACCAGGCCAAAGAGCATCTCATACAGCACTGAACCCAGGCACCACCAATCTACTGTGTTATCATATGGTTGCTTTCTCAGGACCTCTGGAGCCAAGTACTGGTCAAAGGAAGCGCAAAAACATAGTAATATGACATTAACTTTGATATTTCCCTTCTGGCTTAAAATACACCAACTAAATATATATCAACTGCTATTTTTGCTCATGAAAGCTTATTTTCCTACAGGAAAATGTGACTCACACACACATACAGCAGTGAAGCCCCTACATGGAATATACACACTTTATTCGTAAACTTTTATTACTTTTTGACACTGAAGGTGAGACTTATTTGGCACATCGTGGTGCAAAATTCTCAGCAATCAGACGTGTAAAATCAAATCAATGCTGTCGTACCTCAGGTGTTCCACAAAATGTAGTGGTGGTATCTGTCTGGGAAATGCCTTCCTTGCACAATCCAAAGTCCGTCAAAATGATATGCCCCTTTAAAGAGAGGGCACAGGGACGTTTTTAGTCAACATGTGCCACACAAGCAGCTCATTATCCCCGGGGACTGAGGATTCTATTGTTGGCCAGGAATGTTGGCTGCGGCGAAGCTCACTCAGTCCCATTCACCGTTCTCTCACTTTCTCAATAAGGCTAGGCAGGAAAGTCATTAGTAAGTCCTAATCCAATCACACACATTCTGTCCAGCTGGAACTGGAAGTGACACTGTTGTTCATTGATGGTACAAATATGGCTGAAAAAGAATATAATTTGTGCATGTGTGGATAAGTTATTGTATTTTCAACACAATATCTAAAAAATAGGTGATTCACTGTAATTACTGTTGTGCTTGGTTAAAAAACAAAGGCACTCACTTCATGGTCAAGAAGGATGTTTTCTGGCTTCAAGTCTCTGGACAAAAGTAACAAATATGAGATGATATTAGTAAATAAGACTCAGAACACAGCCAGGATTTAGGAAGTCCAAGGTCATGCACTATGAACAAACTCTCCCATTGTAACCACACGTCTCTGAGTGGCTCCAAAAAATGTAGAAAGAGGTGTTGCAAATGGCTGCTTACTAAGCTTTTTGCTGTATTTATCTTTAACTACAGCAACTGTAGCTCACTGTTAGCTTTGACATAATGGCAGGCCATATCTTACAAATGGCACCGTTAAAATAAAACTAAATCAGTCACTTCAATAAACCCACAACATGCCTGTAAACAATGTTGAGAGAGTGCAGATATCCCAGTGCACTGGCCATTTCAGCAATGTAGAATTTTGCCCTGGGCTCTGGAAAAGTCCGCTCTTTTTGGAGATGGAAGAAAAGCTGAAATAAAAACGCTCCAATCAGTTACAGGAATGAATTACTCAACAGCAGTATTAAAGAAGAATAAATCCTAGTTCATTTTCCGGTTATGTAAAAATGAGTTAACACAAACAACTTTGCTGGGAAAGTGTAAATATCGATCTGATTTAATCTGCATGTTACTGGTATTTCAACTTCAGAGTTGTAAGATTTACTTGGATACAGACTGTAGTTAGTCATTCTCACACAGTCAGTCACGCATGGCAGCTTTAAAAAGGCTGATCACACTTGTAGGAGATCCACAGAGGAAGTCACACTCAGGAGTCATTCTGAGTAATGCTGTGATCTGTGAAGACTTTCACACACAGAGGTGTGCTAACTAGCTACAATGCTGGTCTGAAGAATATCATTAAAGATGTCCAATACATTTATATTTATATCTACTGTGTGACCGCATTACTCTCAAAAGTGAAACCACTCACTTCTCCTCCATTGACGAAATCCAAGACGAAGTATAACTTGTCTGTGGTCTGGAAGGAATAATGAAGCCCGACCAGGAAAGGGTGTTTCACATTCTTCAGCAGCACATTGCGCTCTGCCATAATGTGTTTTTGCTGATTGGGAGGAGTGATTGAGAAGAATTATAAGTCGAATATCCATACATGAAACACAGGCAGAGTCGGGGTCATATTTGACAGCAATGTTACCTCTTTTCTGTTGAGAATAATCTTTTTCTGTAAGACCTTGATTGCGTAATACTTTCCATCATGTCTTCGCTTTGCAAGGAAAACCTGCATCACAAGAGTGAGAAAGCATGAAACCAGAGTAATTCCAGATCTAATTCTCACTTCCTACATGGAAAACACTTGCAGAACTAAAACTTCAAGAAAAAAATCCCCCAACACGGTTAAGTATAACAAAAACATATCAGTGAACATAATTCCAGTTGATTTGTAAAACATGCAGCTCACTTACCTTCCCAAAGCTTCCCTTTCCTATGACTTTTAAAAAGTCAAAGTCTGTTGGCTTGGCACTGAAATAGGAATTACAGCACATTCATTTCAATCATTTGAAAATGGATTGCATGTGATTACACAGCTCCAATAATATATTGGACTCATATAATATATGAATTGACTGATAGAGAGCTTTGTCACATGGTGCAACAACAGTCACCTGAAGCTCAACATCAGTGAACTCAATGAGCTTGTGGTGGAATACAGTAATGGCCACAGAAGTGTTTTGTTTTAAGATGCCACAGTGAAGATGACCTTTTAAAACATAAAAAGTGCCATGACTTCATCATCTTATCCTATTAGAGATTTGTGGGAAATGTTGTCATAATTACTGTGTGAATTCCTGAGTTATGGCTAAAAATGTGTTCTGTGAGGTGGCCTTTGACCACTGCAGTCTAATCTTTTAATTCTGGGGTTCAAGTGGACATTTAAGGCCAATTTGAGGAAATTCCCTTAAGGCAGTGTATGTATGTATGTATGCGTGGACGGATGTGTGAGATATTTTTAAAGAGCATTTGAGTTGTGAACATACTGTGGATTTCCAGAGGGTCCCAGGTTAATGTTTCTGGAGGTAGAGTTGTTCTGTTAAACAGCAGAGAAAACATTATCTAGGCTGGCCGTCAAGGTGTTACAACAGGCTAAAACTAACACACACTAAACACTGATTAACTGCCCATCAAAGAAGTACAAGACCTTGGAACACAGAGCTGAATCAACAGCGTGGACATAACAGAAGCTGAGGTAAAGGACCTAACTACTCCACTGTATCTGGTAAACCCAACACACTGACTGAACGGCCAGAGAGGAGCAGTCAGCAGGAGAACAAAAATATAAATGACGAAGTCTAAGTGGGTTGATCAGTTACTTACTTTATCATCTTCATCCTCAGAGGCATCTGAAAGGTTCTGCATTTTGTCCATCTGTAGAAATGCCCTCACATCTGGACTGGAAAGGCAGACCAAAGCAGTTAAATAAAAAGGAATAAAGTAACGGCAGCAAGTAAAGCATGAGAAAGCACAACTTTGTCCGTCTTTTCTAATCCAGTTGGTACAAAGTGTAAAGTTTGGAGAAACAAAGTTGATCTCATTTGACGGATCATTCAAAATATTCATCGTAATAAAGTCAGCCATGTAATATAATGACAATGCAAACACTTACTGGTTGCAAAGCTGCGGATGTGAGACGATGCGTTTGATGAACTCATGTAACCCTGCTCGTCTTTGCTTGATGAACTCTTTGGACAGATTCAAAACATTGTTTAAAAAAATGCAATCAAGAACCGAGATGAACAGCAAGGTTTGAACAAAAAAACGTGTTTATTTTCTGAACATCAGGTGCTGTCAGCCGAGTGTGATCACTAACCAGGCTCAAAATTGTCCCCAAATATCCTCTTGGCGGGAATTTTCAAGTTCTTAGATGGAAACTGTTTCCTTAACTGCATTAAAACATACGAGAAAAACAAAACAAATCATGTTGACGAGTAGGAAACATCTACAGTCACAAGTGTATTACTAATCTAAATGTCAAAATGAACAGCATATTACAGAAACTATTAAAACCAAGTAATTCAAATAGTTGTGCACAGAACTGACTGGTTGCACAGGTCATCACATTAGGAAACAGCAGGTGGACTTAATAACAGTAATGACGACTCAGATTCATTAAATGTTCCAGTAAAGCAGGATCTCCTCTAAGTGGAATGCAGCAATCATTATTACACCTGTGAGCTGCCTGATACGACACATGAAAATATCTGCTGCGCAACCAGTCCATCAGCAATAGTTTAAGTATGGCACATCGTAAAACACTTACAGTGTTGTAGAGTTTATCAAACTCTGCATAACGCCTGAAGACAAACCATTCCTGTCGCCCGACATTGACCATCACTTTGTAAACCTGAAAAAAGGCAATGAGTTCTATCAAATGCTTGTAGGTCAGTTTGACAGCAAAACACATTAACAGACACAAAAGAAACACTGAAATGACGTTTGTGTAATTATTTCTTCTCAAAAACGCAACTTGAACAACGGACAGAACTTTTTGCACGCACTGTGTAACGCTTTTTCTTGTCCCTCTGCTCGTTGTGGCAGGGTATGCTGACGTTGGGGAGACTGGGCTGCTCCTCCATCTTAGAAGCTGTCGGCAGTCAAAAGCGCAAGGCCGCAAGGTAACGTGTGGTCCTCAGGATATGACTTCAAGTATACAACTGGCCCATCCCCACCCTGGGTCACTGTGGCAGAGGAGAAAAGAGAACAGACCTCTCTGTTATTCAGGAAGTGAAACTGGTCTTCTTCTGCAGTGCTTGTGTTGTCTATGCCTGATACGAGAAACGTCCATCACAAAGCACAACTTTGTAAGCAGGTTTTATTTATTAATTTCAGTCTTCGGGGCTGTTTTGTAAGGTATTTAACTGCTGTTTGTGTTGTAACATAGCCCTGTTGATCCTAACAATCCTTTAGCTATTACATTAGCTCATCCATCAATATATCCCTCGATTTTTTTTTTCCCTAATTATGTAGTAAATCACAGGGGGCTGCGTTCCTCAAGCTGTGTACAAAAGATCACTTGGCCACTAGCTGCTTGCCTATTCAAGGTTATATTCACACAAACAGAAATAACTCGCTCACACACTCAGAGGGTTTCTTTAACAACCATTTCCCAGGGCACTTGACTGAGACCAGTTTAATATAAGAGTCATTTAGCATGTAGCAACTGACTGTTTGGAATTTTAATGTGTATGGTTTTAAACACGGTTTTCACTCTGCCATGAACAACACAATATTGCTTTGGGATGCAAATGCGCAGATTTAAAGCTGGTGCTTAGGCAAAAAAAAAAAGGCAGCAAAAAAACAGAAGTTACTATGTTTAAAATCACTGCTGGTTAAAACCTCATCCAAGAGGAAGATTGTAGCGTGCACAGGCAGCAACAGGAGGGTCAGTGAGCTGCAACATGACAGCAGGCGAGCTTTCCCACCCCGAGCAGCCAGTTAACTCACTCCTCCCTCTGAGCAATGAATATCCCCCTCCACCCTTTCATCTCACGCCTCACAGATAAATATCACCAGAGCACATACTGGTCAATGATAACTGTCTCTTGCTACTAACGGTGCTATCAGTCTTCCTCACATGAGAATTACAAGTCTTTATCTGTGCAGCCTCATTCACATGCAATCATCTCACATACACCCACCGCGACATGTGAACACACACACGCACACACACACACACGCTGGGTTTGTGACATTCTCCCTTGTTCTGGTCAGTAGAAAGGTATTTTTAAATAACCTTCCAGGGGTCTTTGAAGCTGAAGTTACACAATAGGTTAAGAGTAAGACCCCTGGAGTTGTTCTTCCCAATCGTTTAAAGATGGAAATAAAGCTCCGCGCTGAAGCGTAGTAGCTCTACGACTGTAGCTACAAAAGGTCAAGACCTCAGTTCTCTGAAGGTGAACAAAGCAGGGCAAAGTGCATTATTACTGCACAAAGTCTAATAAGTGCATTAAAATCAGTTGTGATAGATGTGATCTCCTGTATTCAACTGATCCAAGGGCAAACTAAAACACTGTTGATTTGACTGAATCACCAAAGAGGCACGTCCTTCACCATGAGTGATGCAACATCTATTTATTTCACCACAAAGCTCTTTGTCTGCTGGCCTGACTCGTCCATTGTTTTAAGTTAGTGACATCAACTCAGTTTATTCAGTAGTTTTTGTTTTTCTAACAACAACCGTTGCTGCTCTTATTGTTGTTTGCTCACAACACACGGAAAACCTGCTTTGAGTCAACTTTCTCCGTCTGTGTATTTATCTTGAACGCATCCTGAAGGGATATCTCATTCTGCTCACGTTGGGGGTGAGGGGAGAGCAAAAGAGCAACCCTCCTTAAAATGCATGTGTGCATTCGGAGGGACATTCATGCCCTCTTCATCACTCGTCTCTTTTTTCTCTCTTAAGTGTCTTTGTTTGTATTTGCATGTTCACTCACAGTTATTAAGGCAAAGCACAAAGACACCAATAGCACTGATATTATCCCCTATCACAACTGTCTTTGCTTTTATTCTGAAACATTTAACAATAAAACTACATGTGCAACTAACTTATTTTTATTGGAATAGTCTGCTGAGTATTTTTCCAATTAATTGATAGCCCGAGAAATTTAAAATTCCTTGTTTTGTCCAACCAAAATCCTTTTATTTGAGAAGCTTAAAGAAGAGAATTTTTGGATGTAGTGTTTGAAAAAAAAACATTATATTACTAAAAATAGTTGCTGATAAATCTTCTGTCAGTACACTAATAGGTAAAGGAGTGGTTTCAGCTCTTGTTATATCTGGATGTTAAAAACATTACCAATGTCGGAAATCGACACCAGCTACATGCAGATAACAAACGAGTTTGTCTCCTCTACCAGTCACTCCAGTGGGAAACGGATCTTTTTGTGTTTTTAAAACCTGGCTATTAAAGAAAGAGAGCGGGTGAAACGTGTGCAGCTGTGGCTGGTACACACAAAAATGGCTGCCTATTTCCCTGAGCTCCCTCACATCTGTGTATGCTTTCATGGTTAACTGACACTGTATGTCACCGGGGAGGACTCGCTTTTTAACATTCCAGAAATACTTTAGTTCAAAGAAAGCACAAGTTATGGTCGTACAGACCATACACCATAGGCTGACACTACTACTTCTTCATATGGAATGTTGCACTTAACCACACCCACTAACCTACACAGTCTAGTTCAATACAAAGACTGAAAACAAAGCGTAAGCTAATATTTATCACGTTTCCTTGCTGCGATTTAAGGCCGGTGTGCACCACAATCACAACGCCACAGCATGAATTAACTTGTGCTGACAGGCGCAAACACGCTGAAATACTACAGGAGATCAAAAATAGCATTCTTCCTGCTTAGTTCAAACACACATCCTTGCCTGTGGATATCCTAGGAGGATGTTGAACATTTTTTCTCTCTGTGTGTGGCTGTGCATTATGCGTGACAAGCAATTTTAGCGAGACAACAAGGCAGAAGTCAGCCTACATTGGCAAATCAGATGTGAAAGCTCGACCAGGCATGCATCCACCGATAAACACAGAAACGTAGACCAATGCGAGCTGGAATGGCTACTGGGGAAAGCTAAACTAGACAATGTATTCCAGAAGAGCAGTTATAGCTCAGAGGTATTTCATTATATGTAACGCAACAAAACCAGATTTCTGATTGAGGAAGTGCAGCTGGAGAAGTGTGAGGGGCATGAACTCAGGAAACCCTGTTAAGTGCAACTGAACTCAGCATCTGGACAAATTCCTAACCTAACCTGAATGTACAGACAGCTCACAGGCATACACTGTCTGCACACTGTGGGGCTTACTTCCTTTTAGAAACGGGTCTGAATCAGCTTCGGCGCTGACGAAATGACAAAATTAGATCACAGAATGTTACTCGAGCTGGACAAGCATAACAAAAACTTCTTGGTTGGTGTCTTTAAAACACGAACACCACAGTTCTCCCAGGTGTAGAGCTCTCAAATAGTGGTTTATATATACACCAATTAGGTCCATCTTCCATAACGTGGATACAAAACATGTTCTCAATAGCCACCTGATACATCAAGGCTGCGAAAATGAGCAGATTTCCTCATAAAGAAGGATTATGAAGAGATGGATTAGTAAGAAAAGAATCCTTCTTTTCACTACAAAGTATCCCAGCTTGTTGACAACTGGATTTTGTGTCATTTATATATCATAAAACTTAGAAATGATTGTGTGCCACTGTCCATACACGGCTGGACAAACAGCCGATTCATTTTGACAGCCTGTCTGAGGTCTGACACATAATTTCTACACTCAGAAAACAGCTACACGGTGGTGGACAACATGTCCCCAGAACAAGACATTGCAAAGGCCTCACCTGTTTCTGTTTAATTTTGGCTGAGCTGTTTGGTGAGCTCACAGTGGTTTTCACCTGAGGCTGTGTGTGTATTTAACACCGGTACAACATTCAAATCTCAGCACAGGTCACGTGTGTTACAGGAAAAAAAGGCACAACTTGGTGAGTCTGAACAGGGAAAATGAACCCGAGGAGGGAGGAGTTGAACACACACACACACACACACACACGCACAATAAAATACGGACAAGCACAAACGCGAAGTGTAAGAGTTGACTTACTATGAAGATTATGCGTGTGATTCAGCCTTTAAACAATACAGCAAACATTCAATTCAAAACCGAACACAAACTAAGATCCTCAGCCGAGGAAGATAACTTTGTTTGTGCCATTTGTTTGTTTGAGCTCCTATTTAGTTACTTCAAACAGAAAAAAAAAAGATTGGCGTTAGTTATGTAATAGCTAACAGTTGCTAGTATTACCAATAAAACAACGTTTTGTTACCTACTGTGAAAACGTTACAAGAGTTACGTTGGCTAGGCAGACGTCAAACATGGACATCACGTACCTTACAGTATTTTGACGTCGGTGTTCATTTATTTCCGTTGGTCCAGTCGGGGAATGTGTCGCTCTTTTACATTTACACTGTCCTTACAGCTAACATCTTTCCAGGTGTGAGTCGGACAAAAGCCCTCCAAACCCCCCGAAGCTTACGAGACTGTTTTCTTGCTGCCCACGAGCGTGTGAAGTGAGAGAAGCAGGAAACATCAGTCTTTCCTGGCCGTAGAAAGTTCCAATGAAATTTGTCACGGGACCACACAACTGCAACCACTAACAGACTAAACGGAATACACCAGCGTATTTCCGGTCCTGCCTTTCAAAATATAACTAGAGCAAAACACCAGAAGTAGCCGAGCGGTGGAGCGTTGCTAGAACATTTTCGCAAGTACTAGAGTACAGTAGAGTTTGTGGTGCTTTTATTTTACTTGAGTATTTCTATTTCATGCTACATTATTTTATACTCTGCTACATTTGAGAGAAAAACAAACTCTACATGTTGCTACTAAACCTAGAGCAGCTATAGAAATATTGCAAATTAAGATTGCTTTATTTCTACTTTTACTTACATTTAATATATGTGAGTACATATTTCACTAATGATGAGTGGCCCATTTGGATTTCATTATCAGCAGACACAGCGTTCATTCACAAGACCAGACCACACGATTAAGTAATACTGTAGAACCTGTTTAAATCCCTTACTTACATTACCTTGAGAATATACTGTAATTTAGTGGTGAAGACAAAAAAAATAGAAACACAAATGTGTCATTAATCAAATTAGCAAAACCACAGGCATCAAACACCTGAGCTTTTAGGGCGCCTTAGGCTCTGGGGCCTTGGGGCATTTGTACAGAATTATTGGAAGATTGTTACCTACACCAACAACACAACTGATGTCTTGACAAACTGAATTAGTTTAGTTTTGTATATTCGTGTTGAAATATTTTAAGATGTTTTTGTGATTACCCTTAATGTGACCATTATTTATTTTGGATTGACAGAATTTGTGCTTTTAGTTTGAGGCGCACAGTAACTGATTTCCGGTCTTGTGGTGGTATGAATAACGCATATACTTTAACACTCAGAAATGACAACATTGAGACTTCAAACAGTTAAACAGTGTCACCTACAGGTAGAAAGGCCGGAGATTTCTATTACGAAAATCACCCACGTCTTGTTTTTATAATAATATAAATGACTAGACTAAGAATTGGGAATAATCAATAATATAATATTATAGTTATGGCGACGCCAAAATTATGATAATTATGTAAGTATACAATTTTAAGCATTGTGTACAAATGACAAGTATGATATATCTAAATTAAATATATGAGACACTTAGTTTGATTGACAAAAAGCAACAAATGTGACTTGAACTTCGTGAAGTCTATAATCGTCTAGTATTATGTGTTGTCAAAATCCATAAAGACGCATTGCACCACTTATGCCATAAAAAAAGACTATGACCCGAGTAACCTACCTGCCTGGAGCTGCTGGTGCGCAGACGAATAATAACCAGAGACATTGTGATGAATTAAAATGAACAGTACAAATTTAGAAATGTCAAGATGAGACAGTATGTGAACAAAATGTTGTCTTTTTGTCTTTACTGTGTGTGAATTAGACCAATAAACAGAGCACAATGTTTTGTCCACAAGGTGTCAGCAAAGCACAATTTAAAAAAGCTGCAGAATTTTTCTGTGGGTATGTGGCAAACTCTAACGAGGCACCACAAGGAAGTGAGGTCAGTTCAAAGGCATTGAAGCAACATCAAGCAGCAACATAAGATGACAGTGCACAATAAACTCCAACACATGTGCACCCTGTGGTATAAAAAATAAGCTAGACTCGATGCTCAGTAGGGGTATTTGGCTCTATGAATGCGTGTTGTTAACTATTAAAACAACATAACAGTTTAGCACTATAAAGGACAAAACAGGAGATTTGATAAATTGCGCTTCCAGTTCAGATGTGGGGTTGGGAACCTCCTAAAAGTCTTCAAGGAACCTCAGACGTCTGCAGAGCCTACTTTGAGTCACCACCGTCTTAGAGAAAAGATCCATTCTCCTGCTCAAGGTGACAGTACAGTCTTCTAACTTAACGCCCGCCTACTCGAAATTTGAACCAATGAAAGTAAGTCGATTACCAATTCTAGCCAATCACATGCGAGCCTCTCCTCGTTTTTGCCCTATCAGTTTCGAGTACAGTCTCCTCCTTTCACAGTCCCATTTCTGACCAATCGGGAGCGAGGCCGCCTGCGCAGAGGGCTGGGCGCGAGAATCGGCGGGATGGACAAAAATCATAACGCCAAATGCACGTAATATGCAAGTAAGATCGAGCAGCCCGCACGGTGACTAATGAAAGTAACGTGTTAGTGTCCTCTGTTTAATAAGGAGGAGTAACAGAACAGGGCAGAATAGGACGTAGTGGCGCCAATCATCGGAGAGATGTTTTCTACAGTGAATGAAGCTTTTACAGAGAGAGCATAATGTTATGGACTGTACATTAAGTTATCTCACGGGCTAGGCGACCAGCGCTAGCTAGATGCTGCGGTGTCCCAGAAGAAACGAGTGATGACTGACAGCGATTTCTATGGATAAACAGCATTTAATGTGGGATTTTATAAAGCTGCCAAACACAGGTTCGTCTTTGAAAAGGTTCAATAATCCGGCCGACGGTCATGGACAACGTGAAACCACGCAGGTAGGTGTCAAATAATAATAATACTGCGTTGTTTCATTCTCCAGCTTTCTGTTCATCGCAGTCCCTGCTGCTTCAATGCACCTCTATTAAAAATAACAAGATGGGTTTTGCTCTCAGTGTTGGTATTCACGTTGCATTAAGTTTCATCTTTGACAGCGTAACGTACACTGCACGTGCACCTGCGCAGTCATACTGTCACGAGCTCGAGTTTGATAAATGATAAAAAAGAAATTACAGCATTAATATGTTAGAAACATTGGTCACAGTGGTTTACAGACTTTTCTGGGAAAACACAGTGCAGACTGCAGAGTATTTTTGCATGAGAGGCGCGTAGCCCATTGTGAAACAGCACCGGGAACACGTTAAACTGAAAGTGACAAGTCAGTCCGATTAGTTGCAATAAATGAAACCTTTTCATTGGTCAGATTCTGTTTTCCTTGAATAAAAAGACCTAACAAAAATCACAAATAAAACGCTACGCCAGATAAAATGTTTTCTGTGATTTTACAATATATATTTTTCTGTTATTTGGTCTCCTTGGAACATTGTGTTTCTAGTGAATGGGATGGGGAAAAGTACCTAAGAGTTTCCAAAGCCCTCCTTTGTTTTTCTTAAACCTTAGCCTCAAAAGTACCTGAGAGAACAGACAGGTTTGTGGCTTTGTGGTCAGACCTGATAAGTTCTTCTGACCGGTTAAATTGTGGGGACCAAGTTAGCAGCATGATTATCATTAGCATTCAGTAACAGCCAGGTGCACCGTAATAAGGATATTTGCTATCAAGTGTGGTCTAGAAGTGTTATATAACACATGATCAGGGCTGAAAAGATAAATAATTGATTAATTAATCAACATAATAGAAACCACCAACAATGCTGATAATTAATCATGCTTGTACTACTTTTTTACCTCAAACAAACATTGATCTTTGGGTTTCTGGGTGGACAAAATCAGATATTTGAAGATGTGACGGTGAGAGGTTGTGGTTGGTACTTTTCACTATTTTCTGACGCTATATTTCTTACTAAATCAAACATTTTATTGGAGTAAAATACAGAGATTTCTTTTATCCTCAAGAGTTTGCTCTGGGGAACTTTTTTTGTGCACTGGCATCAGCTGGTGTGTGTGTGTGTGTGTGTGTGTTGGGGGGTATGCAGCAAAGGTCCTGTGCTAGAATCAAACCAGGGCTGCTGTAAGGACTCAGTCTTAATATATGGTACACATGCCACCAGGTGAACCACTGGGAATCCTGTATTTTGCAATATCCTGTTAACTCTTTATTACTGAAAAAGTATTACTAATGCAGTAAATTCTAACAGTGAATGTCTGGTACATTAGTGTTTAACTGATACTACGTTTGTTCGTTTTACAACTTCTGAAGTCACAGTCCTGTTGTTCCAAAGTGAATATGCTGGTAAATAATGTGTTAAACAACATGAAAAGAGATTATGTAAGTCTGCCTGTTTTTTTGAAATTTTTTGAACGACCAAACCGTTAGGGCTTTGCCATTCCACTGACCACACCCCAGTGCAGCGCCTCCTCCATCTCAATTGCACACACACACTCACACACCTCTGGAGGTGAAAGAGCCTGTTGATGTGGGAATCGCCCCTTTCCTCCAGCCTCCCTCACTCCCCTCCTTTCTGTTCACTCATAGGTCCACACTCACTTCCCCACTTCTCTTTGCTCTGGTGAGAGAATCAGGCCACACCAAAATTCAATTGCCGTGTCCAAGTTTCCACGTTGAAGAGGACTTTTCATACACAGTCTGATACAAGACAAGACTAGAGGAAAGCACTGTATTCCCCTCTTGTGTATGTTTAAGCGTATGCATGCGAGATCGTAAAGGTCTGCTGTGCAGAGACAGCTCTTAGAAACGGATAACTTCATTTCTTTTCCGTTAATTAAACTCCCCTTCACTACCATAAAGAAAGCGTTGTCCAGCAGGCAGAAAGTTTTATGGGAACACAGAAGTACAATGCTATGTGCCAGCGTCTTGTGTTGGTAGAGGAATTTTCTGTTCTTGTATGCAGTATGAATGCAAGTTGCATCTTCCTTTTTATTTTGACAGGGTTTGTTGAGACTGGTGGTCCTCTAAACATCTAAAGTGAGGTTCTGTTGTACTCTTGTGTTCTATGTCATATTGAGACCCACCAGTCTGACAAACCTCTTCAGTGCATCATTACCCATTCTTTATTGTTTATTTTAATCACTGCTGCAGTATAGTTTTAGAGCTTCTTCTACACTTCCTGTTATAGTATGGTACATCCTGTTCAAAATGACAGACTAATTTGAAAAATCTGTATAAAGCTGTCCGTGTAATAGTTAAGCTTCTTGTGCCTGTAGCAATATCCATGCAATGCCATATTCATATCACCATTTCTGCTTACAGTCATTGACCTTATAAAAAAACATGTTTGACTGTATTTTAGCTTCGTCACTAAATCTGATTTTCTTTTACGCTCTGTCCACATTTGCCCTGTGCACTTTTAGCAATGATGAGGACGAAGAGTTACACTCCACAGACCCAGAGAGTAAAGAGAAAAGCAAAGATAAAAAGACCCTGTTCAAACTGAAGTGGTCTCGAGATGAGGTAAGTTCATCAGAGGCGCAAATGAGGTCTAGACCGAACATGGTTTTGTGAAATATTTGAGTCAGTGAGTGAAATGTGGATTTTGTACTGCATGGCATTTGTATTTTATCTTCTTGAAAATAACACAATGGTCAAGTGTAGTTCCCCACGCATCGTAGGGGAACCTTAATGCTAATGACTGTTGTTTTGCCATTTCTTCTCTCGTCTCAGGATGAAAAGCTGAAAAAACTTGTAGAGGAGCATGGAACTGACTCCTGGAAATTAATAGCTAACTTTTTTCCAGTAAGTATACAATGTAATATGTCAGCATTGTATAATAAGTATTAAGAGATAGTTGACGGTTAATGATCATTTCAAACCATTCCTCAATGTAATGCATTTGACTGTGATGGTAAGTCGTGGTTGCAGTGGTTGGAGAGGCAGATGTATTTACAGCTGACAGGAGGAGTAGGTGTGAGGCAGTGATGTGGTGTAATGATGTGTTGTGTTTTGTGTGGCTCTGTCACAGGGGAGGACAGATGGTCAGTGTCAGCACCGCTGGCAGAAGGTGCTCAACCCAGAGCTTGTGAAAGGACCCTGGACAAAAGAGGAGGATCAAAAGGTAAGAGGAGCTGGGAGTTTCCTGTTCTGGATAGATAGTAAAATAGGTAAATGATAGGGGAGACAGAAGGAAGCTGTCAGGAGCAGCTTAGTCTCAGTGAAAGACTGCAATACAAACATAAATGCCACAATATGCAGTGTATCAACCAACAAGGCAGTGCACATGCATGAGCTAACTTCCCGCTAAAACTGTTTAGCTTCTTATTTTTTTTTCTTTTTTGAAAAGTAAATGCTCCACTACGTCACCCCTAATAAAACACAGACTTTCCAAGTCACTCATTTGCAGCTCAGCTCTTCTTTATACAGAGCAAAGCTCTAACATCTTCCCCAGCTCTTAGATGAACAATGCATTCCTTAAATGGATCACGATTTTTCAAGAATGTCAGAAATGGTGTCTCGTTCCTCCAACATCTTGGCATCCT
Organism: Scatophagus argus; assembly: GCF_020382885.2. Taxonomy (NCBI): domain Eukaryota; kingdom Metazoa; phylum Chordata; class Actinopteri; family Scatophagidae; genus Scatophagus; species Scatophagus argus. The sequence continues at coordinate 6,010,734 of NC_058510.1, forward strand.
AACAATAACACAGCCCTACCAATAACAGCCTGTGCTGCCAGTGATGACATCACAACATTTTTCAGCCTTGACGAAACAGCCGAACAAGCTGCTCTGCTGCTGCCACGGCTTTCAGCAAACCTCTCCAAACACTGGCCCTGCTGTTGGCTGTGAATGAGTAAAGTAAAAAGATGTGATTTCGCTCTTTGTACAGACTTGTACTTTGAATTAATCAAATTCAGGCCTTGCGCTGTCTGAAAATTGTGAACTGAAATTGTAACAGTGTGCAGATCATAATTTTCTCATTTAGAAATCAAAAACAATCTCCTAAATTCCCCACTTCGGTGACGTTTGTGCAGGTTATCGACTTGGTACACAAGTATGGCCCCAAGCGTTGGTCAGTCATCGCTAAGCACCTTCAGGGAAGGATTGGAAAGCAGTGCCGTGAGCGGTGGCACAACCACCTTAACCCAGAGGTGAAGAAGTCGTCATGGACTCAAGAAGAGGACCGAATTATCTACGAGGCCCACAAACGGCTTGGCAACCGCTGGGCAGAGATCTCCAAGCTTCTTCCTGGACGGTAATACAATCTTGCGTGTACACTGTACATCTCCTTTTCCACTTTGAATTATGAAATGGTTAAACGCTGAACTGGTCCCCAACAGGACGGACAACTCCATCAAGAACCACTGGAACTCCACCATGAGGAGGAAGGTGGAGCATGAGGGATACCTGCAAGATGGCTGCAAGAGTTTCACTTCCTCTCATGCTGGAATGAAGAGACGCCACAGCAGAACATGTCCTCCAACTCCAACAGAGGCCCAGCACTGTGATCGCAGTCCCCTGCCTGTGCCAGGCCCCAACCAGGTCCATTTCCCTTCTGAAACGCAACACAGTGTTTTGATTTCCTTTTAGTTGTTCTGCTTTTTCGTTTGTTTTTTTTTTGTTTTTTTTTTAAGTATGATGCTGTCTTTCAGATGGGGGGATATCCTTATGATCCTCACAGTGGACACTTGATGGAAAATCTTCTCGATAATTCAGGCTTCATATCAGTGAGTCTTTGAGTATTTATTTGCATGCTTGTGGGGGAAAAGAAACTTATCACGTTCTTCATTTTCTGGACTTTCTGTAGTTATCTTTGTGATTATTAACTCTGGACTTCAAATCAAACACTTGAAACGTCCTGTTGTTTTCACCTAACATTCAATAACAGATAAAAGGGGGTAAATGTCAAATCTTCCCGTGAATATTTTATGTGTCAGCCTGTTGTTTGTGTCTGGTTTTCTTAACTTCTTCCTTTGCTCCTGTCTTCTCGACCTTTCCTCCCTGACGTTTGTTTATTTCAGCCATCCTGCCTGGATGATCCTGACAGAGAGCAAAGAATTAAGGAGCTTGAGCTGCTGCTTATGTCAGCAGAGAATGAAGTCCAGCGACAAGTGCAGTGCAGAGGTCCACGTGTAAGAACACACTCCGAATGTGTGTTTGCATACTTAGTCAGCATAGCCTGCGTGCGTTTGTAGCTTGCGTAAACTGCAAAAAGTTTCAAAACAGTAGTTGTAGTGTTAAATGTCTGATTGAATTCAGCATCGAGTCTTAAAATCAAATCACAGTGAGAAAATGAGAGAATATTACCAATTTTCTTGAGCCAGGTGCTTTTCTGCACTTTACTCTTGTTTATGGAAAATTCCTAAATTCCCTCACATCAGTGGACCTTTCCTTTATTTGTGGAAAAGATTTTGAGACTTGAGCCTAAATGACTTTTTGCAGTGTATGCATGTGGAAAACGAGAATGGCGCACATGTATGTGTGTCTGTAGCCTGATTTGCTGTAGTGTTGCTATAGTAACCGTCTTCCCCCATCTCGCTACTCATTCAAACTAGCCTGAAGCTGTGCTTGGTAGCTGTCCTACCCCACGTTACTGTCATGCCAAACATGAACCTGCTCCTTCTTCTCCTCCAGTCCTCACCCCCATGCCCACGCTCAACCAGTAGTTTGAACCAAGCACCCTCTTCTCTACCTTCAGTCCCTGTTCTGTCTCTCCCCAGCACTCATTTCATATATCATTCATGTTTTAATGGTGAAGATGGGCCTGTCTTCCACACTTTCCTAGTCACAGATCATTTCAAAACTTAAGGACACTTAGAAATAATTTTATAGTTTCACTCAATATCTACCCGATCTCACACCATTAAATCAGTTCTGATACAGCAGCCTGAGATCTAACCCCAGTGTTCTTTTCTCCTGCCCCCTTCAGAGCCTGGAGCAGTACTCATCCTGGTCCGACGGTGTGTCAGATGACACTCTGACCACAAGTGGCAGCAGCTTAGAGGGGCAGGCGGAGAGAAGGTCCTGGCAGAGCCCTGAGATCCCCCAGGGGCCTCCAACACAACTTCCTGTCTCCCCCAGCAAGTTCCTGGCTATAGAGGCCAGTACTGTTCTCTCTACCCTGCAGACCATACCGGAGTTTGCAGAGACCATGGAGCTCATTGACTCAGTGCGTAACAGAAGGAGCACAACAGAAAACAAATGTATCTCAATATTTATTGAATTTGTTGACCAAAAGTTTTGAATGTATTAAAGATCGACTGTAGATGTGTTTTGCTCTGCAGGATCCTGTCGAATGGAATGACGTGGCCAGTTTCGACTTGTCAGAGGCAGCGACACCACCCAGACACAACCAGGCAGGCTACACGAATCTCCTGCAAGAGAGGACGGTCGACAGTTCAATGGGCTACACAGTCAACACTCCATCTGCCCTCTCTGGTCGTGATAAGAACTGTGCTCCTTTTGGTCCGGGAAGCGTTGCCTCCCTGACTCCTATCAACTCATCTAAAGCCTCCCAGGCCTCCATTGGGAGGAGGAAGAGAAAAGAGAGGGGGGATTCGTCTCCACTGTGCGACAGGACCTGCTCCTCCTTCTTGGAAAATATCTCAAATTCTCCCAAGAAAACGCCCACAAAGTCACTGCCTTTCACCCCATCACGAGTAAATGAAATCTGCTTGTCTTTCTTCACACACTCTCTTATCCCCAACTCCACTTCACAACAGCTAATATAACTTATCTGTCTGTTTCCACAGTTCTGCAACATATCAGGGGTGGAGCATCTGAATCTGGAGAACCCTGCCCTCACCTCAACTCCCGTGTGTGGCCAGAGGTGTCTCTTCAACACGCCGCTCCAAAAAGAAACCACACCTAAGCACCAGAAAGAGAACGATGGGTAAACAAACACATGCAAGCAGCTCACGTCCCCACACATCCCATTAGAATATTTATTCTTACTTTACTGATATTGTTATGAGGAGACTACTTGGTGGGTGATATTGTCTGTCATCTTTCTAGTTTGCGGACCCCCAAATTTCGTAAAACTGTCATGATTCCAACCCCAAGGACCCCGACTCCCTTCAAAAATGCTTTGGCTGCCCAGGAGAAAATGCATGGGCCACTAAAGATGGAGGTAAGAGGTTTATGTACCTTTACTTACGATAACCTCTTTGATATCTACATTTTTATAGTATGACTGCATGATATTGGGGATATATGTTTGTTTATTTCTGTGTGCGTGTGTGTGTGTGTTTTCAGCCACAGCCATTGGCATTTCTTGAAGAAGACATTCGAGAAGTTCTGAAGCAGGAGACTGGAGCAGACATCTTTAACAGAGCAGACATCCAGCCAGACTACAGAACCTGGAAACATAATGTATGTGTAGCATGCAAACTTTCTTCCATTACTTCCAAACTGCTCTTGGTTATCCAAGCGGACGAATACTTAGAAGTTTTACTAAACATTTTCTGGCTCCAGTCCTCGTACTTAGACAACTACTTCAGGTGGAACCGGAGACTTCACTGTTTTCTGTTTCTTCGATTTTAGATCGATGGACCAGCCAGAAAGGTGCGAAAGTCTCTGGTGCTGGACCCCTGGGGGAAAGACTACCTAAATGTCCAACTCTTCCAAGAGCAGCTCAACAATGCACAAGTGAGTTATAATGCTACATAGCAATGCATCTATCTCAAAAATAGGCACTAGTCCAGAATGCAAGACCTCATCCTGTAGTTACTTACATTCTCATGTGGTTTACATTCATGCATTTTGGTTAACTTCGATTTTTCTGTATACCAAAACAAACCTGACCATCACATGTATGCTAGTCTTTCAAACGGTTGCTAATTTGTAGACATCACTATTAAAATTCTACTTAATATAAATCATGTTAAACATCATAATTTCCGTTCGCCGAACCTCACATCGCAGGTGCCAGATGAAAGTCTACTGACCAACACTTCCCTGACCACACCGATCCCCGAGCAGGAGGATTGTAGCCATTCTTTGACTCCAGGCCGAGAGGAGCCCTTATTGGTCCCCATTCATCCTCATCGATTTACGAGCCCCCGGATGAAGAAGCTTCTTGCCTCTCAGAAAGCACCGAAACACGCTGCTGTACAGGTACGTGAAGAGTAGTCTTTAAATAAACAAAAGTTATTAGCAACTAAGATATACATAGTAGTTTAACCTTTCTCTGTGACGTTTTGCATAAAGACGGTAAAGCTACTTTGGCAGCTTTGGTAATCACTGGCTTCCTTCTCTGCAGGTGAGTGAGTGGGAAGCAGTGGTTTACGGGAAGACGGAGGACCAGCTGATCATGACAGAACAGGCCCGTCAGTACCTGAACCCATACCCACCATCTGGCTCTACCTCAAGGGCCCTTGTGCTTTAAAGCTGTCCCGCTGGCGCACAGGCAACAAAACTAACTACACCCGTCCAGCAACTGACACCTCCACTGAATCCTGTAAGAGACAATCCAGTGAAGACAAATGATTTTATTTTTCTTTTGAAGCAGAAATGCACTGCCAAGGACGTCCACAAAAAGGCACAGCTGCTGGTATTGTTTTCAACACGTCTAGGTCACTGCCCGAGTAGTGTTTCACTCATAGGTTTGGCCTGTATTTACCTTAAAATTAGGGATGGATCGATTACTGGGTCTGGTAATCAGCATTTTTCTGATTATCGGTGTTACGTTGATTTGATTTAAAAATGTGCTGATGTGGTTCTTTCTCATTCTGTAGTCACCACTTTGTGGCGTCACCCAACATCCCAACCATAAGACTGTTTAAGTGGTTAGACGTCACGCATGACAGCCTATCAGCAATGGGTGATCTGAATCTTCAGATTAACTCGTGACTAAATTTATCAAATAATTGTGTTGGAGGAAAAGGTACAATATTTACCTCCACACTGTAGTGATGTGGAAATATAAAGTAGCAGCAGTGAAGTACAACTACTGTGAAACAGTTATATTCCATCACTGGTTATTCTAAATGTTGGCAACGATTTCTGCTTTTACTGCAAATGTATATCAGGCCCAGGCCCAGTTCTTGATTACACATATCATTCAATCCCAAATATACACAACCTGGCAATATGAGCAGTTTTGTACAGATAAGAAAAGGATAGAATATTTTTCTGCACTAGTCAGTAATGTTGAAACAACCTGCACATACAGTAGGCTGTAGGAATAGTGTTTATTACTAGCAGTGGCTGCTTTTGATTTTTATATTGTTAATATATTGTTTAAATGACAAGAAAGGCATTTTATCATGTAGCGCTACTCACTGTGTATCTCCTCCAGCTTGTTTTGCTAAACTGCCCCCGTTGCTGTTACCAGATAAAAACCACGTCCATGCAAAAACCTGTAGCTGTTTCAGTGACACCGATGTTTCGTTGGTGTTTTTTTCCCACCGTGGGTTTTTAGCGAGACGACCAGAAGATAAAGTTAACGAATGCTACGAATGAAAATTTAACACGCAAAAATGCATTTTCGTGGTTTTTGGTGACAGCAGTGTCACGTTGCTGAATGCCTATCCATGGTGATGTGAAGTTTTTGAGGATGGATGTAAGAAGCTGTCAGTATTGCACTACTGAGTTGATTTTGCTGCTGAGGAAGGAGCAGTGTTATTAAGGGCAAACTGGATAGCACTTGTGATGGTATCTTTTTTTTTTTTAACAACACAGCATTTCCTTTCCAAGGCCATAGTGTCTGTCGAGACATCGGTTGAATGTATTTCATTGCAATGTACATGTGAAAGAACCTCAAAAAAATGGAAGGGTACCTTAATGTTTATTTCTGTTTGTTTTATTTATTATCTGACAGCTCTGAAGCTTAGATATTAATATAAATCGGACACCGTGAGTCTTTTAAGAAGTTTAACTTTGCTGACAAAAACAGCCTAAAAACCCTCACTTGCCCTAAAGCAGTCCTCCCATACCCCTTTTCCACCAACACAGAGCAGGTTACGTTCTGGTTCACGCACCTAATTTTGAGCAGTTCAGATCATGTCAACAAAAAATACATTTGTATCGCAGCCTGAAATGTTGGTTTCCGGCTGGAACCAAAAAAAAACAAAAAGCAGATTTTCCTTAACCAGAACTGCGAACCGTGACAACATGAGTGAGTGTGTCGCTCATACTTCTTCAGGCTGGAAAGAGAGAATGGAGATTGAGAGGAAGGCCAGTCCTTTGTCCACCAAATAGTCTTCCACATGCTTTTATTGTTAATAGATGGCCCATAGATGGTAATAGTTGGTGCACAGAACAAAAGCTAACAGGTAATCAATGCAATATGCTGTCTTGCTGCTGCTGTGTCCCTCTGTTAAGCATTGAGCGACGCCCTCCGATGGTTGCGACTCTTCCTTCGGTTCAAAAGCTCACGTTCAAAACTTTTGGAGACGAGAGCTGGTTGGTTAGATGAATCCTGATCCAGAACCAGAGCTGATTTGGTGGAGAAGGGGTATCTGTAACAGAATGAATGGTCACCGTTGCTTCGATCAGTCGTTTCAGTGTGTCACGGTTGATACTGACCAGTTTTCATATCATCAGTATTCTACAACAAGCATTTGGTTGAAAAGGATTTAATTTTTCCGAGAAGGCTGTAGGTTTTATTTATTTAATGTCTACTAATTTATTTATTTCTTTTTAAAAAAAAAAAAATGTAATAGAACTTATTGAAGAATTTTATTATCTTTTCTCTTTCAAAATCAGGATTGGGCTGCCATTCAGTTTCATTATTCCAAGTTAGAGGAACACGCACTGCCACTAATTTAAGAGAATTCCTTTTCCTGACCAGGCAAGATCTAGCAAATAATCACTGTGTAGTCGAATCTGTGATCTCGTAACAAATAGGTAGGACACACATTTTTCCTTTGACTCAAATGTGTTCTTCACTGTTAGGTAGCAGGACATCCATCTCCGACCTCTAATCATAGACAAATTGCACTTTTTTACTCATCATTTGATTTTAAATGTTGTGTTCATTCTGAAGATGTAGCTTGTGTCCTTATTTTGTTTTATTTTTTGCTGTGTGTGTGTGTGCGTGCGTGCATGCGTGTGTGTGTTAGACAGTCGTCTCCCCCTTTTTGTAACGAATGCTGACATTAAGATCTCTGCTGCTCAGTTCAATGTGTCATTTTCTCCTGTTCTGCTGCAGAGTGTTGTGGTTGAATGCACTAACACAGACCGTCCTTCACAACAAGGTCCAAATTTGGTCCCCACTGCAGCCAGTGTCTCACTAACCTTGTATCCTGTTGAAATGTTCTTGAGCAAACACCAAACTCCTACCTGCTCACTCACTGTTTGACACTCTGCGTAAGAACAAAATGTAATGTAAATACGCCTAAATTTTGGTGTGAATCTGAGGAGTTGACTACACCGATTTTCTATTATCTGGTGAAGTAACACTACAGCTAGAAATGATCTTCTTTGTATTATTGGCATTAGTGGATCCAGTATTAGTTATAATCTGGATTATCCTGCATTAAGTGAGCGAGAGTAAGAAGGGAATCTTGTCGGAGGGATCAAGTGGAAAGATCAGGAGTATACAGTACACAACTCTAAAACAGAAAGTAGACTGACATCCATGTAAGATGATTTGTATTCGAGTGGTGGCTGAGATGTGTCTAATCTGTATATAATTGTGTTAATTGTCCCATATGTCGGTTTGACTTGTGTTTTGTACATTCCATTTGTTAAGTGCGAGTTGACATGTTTGTACGTTAAAGACATTTGGCCATGTAACATCATAGGTTTTGAGGGAATTAAGTACATATACAGGATAGTAGCAGCTGTTTATATACTACTGTAGTTATGCATGAGCAATACACAAGATGCTGGACTTTGCTTTAATTGACGAGGTGAATCACAGATGTAACACTCGCTCTATGTTTTGTAGCATTTTCAGTTGAAATCATAACTGCCAACTGTTTTTGTAACCATGTACTTAATTTGGAAAAAATAAACGTGTATGTTGCATGACATTTGTGGCATTTTAAATTTTCTGTGTCTATTTTTCATGGGGCTTTCCGACTCTGCCAAGTGCTCCTGTCCGGATTGGTATAGGTTACATGGTATTTCCCACATAATAAAGATTTCTGATGATCCTTTGGTTTTTCTGACATGCTCACAGCAGGCATAGCAACCTCTTGAGCTGCTGCCAAAAGTCTGATTCCTCGAAAGCCGTTTTCTTGGGGAAAATGGAAATCCGCCGTCTTTGATCTGTAGTTTTGTCACTGTTCCCCAGGTGGAGTTGACAGCCATGCAGGTGACTTGTCAGGTTTGGGGGTTTATAAGTGATAGAGTGGTTTAAGCTGAACCCCGCCCCCCTCCCTGTCATTTGTGTATATGTTGGGATGCTGTCAACTTGGCCTGGGGTGCAGGGACACGAGCCCCCTCCACCAGAACAAGAGGCCTCTCAACAGGGTCAGCTGCTGGCCCTAAAGGGGCCCACTCACCCATGACTTAATGCCCCTGGGCTCCTTTGTCCTCGGGGCTGTTTGGTTTTACAGGCCCATACACTCATTTGCCCCCCAAACGGAGGGAGGCAAAGAACGTGACGACTTGCCTTATGCTGAAGGAGCACGCATTTAAACAATGTGCGCATAAACACATGGGCGCCGCGTGCACGCCATGTCCACTCAATCAATCTGTCCTCCCTTCGTGCTTGTTCTTATTACAAGAGGGTCTATTGTTCTTGTCTGACCTGCACTAAGAGCTGAAAGATGTCAGGGACCTTTTGCCTCTTAATTGGTCCCTGGCAGCAGCCCCTCCACCTTATGCTTCATGCATGTATTTAAGGGAAGCAATTCTTGGAATACAGTGACTTACTGACATGAAGACGCGTGCCTGTCTTATACAGCATAGACATGTTGAATGTAAAAGAAAGTTATTGTGGGGATTTATGAAAGGTTAGTTATATTGTCTAACTTTTTATTTGAATATATTGTAAAACTGGGCGCAGCACCCACTTTTAAGATCCCGTACAGGTCGGGTGGCCTGTGTGTCTACGGGTTACTGAGTTAGCCATTAATGGGCAAAGTCAGGTGTGTGTGTGTGTGTGTGTGTGTTCAGTTTTGTCTCTACCTCGTACACTGAAGACATGAAACAGAGCCTGCAGGCGTCCGACCAGCTCGCCCCCGCCCTCTTCCTCTGAGCACATACCCAAAAGCAAGCGCACAAACTCTCTCTCATACACACACACACACTGTTTGCCTTTGTGTATGCTAGACAGCAGATGGCAGCCCATTATTGGGCTGACAGAGCAGTCATCTGGCAGGCACCCTGTTACCCCTCCTCTGCCTCGCTTCACCCCATCCCCCCGAAGACACCCAGCACAACACAGCAGAGATAGGGCACTTTTAGGCGGGAGAGTCCATAGCCCAGGGTTTCTGTGTGTGTGTGTGTGTGTGTGTGTGTGTGTGTGTGTGTGTTAAAATTGGACCCTGGCCTTTCCGCCCTATGTAGGTCACTCTTTCCACTGGTGTGTGTCAGCACGATGTGCGGTAAGTCATGCTCCCTCCTGACTAGGGAGCTGCCTTGTTTTAAGTATGAAAGTAAATTGTATCTGCGGACTGTGCGACCTTATCTGCATTTGAATTAATTACTTACAACCGCCTATGAGTGAGCGCTAAGCCAACGCTTACACTGCCAGGTGAAAAAAGCAGCTGCTGACATGTCTCCTTCTGCACCATTCATGCCCACATTGTGCAATAAGAGAAGCACACATATTGCATTCCCGTCATTGAGTCGTCAGTGCCACCTTGTTTAAAGGTCAAAATTTGAATATTAGCGTGCAATATTCTCTGCAGCTCCTCAAAAGTAAGAGTCACAAGCTCAAGATGAACAGTAGGCAGTAAGGGCCCACTCAGATATTCTCCTCATGAATCAGACTTTGCTCTGACGACCAGCGGAGTTTGTCTGTCTTTGTAACATTTACACCCTTCCAGTACAAGACATGCCGCCCAAACACTGGCCCCAGAGTGACTGCCTCCTACAGCCTTCATTACAAAGGATTATACAACAGTGAATATCAAACCGTGGGGACGGAGGAGGAGGAGGAGGAGGAGTGTGTTTCCCTACGGAGGTCAAGGCCAAGGTTAGGATTAGGTTTGGTTTTTTTGTGTCCCCTGTGGAAGGAGGTAATCTACAGCCCACCCTATAGAGACCCCAGCTACGGAGACATGCTGGGAGGCACCACAGAAGAAGAGGACTACGTGCGACATCTGAGAGCTGCTTTAGAGTTGCCGGGGCAACAAGCACAATCCCTAGTCCTTTGGCGAGGCTTTCAGCAGGCCTCAATCACACTTCCTTTGCTTCAGAGACTTTTTTTTTCTCCCTCCAGTGATGTTAAATAGGAGTGAGGCCCGATGTGTTCAAAGGAGCTGAAGTATGAGGTAACATACTGAGGCATGTTTCCACTGAAATAAAGAGACGTTAGCCCACAAGGGTCTACTGGTTTTATAATCATTACAATAATTGCATATTAAGCAGCCAGCTATACGCATATAAACAGATTCACATGAGCAGATGAAGACAATGCATGATGGAACATAATGCACACAGACAGAGGAAATAACATTTCTCTTCTGTAGAAAAAAAAGGCTACATTTGATGAATGAAGCAATAAGTTGTTGCTTCATTAACTCCCACTAATTCCTATGCTGCTGCCCTCTGTTACACCTATGATTGCTGTGACTGTAAGTATATATTTTCCAAAGCATAAGCCTGGCATTTGATCTCACCATGCTGAAAAACAGTGCAGGAAACAGCAGCTGCACAGCTTTCTGCACATTCAAACTTTAAGGTGTGTTGCACGGGTGACCACGCCCCCATCAGTGATGTCACATCAGGCATAGTGCATCACATGCAATGGGCAAAACCCCTTCTGTGACATCACTGATTCAACCTGTTTGCCTAAAGCAATGCAGGCAGGTCAAGAACACCTGATATGACAACGAGTACCTGCCCGCACCAGGATATTCAAGATCTGTCTTTTCAAGTCTCCTCCATTCACCCACATACTCCCCCAGGGCAGCCCCAGCAAAGTGAACTCAGCTCAGCCACCCAGGACAAAGAGAGGGGGCCTCTTAGTCGTCCTCGAAGGCCCCGTTGGTGGCTCCCTGGCATTCACTCTTTTTCCGGCACTTGGACAAGATCCTGTGGAGCAGGCCTGGGGATCTCTGTGTCTGAGGCTGGGAGGCCACGGGCTGAGGCACAGGGATCTGGGGCCTCCGCACCAGGAAGGGGCCCTTGTTTTCGCCCTGGCCCCCATCCAGTCCTATTCCCCCTCCTCCTCCTCCTCCTCCTCCTCCTCTGCTCCCCCTTCTGAGCGCCTGCAGAATGTGTCCACTGGGGGACAAAGAGGAAATAACAAACACAAAGGCGCTGTTTATTCCTCATGACCCAAATTCCACCGCGAGCTGACAAGACAGGCATGGAGCTGCACAGAGGGCTCTGTGTGGTGTGTGTGTGTGTGTGTGTGTGTGTGTGTGTGTGTGTGTGTGTGCAAAGTTCAGTGGCAGGCTGTCAAAAAATAAATGCCTCCTACTGTCAAATAAACTGCAAGAGACATAAGGTGCCCCATCAAGCAACCTTGGCTGCAACATGAATCATTTGCAGCATCATTTGATGAAAGATTGTTTTGTGTGTCGGGGTGTGTTATGTTTACTATGTTCAAGTTCAGCTGTTCAACTGAGCTGTCAAATATATCCTCTTACGCCTTTAGAAGGAAAACTACAAAGTCTCTCCTTTCCCTCCTGCTCCTCTTTGGTCCTAATGAGATGCAGTGCAGTGAGAGGGGACTGACACATGTGTGTGTGTGTGTGTGTGTATGTGTGCATGCCTGCATGTATGTGTGTGTTTGTGGAGGGGTTAGTAATCAGTGTGCTTTGTCAACTAATGAGGGACGAGAGGGGCCACCTGTTCAGGGGCGCTGCTGGGCGGAGAGCACTGGGATGGGATTTGGGGGGACGGGGGATGTGCGGGGGTTCGGTGACAGAACAGCTGCTGGGTGCGTGCGTGATGTGCACTTGTTGAGGGGGATGTGTGTATTTGTCAATATGGCTGCTGGATGAGTTGTATGCTTACTTTCCATGTCTGCTGCGTAGACCTGAATCGTTGGCACAGGCCGAGTTCCTCAGAGACAAACTCCTTCGCAGGGCTTTTGGAGGAAGACTCACCTGAGAACAGGAACCAGGGAGTGTGCCTGAGTTAAAAATGTCCTGCAGATGTCCTAAAATAAACTGTACTCTTCCTCCAGTACCTTTTTTATGAGGCACTGCTGCATTCATCTGAAAGCACAGCACACAGCTCAAATTCCTTTGATTTCACTTTGCTTTAATTTGTTTATTTTGTTTTACTTAGACAGTAGAGATTTGAAAATGTCTCAACCACTGTATAACATTATTTTATATTTATATATATATTTATAAATTTTAAGCTTTTAAATTGGACATAAAAGTAAGCTGTCCTGTTAAAGTATTTCTTTATGCTTTAAAGGAGTGCTTAACTTTTATGATCACACTTCCACAAAGTTCAGAGACTCACAACAGTCAGATTAAAGTAAAAGAATGGTAAAAACTGAATAAGCTGTGGGCAAGACGTGACTGAGTCCAACTCTAAAAACACTGAATACTGCACTTCCCAGAATGCAACTCAATAACGTCTTTCATTATACCTTCGAAATGCTCACTTATTTAAAAAGCCACAACTCCAGTTTGTGATGAAGGCTGTTGGTTATACATTTTAAATCTGACGACAGTTCAGACAAACGTCTTCACAGGCTGGTAGAACTTTTTGTGTCAATAAACTGAACCTCACGAGTATAACTGGCGGAGTGCACATTTAAAAATTCATTTATTAGGGTCAAATTGCTCAGAAGGTGATTGAGAAAGCGTGTCTCACGGCCTTTTAAAGCCCACGCTGCTGTGCTCGGGCAGGATAGAAAAGAACAGAAAGTACAACCTGCTTCGTGACATTAAGCAGCTGCAACAACACAGTCCAGTAATGCTGCATTGCTGAGCTCATTCAGGCAGCCAACCAACCTGGCTCAGCTCCATCACGCAGGAGGCGGGGAAGTAGCCCCGCTGGCCGTCCTGCAGCCGCCCAAACCACCTCTCCTGCTCATGTTTGGACAGCACCAGGATGACGTCACCCAGAGACAGCTCCAGCTCGTCCGGCCAGTGGGGGCTGTAGCTGTGCACCACTACCATCTAGTGGACAGAGGGAGAGTTACAGCCAGACGTTTCCTTATTTCAATGTGCAGGATGCACATTGAAATTCTAAGGCTGGAGTCAAGTGAAGTACAGTGTGTTGCATCCCCTGTTGTTCCACTGATAGAAGCTGCAGTCGCCGCCTGTGTGTTCTGTGCAGGCTGCAGGTCACACTCAGTGAATGAAGAGGATTATGTGTCAAGAGCCAGAGATTAAGTGCTGTGCAGTGAAATAGAAACCCTAAAACTGGGTCTACTCTTCATTATCTGTTCCTCCTAAACATAGCTCATGTTTGTTTGTGAGGAAGATAAATTAAACACATAAAGGAGACCCAGGAAACTGACTGACTTTACACAACATCAGCATCAAACTTCTCCAGCTGTAGTATACGTAAAACTGTAAATTATCTGTTTTGATTAATGTTTCTGAAGTTTAAGACCAACAAGATGCTAAATTAACCTGCAGCCTGGCGTGCATTTTGTTTTCTTTCATCAATGTGTGTTTAAATGGATATTTATATGAAGGAGAACTTGCCTTTTCAGCTTCTGCTCTGTATCGATACCTCCCTGTTGAACATTGAGAGTGGAAATGAATCAGCAAAAAAGGTTAATTTTATAGTTTCTCACAGCTGCAAACATGCATAAGAATTTCTTCACACAAATACATGCACACAAGTGCGTCCACAGCCTCGTCCTTCGCCGAATGAGCGGATCCTCCCACATTATTTATTAATCATCTGGCACTGATATGCCATCTCACTCTCACTAGCAATGTAAATGCCATGACACACACCACACTTCACTGCGGGTTTGGTTCCACTCACCTTGTGGAGCAAGGACAGTGGTGAAGACTTCAAAGTGCTCATGGCTGTGAGTGTAGATGCGCTGCATCTCGAAGACCTGACAGTCGCACACTGAAACCACAGCTCCTGCTCTCCCTCCCTCCCTCCCTCTCTCTCTCCCTCTCTCACACCTTTAAATAAGTGCAGCTGACTAATCCACTGCAGCACTGACTGGAGTCTGACACAAGCAACGACACGTCCTCACAGTCCAACACACACAAGAAGGAGAAATTAAATCTTGTGTTAGAAAGGTGCTAAATCGCTGGATTTGGGCTTTTCTTGTGCATGTCTATTTGATGTCTATTTTCAATATTTTACTTTTAGCCCAGCAGAATAATTACAGGCCGTCTTCATTCAGAGATCACGCTTGACCACCGCCGCTTCATGCCAGCACCTATTGTTCTTTGACCATCTGGTCGCATGCAAGAGAGAAGTTTAGAGGCTGCACGGATGATAATTCATGATTTCACCTCGTCAAGAGCGCATGATTGATTTGTGGTTATTGACTGTGTCCCATTTGCAGCGGCCTGGCTGAGCAGAGACAAAGACGAATGGGCTCGGGATGGGGGCGGCGCAAAGCTCAACAGATGGGAGGAAGAGGTCGGAGCGACCAAACCTCCAGTGTAGCTCCTCTGTCTGGTCTCTTCTCTCCTTCCATTTCAGGAAGACGCCAGGCGGACCGGAGGCCGTCAGCCAGAGGAGGCTCAACTGTGCTGCTGGCCCAGGAAGGCTTTAAAGGAACAGTTCATCTCAAAATCAAAAATTCACATGTTTACTTCTAAGCACGATTTATTAATCTGAACTGCTTTGATGTGACTTGCCATGTTTTGGAGATATGAGCTTCTCTCAAATATAATGGAAGTGGATGGCAAATGCACGGATGGGTTTCACGTGGGAATTTATCTTCTTTCTGCCAAACTACACTCGTCCTACACTACACTTGACTGGACCGCATCCTCTAAGAGGGACCTTTTTTCAAAACAAGTAGCACATGAAGTCACACACCTGCGGGTGACAAAATACTGCAAATTAGCGTGATATTCTCATTAATGAGAGAAAATGTTATTAAGACCTTTTTGTACAAATGGTACAAAAGGTGGAAAAGTGAACCTCCTTTTGGTTATCTCTAACTCTTTTCACTGCTCCTAATTCAGTGTGATGCCTCAAGTCTAGACACCAAGGCCAAAGCAACGCCTTTACATAACCAAAAACCACAGCTAAGCCTCTTAGAAAACTGATCTGATGTTTACTTCCAGGGGAGAAGAAAACACACGAGCACCTCAGTGCATTTGAAACAAGCAGAAAAGGCCAGGCAGACATTTAAAATGGGTATGAAATCTGCAACAATAAAGCAGCACAGGTTTGCTTTGACATTTTTGAAAGATTAGACTGCATCAGCAACACCCTCACTCCATTAATAACATGTTACTGGGATGCTTTCATGGGCCTGAGCTTCATCCTTTATGTGATTTTAGCACCAGTAGTATGAAGTACCTTCATTTTGTCCGGCCTTTCATTACCAAATTAGCCAAAAACCAGACTCTGCTACAGGGTTAATTTATCTGTAAACATCTTCTCAACTTATTCTTCAAAAAATGTCCTATATAATATAAAGTACTATATAAATAAATACTGAAATAACAGATTTACATATAGCACACTGAAGGGTTTTTAGTTGGAGCACAGCTTTTATTTCAGCAGTCTGAAACTATTAGAAGTTAGAAATAAGAGATCCATTTATATGTTCCAGTTAACATGAATATGTGCTATAGTGACCTTCTGGAACATTTAAAGTAACCGAAATGCTGTCCCGATTCACACTATTAGCAAAGAATTCATTCTCATTATCTGATATAGAGACCAACAAGTCGGTCTGGTCTATTTGCTGAAGATCAGTTCATTAAACCTTTTTAATCACTGCTATGTGTGGGGACCAGTGCTGACTGTGCTCAGAATGACTAAAATTCATTCTGTATTTAATTACAACGGGTAAAAAAAAAAAGAAAAACAACAAAAACAAAACACAGTCTCCTCAGTTTGGGCTGTAGTTTTTGTCTTTTATATTACACATATTAATCACACAGCCTCCATAAATGCTGGGGCGAGTATTTACAGATTTGGTGACCGTCTAAACGTACAGCATAAGAGTCACAAACCCTGGACAGTCCCAACAATTCACAGTCACCTCATTCAATTCATATCATTCAAGTCCACCGTGTCGATGCCAAGGCACAGGCGCAGCAGGATCCAGGAGGTTTACAGTCCTCAGTGTTTCCCAGGTTTGCCTTTCCTCTTCCCTCCTCCAACTTTACCTCCTTTTCCTTTGCCACCCTTGCCTTTGCCTTTTCCTGCCATGGTGCCTTTGCGTCCTTTCTTCCCCGCGCCCTTTTTGCGTTTAGCCGCAGCCTCCTCCCTGTCCTCCTCTCTCATCTGTTTATTGACAGCTTTGGTGATGTCCAACTTGGGCTTCTTGCTGTCCATGAGGTTGAGAAGCTCCAGCTGCTTCTGCTTCTCATTAGAGAAGTTGCCGATGAGGGGCTCAAACTTCCTCTTCTTGCCTGTGTTTTTTGGTGGTTTCTCTTTAGGCAGGCGGTCCTGGAACCTCCCAACGGATGCTGTGGAGGTTTTGGCCACGCTCACAGCTCTGGACAGCTCGTCTTTGGACTGCTGGGCCTTAGGGGTCAGTCCCATGCCTGGCACTTTGACCTTCTGCGCCCTGGCGATGTTCTTCAGCCGGTTGAACTCGTTTTTAGCCACCCTCTCCTTCTTGGCTTTGAGGCGTTTGGCGAACTGGTCCTCACCTGGGTCTGAGGTCTCGGGCACCTCAATCAGCCAGTCCTTGGTGTTATCGTTGGCCCTCTTGTATCCCCAGCGCCTCCTCCACTCCTTCGCGTTTTCATCCCAAACCAAGTTGGTCTTCTTCTTCTTCTGTATGCCCTTAAGCTTGGCGAACTCTTCCCATTTTGTAGGGGGTCTGGGCTTCGGAGGTGGTTTCTCTCTGGGCAGAGGGGTCGCCGGACCCGGTAATTTGACCACAATCGACTCCTCGACTCTCTCCGTGGGCTGCTTCCAGATCTCGTTAACGAGCAGTTGCGTGTTGTCACGAGCCAGCGACCGCAGGAAGTCTTCTTTCTTCTGCTCTCTGAAGTCCCGGGAGTCGATGCGGTTTTTGTCACAAGCTAACAGGTTCCCGATGTCAAACTCCAGGTCCAGATCTTTCTGGACGGAGATGCTTTTAAGTTTTTCTGCTTCTTCTTGCTCGGCTTTAGCCAGCAACTCTTCCACACTGCACGTCGCCATGTTGGTCAGTGCCCGTAAACGTTTACTCCCCACGTGCGAAAGAGAGAAACACTCCAAATCACTTCCGGGTCGCAATACATGTGACGTATTGACCCGCCCTGCTCTGCCTCTGATTGGCTAGTACATGCTGCCTTCGCTGGATGGATTGGTTAGGTTTTGAGCATTGGGACCGAGGCTGGTTAGAGCGAGTGGCTTGATGAAGTTCCTCTTGTCGCCACAAGATGTCAACATTGCGCCATTTTACCTTTTGTGCTCGATATGAATTGAATGCAGGAGTAAGTAGGTAAAACAATTACAAAAAACAACATTATCCAAAAAGTAAAATTACCAGTGCATATATGAAGAGGGCCGGCAGGAGTTTCAAGTCTCCATGTCCAACGACTGCCTTTCAACTGGTTGCACGGCCACAAAATCATCTTACAAACCTTGAACTCAGATTTGTGAAGTGAAAACAGCCTTCCAGTTTCATAGTATGCTCACACATCATTCTGCAGAGTCAAACATGTTATTTAAAGTGATAATTACTAAAAAAGTATTTTGAGGAATTTTTGCATTTTAATTTTCTCACAATGTTGTGATATTATAGCCTAGCGCAACTTTTTTTCCCATGACAATCAAATTAAATGTTATTTACTCCGTGTTCTGCAACGTTTATTTCCAACACACCATTTCTCCAATTCTCTTGGAATTGCAATGGTTCAAATTTTGAAACTTTAGAAGCACTTAAGGGACTTAATGTCTGTGTTGAGGTTGAAAGTTAGTTCTTGACCTTGGAAAAAGCAGATGAGAAAATGTGCTGATGATCAGGTGTTACAAATGAAAGCTTTAGAACAGATACTGGGTGAACTACTGAGGCTGGTTTGAGAACTGCTATTTGAAAGGTTAAGAATTACCTTTCAGTCTCAAATTCAGTATTTACACCACTACACTGAGTTGCAGTCCTTTTCAATTTGCACCCTTTAGTGTAAATTGTTCGAGCAGCTGGTGCATATGCTGGTTTCTTTCTTTCTTTTTTTTATTTAAACAGTTTGAAAATTTGAGAGGGTAAAGCTGAAATGCCAACGCGTTTTACTTCCCTGTGCTGAAAATGAAAGGCGTGTTAGAAAATTATTTGTAAGGGCACACTGCTTTTGGGTCTGCTGACTCTCGCACAACCCTGCAAAAAAGTTGTGAGTCTGTGTAAAATGTAAACACAAGCAGAATGTATTCATTTGTAAGGGAACTGTGTTTATCGACAACAGTTTTATGAAGTCTTGCTAAGCCCATGCAGTAACATACTTTATACAATCGTGTGTTTCACTAAGCGGAGAACCTCGGCCCATCAACACTTATGATCGACTGAGCCTTTTGAGGATGCCCCTTTCATCCCTGACCAGCCGTGATACTGTCACCTGTTTACCTGTAGAATATTTCAAACAGGTGTTTTCTGAGCTTTCTACAACTTCCTCCATCTTTGTTGCTGCCCTGCCCTGACTTGTTTGAAATGCATTGCTGGCATCAAATTCAGAATAAACAAATAGTTACAAAAAAATCAAGAAGGTGATGTGAGTCACTAAACATATTGTCTTTGTACTGTTCTGTCACTTTCTATTTGTCTTTTGTTTTATACAGCGTCCCAACTTTGTTGTATAATGTGAGACAGTTTCTCTAACCCTCTTTGAAAAGGAAGACTTTCAACATATGTTGTTTAAACAAATGAGAATTATATTCTTCTTCTTTGGTGTTTTCATCTCTGAGAGTTTCTGCATCCTGGCCCTCATAATGGCAGCACATCGTTTCATTTAGAAGTTGTACTAAACTTCATAATATGATTACTGTAAGGGCTTTCATGAGATGTTAAATTCACTTAAGTATTAATATCCTTCCTTGTCTGTAATGTATTCTGTATGTGTTTCTCCCATAGATCCAGGACTCTTATAACTCTATTTTTGTCCTTGTCTCCACTGATTTGGAAGAGATGAAGAGGGAGGAGGAGGAGGAAGAGGAGGGGGGGATGAGTGGGGGCGCATATTACAATTGAGTGGCTGCCGGTTGCCCAAAGACCATCGTGTTATTATTTTGGGCTCCAGTAATTATATTCATCGCCACACTTGCCATGTGAATGCTAACACTCTGACAGGCGCAGAGATAAGGTCACAAGTGATGCTGTGTTTGGAGATGTGAGGAGGAAATGCGTAATTAGTGGCTCAACGTCCCCGTCCTGATTTAGAGAAGGCTATAAGGTCCTATGTGACGCGAATGTATATTGTCTAAAATCGCCCAATTTAAACATAGTCTGCTAGTTAGCTACTGGTCTGGCTGCCCGTGTCAGCCACCGTCTCCACAAGTGTTGAAGGTTTTCTGCTGACTTTTTGATCCAGGGTGAATTCAGCCAAACAGGATTACTTTTCCATGGTGTTTCTGTTATGGAAGAATACACATCACAGGCCGGATAAAGTTCTCTATGAGCTGTGACCATGGAGCAAAGTCAGTCGCGCTCACACTCTCTGCGTCTCCACAGTTCTTAAATGTGCTTAAAGGATAAGATTTAGCAACAGTTCTCTCCATAGCATATCACTGCTTTCATGTGAAAACCCTCCTCGCAGGTTTTGACTTTTTTATTTTTATTTGTTGGTTTCTGCTGAAGGAGCTCAATCCTCTTTACCAAGTTGATTCTTTGATTCTTTTTTATTTTACTGAGTTCCTTAAAAAAATGGAGGTTTTGGAGTTGCAGGAGGACATCGTGCAACTGAACCTGAGTTCACAGTGCAGCTAATGCAGAATAAAATAAGTATAAGGTATGAGTATGAAGTAAAATGTTTCCCTTTGAAATGCAGCTGAGTAAAAGTATAATGTACTGAAAATACTACCTCAAAATTACTTCTGGAGAGTATTTCCTCTATGCTTTTACTCAAAGGCCTGAGGTGTTTGTATGTATGGCACCACAAAGAAATCACTTCAACGCAGAGAAAACGTGCAAAACAAATGGTTTTATAACACCAAATACATAAGCAAAGCCAAACATCATGTAATCTTTAGTGTGAATGAAATCACAAAAAAAATATGATAAATAAGATTTCAACCACGTTCAAAGCACGTTCATGTTCATGACAAACCCATAACTGTGACAGGATCAGTGGTTTGCTTTATGTAAAAGACTACAAACTGTTACAAAATGTTACAAAAGTCGTCAGAACATCTGTGCGCTCAGCTTTTTGTCATCTTCATCTTTAAATAACCTCTGACTGGTGGCCACTGTGATCCATGAATCACAATGTGTATCTGTGTGTGTGTGTGTGTGTGTGTGTGTGTGGTAGGGGTGGGGGGGACGACGTTCATTGATGCAAAAACTGTCCCGAGGCTTGAAACTTTCCCCTGCCTCTTAAAGCTGACCCGTTAGCATCAAAGAAGAGGTGAGAGCGCCGGAGGGTCAGATATAGAAGGAGGACAAAATAATCTCATCAGCACCATCCCGGCGTAAATGTGACGTGATTAGCTGCTGACAGTTTGCTTGGGTATTTATAGTCGTTGTATTATTACATAAAATTCCTTGACCTGCTTGGCTCGAGGACAGAGAAGTTGTTTTTCTTTTGCACATTTTTCCCGGGATTTTGTGGAACAGCATGCTGATTATTGCCTTCAAAGAATGACATGCTTTATTTTTGTATGCTTTGCATCACACCATAGGGTGAAGTCTGCCGCTCTACAGGGAGAAAAAAAAAGAAAAAAAGAAAAAGACTGAGGAGGATTTTTGAGGTTCACACGTGTGTCACCAAGGCATATAGGAGGCTTAACAACATTCCCTGAACATACAGCAGTCTATAGATCCATAACTGTGGTAAATATCATGGGCATCAGCTTCATGTGACGTGATTTCTCAAAGAGGACTGAATGAACTGTCCAAGTTAACCCTAAGCTGCTCCTGCAAAACAAATATCCACATGACCGAGCTGTTAGCTGACAGGCTTAGGCACTTTTGTAGATTACATCCACTATTTCCTGTTTTCACAGTGAAAGGGAAATGAGCGTCCCCTGGCGAACAGTGTTTTGTTGGCTGACAGTTAAGGTCAGAGTCTTTATTGATCTTCTGTTTTTGGGACAGAAACACCATTTGGCCCTGTGCAATGCCTCACAGCCACCTGCTGCTCCTAAACTACTGCCTGCTCGGCGTGGTATCTCACACTCTGAGAAGGACAAGCCAGAAGATAAACTGCATCATGTTTTTTTTTTTTTCGCAGAGTAAAGGAGCATTTATTTTGCTGCATCTCTTGTATTCATTTCAAATCTTTCAGAACGTGACAGAAGAGGGCCAAAGGCAATCCTGTGTTTAGGCCTCTCGCTGTGGCAGGTATTACCCAGCTCTCTGGAGCCGGGTCACAGTGGGCACGCTTGTGTGCAGGTGAGCAAGAAACACAGCTGTGGTTCCCCGGTTGTGCACACCCTGATGCGAGTGAAGCAGCTCAACTGCTCCCCAAAACCTGGCTGGGATCCTGGAACCAGCACGAGGTGGAGGGGAGAGTCCTTGAGCTATCATTCCAACCACATTAAGGGTGTCTGCATGTGTGTGAGGGTACGCATGCATCACGCAAGCAAGTGCATGCTGTGTGTGTGTGTGTGTGTGTGAGTGTGTGAGTGTGCTGCAGGGGTCCCATACTGGATGTTGGAAGCAGACAGAAGTGGTTAGTGCCTGGTGTCATGGCAACTTACAGAGGTCATCCCTCAGTTTGGTATTCAGCAGCACTGTGAGGGCTTATGGCGGTGACATCATCGGTACACCCTGTACTCTGTTCAGCCAGGGCCCGCACCAAGTTGCCTCACAACTTTGTGAGAATGATGAAATTATTATTATTATTTTGTGAGAAAGAGAAGAAAATGACCTTTTGGGTCTGTATGCTAAATATGAAGATAGTAGCTGGTTAGCTTAGCGTACCTTAGCGCAAATACTGGAAATGGGGAAACAGCCAGCCCAACTCTGCAGCGTTAAAGCTAACTCATCAGTTAGTAACAGTAAGTACTCGTCTTCTCGTTAGCTTTTGCCTGCTTGTGACTGTCAATGACCAAATGATGTGAAAAGCCACTAAGCGTGAACTGTTTTTGGTCAGAGCCATGATGACCGGTTTCCCATTTCCAGTCTTTGTGCTAAGCAAAGTCAAACTTAACAAATGTAGCTTCAAATTTAGCAGACAGACAGTAGAGTGGTGTCAATTTTCTCATCTGAGTCTGCAAGAAACTATTTAGATGAACCATGCAGAGGCATAACAGTTAAATTTGTGCAGATTCCTCCAGTCTTTCACCTCACAATCGTGTTAAATCTCCACTGGGCCTCATGACTTGTGGAGTGTCTTTAAATAGCTTGTCATCTTCTTCTACAGCCTGTGGCATTTTTCACATACTTATAATCAGATCTAACAACACATACAAACAGAGAAAAAGGAGCAGAAACACCAACTTTTGCCAAAACTGTGCAGCCGAATGTGTCATCCAGCCCCTCGGGCGGAGCCTGAGAAATCCTCTTTGAAGCTTCGGTGCAGCTCCAATAATGAGGGGGCTGAGCACGGGGCCCCTACGTGAGGGGCATCCAGGGCCCTTATTGATCTCCCGTTAATTAGTCTGTAGGTGCACATTGGCGCATAATTAGACTGATACTGAGCTTAATGAATGCAGACAGCCACTAATTCCTCTGGGGAAAGGTTCACTGCAGAATGATGTAGAATTTGGTCAACCAGACAGATATTTTGGGGCGGAAAAGCTTCTAATGTCCACAGATAAGAGCTGGACAGGATGTGTATAATTTCACGTACAGCACTGTTTTTAATGCAGTGAATGAGCACCGATCAGTCTGTGTGAAAAGTGTGGCTCATAAAAAGAAAGCAAGCCACCCTTATGGCATACCCTTCACATGCTTTATCAAAAACAAGAGGGCTTTTAGCCACTAAGTGCTACTCAACTTGACGCCAACTGATTTGATGGCAGTGGACCATGGTGGAAAAATGATACAGAAAGAAATTGTTTCAAACAAAATATGTGCTCTGACAAGTGTCAAATTGGCCTTTTCAGAGATGCACTGAAGACACGGTGGAAGTGCTGTTGTCTCCCTTGTGGGCTGGAAGTCATGCACTGCTGATGTTTCAAGAGGGATTTGAGGAGTCATTCAGACATTTTATCTGTCTATTAAACTTGGAAAACTCTTAATCATTCCTGACCAGAACCGGAAAGTGTTGAGTGGGAGATGCACATCAGGGTGTTAAGGATGATTACAAATCATTGACACAGAGGTCAAGTTTAGAGATTAACTTGTTTTTCGGCTTCTTTTGTAACTCATCACAATTTTTAAAGCTGTCTAATTTATTCTGGCTTCTGAAACTTTTGCATTTTTTCCATTTCTAGCTGTCTAATTGGAAAACCCATTAGTCCATTTCTGACCTTACTTACATCTGCAGCATTTGATTGTGTTGCATTCTTCGCATGTGCTCTTTTGTATGATATATTCAGTGAGGACAGTGAATAGGCTGAATTTCTGAGATAATCACCAGGGAATACTGCGCCGTTCAACAGGAGCGACTCCTCTTGTATCAGTCAATGTTGCTGAATGAGTCAGAGGAGCGGTGCTCATTAGCAAAAGGGCAGAAGTCACCTTGCTCCACTCATCCTCAGGGCCACTGTCACTTATTGCTAACAGAGTGTCAGTGTGTCGCTGGCATGCTAAACATCCCCGTATGACCAGATTCACGTCGGGGCAGAGAATCAGCGATGGAAGTATACAGTCCTTCTCCTGCTTTAATGACTGTGTCCCTCAAAGTGACTCCTGTCAGCCAGTTTGCTTTGTTCTCCAAAAAGTTGCCTGATCAATGCCACGATTAAATGTTGGTCACGCATCACGTAACCCTTTGGCCTGACATGATGCAACAGTCCCTAATTGCAAGCTACATTCACCCAACTGTCCTCACTTGTAGCATGACAGACGCCGAACAGCATCAGGATCCCAGGGGACGTTCCTGTGCTATAAATAATATGGATCACATACATCTATGCAGGGACCCTCAAGCACCGGTATGCTCGCTTTGATATGTAAATTTAATCCTCCCCCCCGCCACACACCCCAGAGTTTGAGTAAGTGAAACAATTTAGAAGAATTTCACCAGGCTTTTCAGGTTTAGAATACACAAACACCCAAAAATGGTCCCAAAAATAGAGATAAAGCATTAGCTCTATTTTATTTTTGTTTGATTGTTCAGGAGCAATTAACCCTAAAGTTGACTGTATGTTCAGACTAATGATTATTGAGAGTGATTTTATCGCTAAGGCTGAGGCTACTTTGATTACAAGCTGCCATCTCTCTGATTTGCATTTAAAAGCCAGTCCTTGCTCCTTGCACGTCCACATGAAAAATGGAATTCATACATTCCAATTACAGATGCAAAGGTGAGGCCATTCACATGTCGGCTGCCTCTTAGTCAAATGTGTCAGCGTTAAACGATTCAAGAGGGGCTCCTGTCACAAATGGACACTTTAGAGTTTTAAGAGCCTTAAATGTGGCCACTAAATTGAACTGGCACCCTTGTCGCTCAAGAAAAAGCTGCAGATTTTTGACCTTCAGCATACAAAGCCTGAATGTATGGCAAGGCTGCCCTTCAGACACCACTTTTATCTAATGCCTGTGCACAAAGAAAGCAAAACCTGGCGCAAGGAGCATAAAGCCTGCACCCCTGAGAAATGAAAAGATCTGAACATCACTGAACCTTCATGGGACGTTTTGGATCTCTGCGTGGAAAGCAGATTTTCACCTCCTTCATCCTTCAAAGAAAGTGTCTTTTTTCTATTCCATAGAACAATTTCAGAGTGTGACAGCATCTGAAGAAGACTTGAATCTGTTTTCAAAGCCAAGTGCGATGCTGCTGCCTTCCCAGGTGCCTAATATTATTTGGGGTTTCTGTTATTTTGTCCACCCTTGTTAGGGCTCTGAGTTTAGATGAGAGGTGTCGGTCTTGAAGTGAAGAAGGCTGAGGGAAAAGGAAAGTCTTTTATTACCATTATCTTCAGTCTCTATAACTTCCTACCTCTAGAATATCACACACATGCTCACACTTCTTCCTCTTTTCCTAAAACAAGCACCTCAAAAGTGAAACCAAATAATCACCAGCTCTGTGCTAATTCTCGGGTTTATTTTGAGTTTTATTCGAGTTTAAAGACTTTTTCCTCAGAGCACAGCTTTATGGATAATTCACACTCAAGTTTGTATTTGCTTATTGCTTGTGTAAATGGTGTCAATGGAAAGTAACGCAGAGTGACAGCCGCAAGGCCTCGACTCCATATGTACTCCCAAATAAAACATGATGATTCAGTGTCACAGATGATTTAGAACAGATAACGGATGCTGGATCATTTTGTTGTTCTTTACATGCCATTATAGGGTGGGTGCAAGAAAGCAGCATCTTCACTGCAATTGTGTGAATGGCCTCGGGCTATCTACAACCTACTTGTGGTTAGTTAGGCTCCTGTTCCTTCTGCCCTGTTTGAAAGTCATTGCCAATCCAAGTTAAATTAAACTACGTCCACCCCCAGGCTCAGCGTTATGTCACACAACTCAATCAGGCAGATGGCTGCTCATACTTAGTCTCAGCTTGGTGCGCTTTCTGCCTGAGGTTTATCAGCGCATGCATTGTTGTGAGCATGATAGAAACACATGCCCGTGCATACATGCATGTGTACCGGGATACAAAAAGAAAAGACTCATGGGAGAGTGATGGCTTCCAGCTCAATACAGAGAGGGAGAGACTGGAAATCCCTCCTCTAATTAATGTTTACATAACTGTGGCTAATGTAATTCATGCTCGCCCATGTTGAGAGGGGTCAAGGAGCTTGGGGAAGCCCACCTGAGTTGACAATTGCCTGTGTGGGAGTTGTGTGCACGGTCCAGTGAACTGGACACATCAGGAGGGATTGAGAGGAGAAAAACAAACAAAATGTAGTTTGATTAAAAAACAGCTTGCAAACAGCAGTCGTAATGCAAGTTCTTGGAAAACTTGATGAGTAACATTTTGGGTATTTGTTCTCCAAACACTGATTAATATGTAAGAGTGGAAAGAACAATTAGCTATGTAAATGCAGGTAGACAGACCTGAGAAGAAATTAATTTCTTCTATTTACAGTATCCTCCAGCAGAACAAAGTCTGACGCAATCACAGCCTCCTGCCATTACAGAGCACTTAGTGAGTTTTTAAAAGGTGCTGCAATGTAATTGCAAGGGATCGTGAAAATTAATTTAAATTTCTGTCTCGACAGAGCAAGGGTGACAAAGATGAGCCTCAGTTTTATTGTTTGTTGTTGATTTTCAGTGAACCTAACAAAGTCTTTTGCTTCAGGAAAGTGAGTGTTCTCCCTTAAACACAAAACAAGTTTAAATATAGTAATAAATTAAAGGAGGTGTTAGTTGTTGATTGTGACAAGGCAAGAACGAGTGTGCAGCAGGTTTAATTGTGCTATTAATAGATATCTGTGCTACGTCACAGCATTTGGACCTGCAGGTAAAGATCAAAAACTTCAGTGCAGTTGTAGAGATGTACAAAACACCATCTGAAAGCTGCATCATTACCAGTTATTAAGGTGATGTTTATCCGAGCTCTTCGACCCAGAGGCTGACATGACTAGAGACTCACTGAGGGGAATGAGAGTTAAGGTGAACTGTAAGGTAAATAAAATACACTGCATGGCAAAGATACAGTTTTTGGATACTGGAGAGGCTTTTCCAAAGATTAAGAAGATGGTATAATGTGAACCTTGCAACAAAGAAGAGATTTAGGAGCTGAGGCAGGATGTGGTAAGCGGCTTAGACTACATACGGACGCCAGTGTTAGCAAGCAAACTGAAACAGTCAGATCTACAGATAGAGGTTATTTAATTCCAACCGAGGATTTAAAAGGGCAAAACCAGATGCCAGGACAGGCCAAAAGTTTGAATGGTGAAAATAGACTGTGAAAAAGGCAGATGAGCAGTTCGCTGCAGCACCAAAGGGAAACACAACAGGGCTGCAGAGGTCTCGTTCTTGACACAGATAACCTTGTATGAAACAACACAAAAACAAAAAAGGGAACCGGTTGTAGCATCAGTGCAGAGCCAGCAGGATATCCTCGTGTCTGCCAAACTAACTGAGGCAGAGACAGTGGATAAAAAGAGGCAGCACAAAGAAATAAGGGGATGGATTACGTTGTGAGCAACCTACGATGTGGTGCCATCACTGCAGAAACTGAGGCGATGGCTGAGTGAAGATCACACACATATCCTCCAGGCTCACACGCAGCAGTGCTTTAACATATCAGGATGCAAAGTCTTTCACAAGGTCAATATGCTTGGCAGCATGATAACAGCCTGGCAGCTGCAATTGAGAGAAACAGAAACTAATTCTTTTTTTGCCTTTAGCAGTTAAGAACCCAGCAAATAAAACTTAAGAGAATATGGAAGGAGAGGCTTTTCTCTTACTGGGGTGAAGTTAAAGACATAAAAATAACCAGATATTTGTTGCATGTTTTGTTGAGTTGTGCATAAAACTTTAAAACATTACCTTGTCTGTGTATATGACTGTCTGAGTCACATTAAAATAGGTTTTCATAGGCACTGGTGGTTTTTCACAGTCCACCTAAAACGGAAGGTGCTGCGCTATTTGCTTACATGTTTCCTGTAAAAATGCTCAGCTATAGGGAGGGACTTTTTGACTTGACTAGTCCTGAAAACAGCATCTGATGACGGATGGAAAACGACAGGATGGTCACAGCGGTACAAGGTGGGTCTCTTGCCAGGTGTGGCTGCTGGCACACTGAGCCTGAGTCAGCTAACAGGACAGCTAACCGTTAGCTGCATGGCTGACTGTCTAACAGTGGAGTCCATTTTCAGTCTGGTCATGTTCACTGTCTCCTCAGCCTGGTACGGTTAGCAGTAGCGTTAGTTTCAACTTCAGCAACGAGCACAGCCATCTGTTCATTGGGAAACTCTATTGAGAGTTCAGGCAGAGCAACTGAAGGACATCACAGGGCAAACCAGAAACTATTTTAAGTTGTTAAGGCGAGTTTTCTTTACATTTAGAGTGAGACCCGATCCTCAGAAAAGCTATGGCAGCAGGCTTCTGACATGAAATCTGTGCCGCTGACTGACTGATGGCTGGAAGTTATGATATTGTTGGTTAAAAGAAATTTTATTATACCAGAAGAAAATACAATTGGATTTTGATTTAAGAATGCAAAGAAACTGACTTTTATGTAATTGTTTTGGCATACATTGTTACACATGGCCACAATATGACTGTAGACATAATCTAAAAGGGTTAAAAAGACATCATTCAGTATCACCCTTGAAAATTCAGTATTGGTTGGGGGGGGAATCACTTGCAGGTGAGTGATTTTGGACAACACTGATTGTCTAAAGACAACATGAGGTGTGAACTTTAATGACAAACCTCTTTCTATGTGCTTCTCTCCTCTCCCCCAAACCTCAAAGGCATGTTTCCTCATAAAGAGCTTACACCAGATCCTCTGTATCATTAAATGTTTGGATGACCTCCCATCATGACTGGATAAAGAGGAGACGGTGAAGGACAGAGCACTTCCTGGCACCTCTTCTCTGTCGGACAGCTGCCTCTCTATGTTGCTCATCTCAAGAAACGATGTCACGCCAGAGTCGTCCAATCAATCACGCTGATGAATTTACAAGACGGGGCCAGCTTGCGTTTTCAACTACCTGCCAACCGTCCTGACTCTACCTGCATCTTCCTTCCTTCTGTCTGCCACTTATGTGCTTTCTGCATCTCTGATCACAAGCCTCTGTACTGTATGTTCGCTCTCTGCCTCTCTCTGGAGGGTTAAGCCTGATGGAAGGCTTCTGACACATGAGCAGATTAATGTGTGTATCTCTGCTGATTGATTGATTCATTACATTAGTTTTATTTGACTAGTTCAGCTGATTGATGCAAAGCAAGGAAGCTTTTAAATTACAGCCACTCAATCGAATTAATCACAGAGAACAAAGTTCAGTCCGACAATGGTTCTCTGACACAGTTTACGCTCTCAACACTGCAGTTTTATTTACTGAAACCATATTATTCAGTCTACAGTAACAAAAGCCAAAACCTATTTTTGTCCACAGAGTTTGCTCCTTCTTTCCTCCATCTTTTCTTTTCTTGAGTTGTTCCTTTCCAGTGTGCTGCTGTCTGGTGTAATTGTCTCATTTTTTGATTTTGGCCTGATGCCACTGGGTGATCAGAGCCTGTTAGCTCCTCGCTGATGATCAGAGAGAAACCAAGGAGGGAGCATATAGTAGACACCTACACAAACAATTAGAGAAGAGGATTGTTTTGCTGCTTACTGTAGAAACCCCTCACTAGTCTTCTGATCTTAATCAGTCAAACAGAGAAAACAAAACAAAGGATGAGTCATTCGATTTACTCAGGGGTAAAATGAGCACGGATAACGAGGTCAGTTATGTACTGAGTGTTTTTATTGGACAGACACTCTTGTTATTATCTTATGATATGATTAAGACAAAATCAAGACTATATTCGTGTGGTCTCTCTGGTCCCCGTTCTGCTCAAGGGCCGTCAAGATATTTCTTGTCCCTGTTAGCCGCTCAGGACTATTGTTTGTCTCATTAGACTATTTTATATGCACTTTCTGAAAAACAACAACGCATCTCGTCCTGCACAAACACAGCTGATTTCGCTGCATCTTCACTGGCTTGCATCCTGTCTAATGTGGTGGGGGACATGCATTATTAATTTGCTATGGGGGAAATGTCCAGTGCAACCATCTGAGAGGCTTTGTGCACATGGCTTCAAGAGGGGATGAAGCGCCCCGTTTGTACACATATCGAAGCAGGGCAAAGCTTTCTCGGACACTGGCAACCTGAAGTCAGTTCAATGAAGTGGTCACCACTCAGAGGGGAAGCGTCACATCTCCAGTCGCTTATAGACAAGGGCCAAGAGGTTAACTCTTACATAATTTATGTCAAATGCGCCTGTTGACATGTGTTGACTGTGTGGTGACAGTGTGATGCAGTCTTGGTTATCCTGATGCTGAACCACAACTTCTTGTGACTCTTTTTGTTTGAGAGGAAAAAGTTGCACGCTGCCTCCACCTACACTGACTGTTTTCTCTAATTAGCACTCCACTTCACCATAAATGCATCTTACATCAAACAAAACCGAGTGCTCTTCAAAGCAAAGCGTACGACTGGGAAGAGTTTTGGCGTTAAACTATTGCGTAAAGGACAGAAACGGTTTTATAACATCAGGCCTGACCACCCTAATCTGCATATTGGGAACCTTGCTTGGTCTGATGAACTTCTGAGTAAACCACTGAATTCTGTAAGACAAAGCCAAGTGACGTACATCCACAGAGACAGGAAGAAACCCGCTCAACCGTTTCAGCCTTTATGCCTGTGATTGCTGCAACGATGGTAGCCGTGTTGAAAGAAAATACGGATTTTTAAGGTCACTGATGCTCAGGGACAAGCCAAGTCTAAAACAAAGAAAACCGTTTGAAATGTCTCTCTTCCCTGGCTGTCTACGCTGTTAGCCTGTATGATAACTGTCAGTGCCAGAGTATATGATGTTTGTCAATCATTCAGCACGAAGGCCTGGAGTTACTTTGTTCTCCTGTCACACTTTATGCTTACGTAAAGACTGAAAGACCCAGTATTTTGACAGAAACACTGGGTTAAAAATGATTCAAGTCTTAGACTACATGGGGAAGACTGTATCATCATTACAATGTTCAGATTAAGGGGCACCTAAGAGCCAATTATGGTCAAAATGTGCTATCAAAGAGAGGGAAAAAAGTGGGTTACAAGTCTGGAACAATGGCTTTGCCCTAGATTTCTCCTGAGATGGCAATTTTTATCACCTTATGAAGCAGTCAAGTCTACACAATCTAACAGTGTTCTATCTGCAGCCATGCATTTGAGGAAAACATTTGTGTACAGCACATAAAAAAATCATTCAACGTCACGAAATCATGTACAGAAGCAGAACATTTAGCATCTCTGAAAAGCAAACTAAACCCTCTAAAGGGTATAGGCATAGCAGGTAATTCATTTTCTAGTAGACGTGTGGCAAAAATTGCTGAATTTTGAACATGTTTTTGTCCTGTGAGTTTGTTTAAATCCAGATTTGTTCTATCACTGAAAACACCAGAGGTGCAACAACAATACTGCCTCAAATCCCATGAAAAACAACAAAACCAACAATGAAGTGATCATTCTAACAAGAACCGTCTGGATTTCCAATATCTAACATATTACATGAAACTGTGCCAAAGCGTTTCGTTGTTAAGCCATGAAAGACACATAAATGAGCCACACAGCTGCACTGGGTGACATTCTCCTTTATTAAGGTGAGCAGTAGCCAGCACGCCAAATGTGAATTATAAAGTTCTGAACAAATGCAACACGTAGCCGTATTTGGGTAACCTTTGATAAAAACTGCAGCTGTTATGGGAAATCACTGAGGTCTTTACAGCAATGAAACAATATTACTGTGTCCCGTTTTAAAAGAGTTACACCTTTAAAGGAAGGAACAGGATGGTGGCACAGACAGGGAAGGAGCGTCAGAAAGTAATAAAGGATTTGTTGCCACGTTGTCGGTTTTGGTGTTTTCACAGGATTTTGTTAATAAGAAAAAAAAACATGGAAAACACCGGACTTGTCCTTTAACTTAATATATTCAATAGATTATGTATAGACAGATGGTAAGATGTAAGTATGTACTATCCAATTTAAAGATAAGCTTTTTAAATGAAAGCTATTTGGATGTTTAGCCTGGTTAAATTTGAACTGTCAGCTGTGGTTGTGAACAAACAGCAAAGGGAGTTTAGACGTTAAATAGGAGATTAAATGTCGTCACTTTCCTTCTGTGACCCCTGTGTGAGGAGACCTGCATCCACTATGTGAACAAGCATTAGGAAAGGCTCTGGTTTAACGCCTTCAGAGCTACACGTTAGATTCATGTAGACAGAACGGCCCTTGGGGGTTTCGCTGCATTATGGACAGCTTTGCTTCACACACTCTCATGCAGGGCTGCATACATTCTGTCGAGCTGCATGCAAACCAGAGGAGAAGCCCAGGAAAGCCAGCTGTCTCACGTTTAATTTTTCAAAAGGTGATCAGCTGAAGAGTTTCAGAAGGTTGCTATGTTTTATTATTTCAAACGTCCTGAAACAAACTCAAAATAGCTTCTTTTTAAAAAGCAGCTCAGTTGCACTGAAGAATACTTTAACATCAAGTAAACCGCAGGGAGACATTAGCCAGCAGCTTTTAATCTGCATGATTAATGAGTCTGTTTGGCCTTAAACTGCCATGATGGAATATTTTCATACATTTAATTACTTACATATTTAGTGAGCGGGTTGCATGAATGCTCTGCGTAGTTTTGTGATGAACTGGATGGAACAAGAAATGTCATTTCTGTAAAATTTTCCATGTTTTTTTTTTTTGTTTTTTTCAAGATGAAAGGCCAAGCTCTCACTTCTATTAGAGAGGTGTTCTTATAACAGGTTATATCACTGCACTATAAACCAGAAGGACACCTGAGCTGCAGCACTGAGGTCAGGTGGTGGTCTGAGTGTGGGGCCCTGGGCTCTGCGGTCCATGCAATAAGCACCGCACTACCTGTTCACAGCCAGAGCGACCTTGTTTATTAAAATGAGTTTGTCAAAGTCGAGCCACACACCGGAAGTATTAGTAAAAACAAGGCTAAATCCACAAGGGAAAGCTGTCCAATTATTCAGGAAGGGACAATTTGATGAGAAGCACTTGTCCCTCCTCGTTGAGGATCACAATTGGAAAGTCAAATGATCAATTAAAAGAATCTGTTGCCATGGAGTTTGTTTGTCTGACGGCAGTTCTGTGAAACCCTTTCTCTGCTGTGGGGGATTCAACTTTACTCCATTAAGTCCAGATTTTCATCTGATCATTTTTATTCTGCGTTATCTACCTGCAGAAAGAGGTCAGACACTAAGGTTGGCAGCCATAGTAAGTGGTAACATCCCAGATACTCCGGAGGAATCATTCAGATTTTTATCTAATCTAATCTAATCGTCTGAGAGACTTGCTCTAATTGAGGAAACAATGGGATAATGTTTTAAGCCTGAGTCTCTTCCGGTGTGGCGTCACAGGAGAGGATTTTTCTCCCAGTGATCCGTATGGGGACAGTGATTTGAAAATGAGGTGACATGAGTTGACCACGAGCAGCCACTCTCTCATCTGGTGGTGTTTTCTATTTGTGTCAGCCAACATGTGTTTCTCGTGATGGGACCTGACACCTCCCCTGGAGCAGCAGGGAGGCATGAAGAGCAACAAAGTGCTAGGATGCTATAGGAGGAAGTATTTCACACCGACTGCAAATTAAACTCTGATGTCTTCCACACTGAAAAACGCCCCCACAGAGCAAACGTGAACATCAGAAAAGAAGGCAGATATTCATGATGAAAGATCCATCTTGTACTCTGCGTTTCCAAAATCAAATCCTCTCTCTTAAATTGGCTGTTTTCTTTACTTGAGAGCACAGTATGTGCTAAGTCACTTTGACCTCTGCATACGCTGTATGTCTGGAACTTTTCCTGGGCCGAATGTCTGGCTGAAATGGATTTACAATTAAGGATAAATTGGAAGGGTTTTACCACATTGTGAAAGACGACTTAACAGATATGTGGAGTTCATGCTCGAGTGGAAAAGTGACAACTTTGGCTCCTAATTCACTTTTAACATGTTTCACTGTGTGTGAGTCCGCAGACATTATAGTTATTTCATTGTATTGCACCGGAGCAGAGAAACAGACAAGTGAGAGTTCTGCTTTTATTTAAATCATCAACCTGTTTAAAATTCTAATGGCTTGTCAGATATTGGATTAAGCTCTCCATCTTGAAAGCGCGGCTCGGTGGTGGGCTCCTCTGGAGCGAGGTGTCCGAGGCACCCAGTGGCATATGTAGTGACGTATGTATGTGCAG
The DNA here is from genome assembly GCF_020382885.2 of Scatophagus argus. Classification (NCBI taxonomy): domain Eukaryota; kingdom Metazoa; phylum Chordata; class Actinopteri; family Scatophagidae; genus Scatophagus; species Scatophagus argus. The sequence goes on from NC_058510.1 coordinate 6,045,350, forward strand.
CAGCAATGAATCACTTGGAGACAATGCCCCTCTCTCAGCCTGAGCTGCTTGCAGATGCACATTCACTGAATATAACACAAGTCAACTAGGAAACAGCTTTGGAATCATTAGTGTGGTGCAATATGCAGAAACAAAGTCAGTCCTGCAGACTGCACCAAAACATACCTGTTGTTCTTGCAACTATTTGAGGCATTTCCTGTGTTTAGTCTCCTGATTATGCATTATTATTGCATTGTGGCTCTGTAAATATTACCAAGATGAAGAACAAAAAGAACAGCCACTGTTTATTTATTTGACATGCCGAGAGCATTTAGGTCTGATCCTGCACGAGCACATAATTCAGAAAATGAGTTGTGAGTGAGGAGCACGAATAAAGCAAGACATTCCAAACTTATCTCGACCCAACACTCTCTTCTTTCACTTTTGAGTCATTTCCTACAATTACTCCGAACTAATGTGAAAATGCCAGCAGGTGTGTCACCTATAGGGCTATTCTGAAAGCACAGAGGTAGACGCTCGTGCACGCGCGCGCACACTCACATATGACTCATCTCATCTAAACTAAAGCACTTTGTCAGAGGCGTCCATTCACGTTACACCCAGGCAAGAACGCGCAGACTCAATCTCATCTTGGAGCGCCACACTTATAGTGAGGCTGGCTATATAAGTCCATTCAGCATCTACTCTTTAAGTAACAATATACTTGTTTCTTCAAAGAAGTGAAGGAGGGCGGCATCTCGCCAACTACCTGGCAACCTACACGGCTGTAGCGGACCTCCTCTAAAGATTGAAGGTATGAAAAGGCTTCATTTATTTCAAACATATTGTGACTTTGTCTGCATGCTTTCTTTGACTTGTCACCTATTTTTTTGTCGGCACAACTTAGATCCAAATAAATTTGGCCAAACAGATCGTGCACTTCGGTTTTACAAACGTTTTAAAAAATGAATTGCAGATCACCAAGTGGATTTTTGTCTTTAGTTGCTGCATTGTATATTCAAACTTGATTTTGTTTTACAGTACTGGAAACAAGTATGGATGGCAGAGAATGATAGTCAAACTTCCATCCTTTACTGAGCCAAAAATCTTTCTCTTTTCACGCGCGATATATTCCACATTACATTGACGTGATTCCTGTTTGACGTGCGTAAATTCCTCATTACGCAGCACATTTCACACCCGAACTGAGATTTTTTTTAAAAGCATATTTCATAGAAATAATCCAGGCATGTGTTTCTCCTCGCAGATTCCTGCTGATATCCTGACATGAAGCTCAATTTACTTGGTACCACCGTGATTCTGCTAGTTGCCTTCTTACCCCGCTACGAATGTCGGGCTATTGAGAGCCCTGGCGGTGCCCTGCGCGTCCCAGCTCCCCAAAGCCACAACTCCCAGCAGCAACAGCAGTCTGGTCCCATCCTGGAGCGGCTTGGAGAGGAGTATTTCATCCGACTGGGCAACGGGGACTCTAACTCTTTTCCATCATCGTCCGTGTATCCCGGCGGATCACCTGCCATCTACAACAGAGCGCTGCAACTCCAGCTGACGCGGCGTCTTTTACAAGGGAAAGTTGGGAACATCAGGGCGCTCATAAGCGGCTTCGGAGACCACGGGGACGAGTCGATGGAGAGGGGAAGGAGGTCCGAGGACCCGCCGATATCCCTGGATCTGACCTTCCACCTGCTCCGAGAGATGATGGAGATGTCGAGGGCGGAACAGCTGGCCCAGCAAGCGCAAAATAACAGAAGAATGATGGAGCTGTTCGGGAAATGAAGCTGCCCAGTCCGCCAAAGATCTCCCTTCCCTTTCTTTTAACTTTTCTTTTTCTCTTTTTTTTCTTTGCATTTTTACCATCAGCACAAAACATGCTCTGTACAATATAGTGCTGCTTTATCACTCTATTATTTATAGCTTTAACGTCAGACTATGGAGTGTAAACGGGCTCGACTTATAATGATCCGATTGTACCATTTTAATGTTGGTGTCAAATCTGTAGAATTACACTGTTCTTCATATTTGAGATGATATACTTTTAAGACATGAAATACTGCATTGACAAAACTGGCATTTGTTTTAGATTATGAATCACTGTATTTATGATATTTATGTTTGTTAATAAACATATGTGCAACCAGTATTTTCTGTTGTGCAAGAGAACGTCTTATATCTATATTTTTTAATAAAAAACAAAAATAAACACAATGCTTACACTTCTCTGTGGATATCCTTACATATGGGTTAATAATAACCCCCATGAAAACTAACTTGTATCAGTAAGGTTAATTGCTAATTTGACTAACACACCGTTTGCTAATGTTTCCTGACATATCCATTTCTGATTTTTACTCTTACATCAGACAAAATGCATTTAGGTGTGCAGGGTTACAGTAAAAAAGCCAACAGTTGGTTGAGAAGAACACAAATGGCGTGCTGAGCGTTGCCTACACAGATATTGATTGATAGAGAAGGGTTTTTCTAAAAGAAAAAGAAACATCTTATATGGTGTAACCATGGCATTGCTCTGGAGCCAAGTCGTGGGTTAACACAGCGCCCCCTCTCTAACGCACACAACATGAGCTGTAACAAAAACAAAACAAACACAACAAACACAACAAACAAAAAATACAGATGTTTATAAGGACGCTGTAAGAGCGCATGCAGTCATGCAGGTGGAGAAGATTCACAAAGCATCCTTTCTCCTAAACCCTTAATCCATAAGGAGCAGTTCTCATTATTCCAGCAAGAAGCAACCACAGACAACTGAAGGATGCACCACTGATAGCTAATGAGTGTGAAAGACACCATGTGTGTGTGTGTGTGTGCTGTGCTGATCCTTGACCCACAGGTGTCAGGATAAACTAAACAAGAGCTGTGGGTGTGAGTCATCCTATTCTGTTTGGCCCACTTAGCAATGTGGGGCTTAGTGCTGCATTGAGCCCATTTGTAAAGGATCCAACTCACTCACACAAATAATTAGCCAGGGCTAGCTCAACAGCAAGCACAGCAAGGTGAGACCTCTGCAGGACAGCAAACAGAGAAGTGGGGGCCTGATGCTCGCTGCCTTCTGATATGTACAGTAGGACGTGGGCAGGGACGCTTCCTCGGCCAGACACCGCCTGAACAAGCTATAAAAACAGCCGTAATGCCTTTTCCTGGATGGATTTACTGTGACAGATACAAATGAAAAAGAATGTGAAGAAGAGATGCAGGGAGAAAAAAGTCCCTTTCCTGTACACTTGCACACACACACACACAGACAAACGAACGGGTGGGGTGTTACACAAAATCATTTCATTGGTAATTCAGTCCAGGCACAAACCACCACACAAAGTACAGCGACACATGTGGCAGTGAGAGGAAACTGAGAAGAGCTGCATTTTTGTTCATCTGGTATCAGACGAGACTTGAGAAATACTATCCTGCAGGTGTTTGTACAATTTAATGGCACATAAGATAAAATAAACCATAACAAGGCAATTTTTTTTTTTTGCCCAAAATAGAAACATAAACCTTTGTTACACAATAAAAGAACACAAAGCATAACACAGGCTGTTGCATGTTTGAGATACTGAAATGTCACAGTAATAGTTTTGTACTCTGCTCCCCAACCGATAAAGTTATATTGGTCATAAAAAAGTATACGACAGGGAGGAAAACCTGAGGCCCCCTTGTCGTGCTCTCTAATGATGCAGTCTGAGTGGTGAGTCGCAAAAGGTCAGCCATATAAAATATGTATGAGCCTAAATTCTGGAAATAACCAGTGGACATACGTGGTCTGTCTGTCATTCGAATTAAGCAGCTAAAGGAGGAACCAAAATGTGTATTCAGTCAGACAGAAAAACGTACAAGATCAGTCGGTATGCAGCGAAGCACGTTAACACAATCACAATAAAACAAAGACAGAAGGGGACTGAAACTCCTGTCTCGTCCTTCAGATCTAGCTCAGATCTACCTCAAACTCTCTCTTTGGCACAGACCTAAATCCATCTCTTTGTTCCCAAACTTGGGGAAAAAAGTATCAAAACTGACCCGAAATCAGCATCTAGCAAAACTTAACCTGCTCCCGATATAGGCGCCGTCTGGGCCGGCGGCCGACAGCTAGGTGGAAGAGGCGCTCTTGGCGGCGCTCGCGGACGAGTTCATCTGCTGGGGGGCAGACGGCTGGATCGGAGTGGCTGTCTGGGCCGACTCTTCTTCCTCAGCGCCCGTTTCTCCGCTCTCATCCACTTCATCCTCATCTTCATCATCTGTAAGAAAGAGCAGGAAGGGAAATAAAAGCCAAGATTACTGCGAGACTGAGCTGTGAGCGGGGAATCGCTGCCATCGCCCACTCTGTCACTTCACCTTGGATGAAGTCGATGCTGCGCAGGGCCCTGCTCTCTTTCTTGAACTCGATGTTGTAATGATCCATATTCTCGTAGCCGCGCTCAACTTTGTCCAAGTGTGCTATACTGGACGCGTCTGCAATCCTGAGTGCAGAAGGTGCAAGAAAGAAAGAAGAAAAAAAAAAAATCACGCTTTAAACAGTCAATGTAACACTTGTTCTATGTCATCAGTCTGTGATTCCACAGGCTGTTTTGGGATGTCACAGCTAAAGATAGTGGCTTGCCACATTTCACAGAAGTACGTGTGACAGCTCGCAGAGAGCACGTGTGATCTTGCTGCATTAGCCTGGTGGTTTTCTGTGTGGGTGCAGATGTAAATTTGGTAAATCATTCACAAGAATAATAAAAGTAAAAAAAAAACCTGCAAAAGGTAACTAAAAAAAGACAAACCCCAACTATAGTTATTAATAGTGTTAGGAGCTTTAGGCTGGCACGTTAAAAGTGCATTTCTTCACGCTAGTCTCCTGCTCCTCTACTTTATTCTAATCACACACGGAGCTGATCAAGCTTTAGTTTTTGCTTCTTCTGCAACAATAAACGTAAAAGGATCTTGTGTCATAATCAGTCAAAAGTGTGTGTGAATGTGTGTGTCTGCTCATCTCTCTTCCTTTGTCCAGACACAACTGACAAATATGTGGAATAATTGTGTAAAACCACAGTGTCAAAAAGTCAATATACTTATTTTAATAGATTTCCACTGAGGTTTGTCTGTTTTGCCGGAGCGACTGCTGCAGCTGGGGAGTCAGACGACGACCTCTGCGCTAAAAGGAAACAAGCGCTGCTTCCTGGCGCTTCCACCTCCAATGTGTTCGCGCTGTCACTCATTGTTAGTAGAATTATTTGATGCATAAAAGCATGTACTCACTTTTTGAGGAGAGGCTTTGTGTTCTGAAGGAGACAAGAGAAACCAAATATCCAGCTTATACATAAAATATTGACAACTGTAACCGTTTACGTTGAGTTTGAACCCCACTTGCCGTTGGAGCTGACCTGTAGAAATAAAGCCATTTCTGACTCCTCCATAGTCTGGATCCCCATCTCCACAATCTTACAGCTCTCCTCCAGATGGTCTCCATACTTCCTGGTCAAGCCCCGGATGTAGTTCACCTTCTCTTCCTGTTCGGCTGTCACCTTCTGACTCATCTCCCTCTTCTTCTCCTCCAGGATGGAGTACAGCTGGTCGAACTTCTCACACACCATAGTCTTCTGCCTTCTACCATTCTCCTATACATGAGCGAGCAAGAGACAGAAGGAGACACACACACAAATAGGGAGATATCATAAATTATTATAAATAAAAGTCCATCATTTATCACAGTCTTGTAGGTGAGAAATGTATGTGAGTCCAACTCTAAGATGCAGCAGAGAATATTCAAAACCAAAGGTCAAACCAAAGAAAATGAAGATTGCTTTCCATGTATGGCCATGCAAATACTGTAAGTACAAATGTTCCAGTTAGCCAGTCTACCCACCAGGCAGTAGAGCCACATGCTTTGCAAAGAGGGCATTCTGCATGCCCTTCATTAGTGACGCCACTGAGGGTGACACATGGGGGACTGGAGCCACTCCAGCTTACACCCTGTTATGCACAACTGTGGCACGTGAACCATGGGAAAGCTTTCTGTTCTCCCTCCGTCAATTATGCTGCGTGTTTTCTAATGTCACTCGGTCTGAGGCAGAACGGAGTGCCCTGCTAAGTGCATGTAGAAGACAATGTGGAAAAGAGAAAATAACACAGACTGAGGTGGCCAGACATTAACTTTCCTCTCTCCACCTCTCTGTCTAAATCTCACAGACAGATAAAAGCAAAGGGAGAGAGAGAGAGAGAGCGTGGCGATGACAAGGACACATTACGTCTGTTAGCACGTCTGTGCAGGTGAGTGCAGGTGCATTAGCGTGTGCACAGAGTGAGTGCTTGCTGTGTGAGTGAGCGGCCAGCTTCTGCAGCAGTTGGACACTGACCTCTATGGCACGACAAGCTTCCTCTAGCTGACTGATGATGCCTTGCATCCTGTCGTTGCTACTGACCATCATGGCAATCCCGTCACTCAACTCCGTCTGTGGGGCAAGGACACGCCAGAGTAAATACCTGAGATAACTGTACTTCATGAGGAAACATGGACAGACCAAGAGTTTCCTGTTTGCTTTTTTTAAAAAAATTACATTATTTTAACACAAACATATCTATCTAATTGTCATAATTCTCAGAATCTCATGAAGACTGACAGCGTTCATGACCTCACCTTCTTCGTCTGGTAGATGCTGGTTATGGGTGCCACCTCGCAGTCTTTGTGATCTCCGAATATCTTGCACAAAGAGCATGTGGGCACACCATGGGTGACGCAGTAAATGTTGATTTTTTCTTCCTCGTGAACATCGCACATGGGCGTCTTTTCCTTTCTCTCTGGCGCTGGCTTGCTGCTGTCGAGGTTTAAAGAGAACAGCGGTGTTGTTTCTGTCGAGGCCGTGCATTTCAGAGCATACTGATGTGACTTGTAATGTCAGTTTGATAATGTCACAGGTACACATTTAAGCAGTTTATCGATGATCCATCATTCTCACCTTACATTGCACTCAGCACTGTAATCAATACATCACCACAACACAGCGCAGTATTCAGATGTGGGTGCAGGTGTATGGTGTTATGTCCTATTCATTCCATCTTCTAATTAACAACTCAAACTTACGTTGTCAGGTCAATTTAACCCATACAAATTAATCCGGAGTAGAACAGTTCACTTTGTTGTTTAACATTAACCCACAAAATCCTGATCCAGTATGAGGGTGAGCATTCAGAAGGTATGAGTGTTGTGGCTCTTATGTATTATAACGCTTTTGGCCACACAGCCAAAGATGGATTAGGGAAATCATCTGTGTAGACACATGACTAAAACTAGACCCCCCACCACCACCACCACCACCACCTTCATCCCCATCTGACTCAGAAGCCATCGGCACCACTAACAGCTACACTTCCAACCATCACACCACCAGTTTATCCTTATGCTACCTCTGTTCACTACTACTCTGAGGGTTAAAGACAGCGTTCACTGACAAAGAAACCGTACATCTGTGTGCCTGATGTGTCTCACCTGCTGGACTCTTGCTTGAACATGTCAATGATATTCTCAACCAGCAAGTTCCTCTGCAGACCGTAAACGCCATGCCTGTCCAGAACCACCTCATGTCTGCAGGACGGGCATCGGAAGCGGCCACCAGACGTAAGGGAGCCACCTCTTGTTGGAAGGTACGGATTTGAGGCCTGTCGACAGTCACAAGTCAAACATTTAGTGTGATGACACGACTGATCTCAGTTGCGAAAATTAAACAAACCGTTTCACTCAGCAGTCATTAATCTAGTGAATTAATGAACAAACGGTTCATAACTAGAATTGTAACCCCATGACCAAGTCTCAAAACACAGAAGTGTCCTGCTGTCGCCAAGAAAGCTGTTGGCAGACGTTTTAATGAAGGAATAACAATATAACAACTAAATCTCAAACAGTTTTCTGATGCTGATTAATTACACTGAATACAGCCTCATGTGTTAAATTATGATCAGCTGGGACACAAAAGAATGTTTTTTTAACTTTACTCTTCAGTTACAAATGAGAATATTATATGTTATATACCAATTTGCCCTTTATACGTTACAAATGTAGTGCAAGTTCATACAATTGTCAAAGGTTTAAATGATGTAGGCTGTCAACTGGAGATGCAAATGTGACACAACTGTGATCCTCACGTTTATTAATACTTTCCCTTTAATACTAGGAACAAATTAGTGCCATTCAGCTCATTTGCTTACCTGGAAAATATCATTGGCACATTTTCTGCAGAGGTTGTGCTGGCAGGGTAGGATAACCACAGGCTTCGTAAACATCTCCAGGCAGATGGGACAGATCAGCTGTTTCTCCAGGTTGTCCGTGTTATTCATTTTTGACAGACGCTTTCAGCAAATCATAAAACACCACCAGAAGTAAATCAGACGGAAGACCACGAACTGTAAAGCTGGTAAAGCTGCTAAAAGTCCGTTTGGGAACGCAAGCCACAGTAGGCCCGAGTCAGGCTAATGTGTAGGCCTGCTGCTCCTCTCCAGGCGGGTGTCGGCTGCTATCTCGCTGGTGTCAGTGCTGTTTTTAGCAGCTACTGCTGTCACGTCAAACTTTGCCATTTTTACCTTGCCCATATATGAAACTGAGCAGGGCAGGGCTGAACAGCTGCCTACCGGTCTCCACGTCCTCCTGTACGCTGCTATCAGAGGTGACTGAGCGTGCAGAGATAAGCTGTTAAATAATAAAACCATGTCTGTCGGGGCTACAAAAATTTGGATTCAAGTAAACTGTATTGTAAGCTAAGGTGCAGTATACTCCCGTGAGTTTAATGATGCTAAACCTCTCTATGTAAAAAAAAACCCAAACAAATTAAAACAAAAAATATTTAAAAGTTAGTATAAGTAAATATAAAGATGCATTATATTATATACTTTATGAAAATTAAAACTCCTTTGTGCAAAGTGTGTGAAAATGCTAAGTTTCTAGGTAGCCGTTAAGTAAGGTCAGCTAGCCATCCAAAGCGACATCCGTTTGAACTTCGATGCAGCCACTTCGTGCACCAACGGGGCGGTGACTGTGCCCATCAAAAAGGTATTTTACAGTATTAGTATTAACCACAACAGCGGAAGAGAACCGTATTTTACGTAGCATTAAACAAACTGTAGAGTCTCTAAAATTTGTGGTGACCGTTTTTTGTTCAAGTTAATAGCTCTTTGCACTTGGACGGTCAGCTAATTAAAGCTGGCTTACTGAGCCTTTTTTTGCATTCATGACATGAGTAAAGATACTAGTTACACATTACAACAAGTAAAAAAAGTCAAGTAATAATGTAATATATTGGGTTATATTTTTTTCTGGTAAGTAAAAACAATATGATATCTTAGTAGGCGGAAGAAAATGCCTATGGAGAATGCGGGCATCGATCCCGCTACCTCTCGCATGCTAAGCGAGCGCTCTACCATTTGAGCTAATTCCCCTTGTACAGATGGTCGTTTAGTTCCATCTTCTTGAAAGCACTATGGCACGGTACGGTGTGGTATATCTGGATGTGATTGTCGTAAAAACGTTTTAGGAAGACCAGCTCGCAAATTACAACAGCAAACGACACTGACCCAGATAGCTGGATAATTCATCTAACGCCGATAGCGAACCAAAGATATCAGCTAACTTTAATGTTCTTGGACAATGACAGTATTTAACAGTTTTAACAGTATTTAACGAAGTACAAGAGCCGACTACAAGAAAACTACGTTCGTTCGCACGAGTTCATTTTTCACTTTTTCAACATATACTCATGTACGTTGGTGTATAAAAACAATGTATGTATGTATATGTATTACTTACATAACGATATCTTTAGGATGCTAAGATCAGCTCCCTTCGATAGCTCAGTTGGTAGAGCGGAGGACTGTAGTGGTTACATAGAAATCCTTAGGTCGCTGGTTCGAATCCGGCTCGAAGGAGCGGTTTCTTTTTTTTTTCTTTCCCCCAATTGCATTTACTTACTTGCTTAAACGTCTTGTATTCATGGCAGTGCAATTACCAATTACAAAGGACCCTACCTCTGTAAATTACCAATTAAACTACTGTACAAACTGTACATAAGGAACGTTTTATAATAACAGAACTGTAACAGCTTTTTCTTTAAAAACATGTATATCTTCAACCATTTATACAGCCTTATTTGTCAGCTTATAATATAGAGGTCACAGTCTGAAAAGTAAATTGTCCAGAAAGGGAAAAGTCAACATAATAAAATATAAATATTAAAACAGGCCTATGTGATAAAAATGAATTTTGATGATGATTACAATAAAATAAGAAAGGCACTCTCTGTGTATGTTGCTAGCTACAGTAGATTGTAGATGGCTACAGCTTGATGGTTTCCTCCAAATTGCCACATTAAACACTAAAATTAATTGTCAGCATTGTCCATTTGCATGAAAAACGATCACCCCTGCAAGCACCCTTTTCAAAAGCGAGTGTAAAGGTGATTGTTAAGTGCCTTATTTGGTTGCAGCTAGTGATGAAACCAAACATTATCACTTGTGTTGACTGTGAAGCAGGCTTGCAAATGCACTACAAACAAATTTAGGTGGATGGCTCAGAAATGATAATTGAGGACTGCAGGGAGCATCACACACTAACAGTCTTTGTTTTTAATGGCGGACATTTTTCTGTGCTCTTGCACACCTGCTGTCCTCTGTCCAGTGGTTCTCGACAGCAGCACTGTAATTTAATTTAGGAGGTGAAACACCTAAATACACGCCAGCAACAGAGTGCTGAATTTCTTGCATGTGTATGAATGTTTTAATGTATTTTGTATTAAATACTTCATTCAAAAACCCATACTTCTGTTATCTGTTTCCAAAAACTTATCAGTTAAAGGAACAACATTTAACATTCAGCCTTTAAACTTTTTGTGGTTTCCATCATTGTTGTTAGGACATTATTTCAGAGCTTGATTTCTTGGAGGGAAAAAACAGCAAGATGTTTTATTGCACATGGTTCGTATTGATGAATATAACATTGCTCTGCTCAGCAGCTGTGTCTAACACATACCTCTACACACATCAGAAGCGATTTGGGGATCAGTGTCTTTCTCAACGACACTAATAATGATATATAGTCAAATAGATATACAGTATATACAATATATGAACACGGTGCTTCTGACACACTATATGACATCTGCCTCCCTTGCACCTCCGTTCCCTTTTTAATAAGGCCACATGGCTTTGCGCTTTGTGCTTTTCACACGGTTAAGTCATTAGTCAGTGAGTCATATTTAAACAGTTCAGACAGACTTTATGTTTGAAAATGAATGAATGTCATTCTCCGGTTTGTCTCCCTAATTTGTCTGTGTGTGTCAGCCACACACACCTGTAAAGACCAAGTTCACGCTCCAAAGGCGAGAATTGTGTCTTGAAAAGACGTCATATCCTACTCCTAACTGTAAAATGATTTGCACATCTGGGACATTTAAAATCAGCAAACTTACTGCATTTTGCCATTATGTCAGTGTAGGCAAGTTTCACCCGCTTCCTCCTCTCTGTGTATGCGTTGTGATTGACCAAAAATGATTTTATTTTCTTTTTACTTTGTGATGCTGCAGGCCCACCACTTCATTCAGTATTAATTAGTTATCTTTAAAAGGCTTTACTGGCATGATTACATATTCATTAACAACAAGCAGGGATTGCTCAAGTGCTCACCATTTACATTGCTCCTAAAAATGAATTCAAATGAGATCAATTAAGAAGATGTTCTGGGTTATGTCTTTGTGATTGAAGTGAATTTGAAATTATCAAGCAATTACTGTCTGACTCATAATATTGCAATGCCTTTTGGGAAAAATGCAATAAAAACTGAAGACTGACAAATTAATAGCAGTATGACAGTTGCTTGTATGAAGAAAAGTCAGACTGACGCTGCTGACTTTAAGGTCCATCCGGTTTAAAGAGCTCGGTGTGACCTTCTTTTTCCTCTCTTTTGCTCAGTGGTGGTACATGGTGGTTTGATTTGATGGTGAAAGGGTCTGCAGGTGCTTCCAAGGCTACGAAATACACAACAGGAGGTGTTACACACATGCACTGACACACAACCGAACACATAAAGGTCTACAAGCTCATGAGCAAGATAAAAGTGTATATGGGGCCAGAATAGTAAGCAGAGTGAAGGGTGCCATCTGTTCTCTTGTATGAATATTTCAGTTAGGTGGAAGTCATATTGTATTCATACAGATGGTGCCTGTGATTTAAAAGCTCTTGACAGACACTCTCAGATAATGTCTGTTTCTGCATTTCTGCGTGTCTTTAAAGTTCAATTCTTCACCTTGAAGCATCAAGCGGGATGCAGTAAGGGTTGGAAAAATTACAAACATTGCCTCATCAACTACAAATACTGAGGCCTTGCTGAAAATTCAATTCCACAAAAAACCTGCGAGTAATTGTAACATTATTAGTGAATTATTGGTTGGGATAATCACAAATAAATAAATGAAGGTAATTATGAAAAGTAATAGTGAAAAGTAGAAATGTGTTGAGACCAGAGTTCTCATCATGACTTGGATTTTCCACGTTATTTTAGAAAGGCAAGGACATTCAGGAGTTTGGCTGACTGTCAGTTCAGTGTGAAAGGCTCAACTTTAGGCTAACTCATGAGCCATCTAGCAGTAAGACAGCTTATACTGTTGGTTCTAACAGCAATGTAAAATAAACAAGTACAAAAACTCTGTCGAGTGCAAAATAAATTGCTTAGTTTAAATGCTCATTAAAATTTATAGGTACGCAACAAAGCTTTTCAGTTACAGCGACGGGAGTTAATGTAGTTAATTAATCCCCTTGGTTGTTTGCACTCAGTTTTAATGCATAGATGAAAAGTCGATAATAAGAAGTAATAAGGAGTTTAATAAGACAAGTGTGCCGGAGTTACGATAATGTGTAAAACAGGTGTTTTCATTTCTGTTTTCTTTTTAGTATTCTTAGACTGTGAGCTTCCAGGACTGAGCAGATTCCCACACCACAAGGTTCTCAAGCTCATCACTATGACACTTCACTTCACATTACTGCAATTAACTGGTTATAATATGCGTGTATTTGACCAACACAGTGTGTGTATGTGTTAGTGCACTGCCTGTCTAAAGTCCTGTTGTATCCTGTCCATCATCTGTTAGATAGAGAGATAGATATACTTTATTGTTCCCAGGCTGGGATCTTTATTATTTGTTTTATCATTGCTACTTTGTCATTACCTACAACAGTATTATGTTTTATTTTGTATAAATTACATTCTAATGCTAAACTTTAACTATATTATCTGAGCAGGAGCCTGGAAGGAGCCTGATTTATATTACTAGTGACTGCTTCACTGTAATCGTTGTGCACAACTGAATAAAATTTACTTGTTATAATCCTAAACCTTTCTTGTTGTCCTGGTTTGTCACGTACCACCGGTGGATGTCAAGGTGGCAGTTCTACTCCTCCTTGAGTGAAGGCCCTTCCAGGTTAACAAAAATGGCTTCCTTTACTCCTCTTGGGGGCAGCCGTGGCCTAGAGGTTGGAGAAGCGGCTTGTGATCGGAGGGTCACCGGGTCGATTCCCCCAACGGACGGGCAGGAAAAATTTGTGTGGTGGAGTGATTAATGAGAAAAAATGCTCCCCCCCTCCATTAGCTGGCTGATGTGCCCTTGAGCAAGGCACTTAACCCCCCAGTATGCTCCCCGGGCACTTGATGCTGCCCACTGCTCCTGTGTGTGTTTCACTGCATGTAATTTGCCGGGTGTTGCATGTGTGTTCAACTAAGGACAGGTCAAATGCAGAAGACAAATTCAGTGTGTGTGTGTAAAAATATATATACTGTCAATAAAGCTGATTCTTCTTCCTCTTTACACTACATCCACATTCTTTGACTTTAAACACATCAGTCCGACAACCGTCCTGGGTTGTCGTAGTTAACCAGGCAGCAGAGGGGACTGATGTAAGTATATTCTGGTCACACTGACCATCATCAAACCAAGCGCTGTAACGAAAAACACAGACTCAAATGTCGTAGAACAGAAATCTTGTAATTCAAAATAATCTACAGATAATTAAAGTAGAACTAAAGTGAAAAAAAGCTGCTAAAAGGCTGCTGAATTTCCCATAATCTTAATGTCCTACACTGTGTCTGGCATAAGCAAGACTTTACGTGGGGTTACAGATAGTGGGTTTGCATGATAATGTGATGCAGACTCTCAGATTTGTGAATGCCTTTTATCATTTCTGACATGTAGTCACTTGATGATAAGACGAGATGAAACCAAACAGCCCGATTTCCACTTGGAGTTTTATGTAACATCCTCTCCCGTACGATGACGTAAAAGAGACGTCAGTCAGTTTTAGCAGGCCCCACTGCAGCTCATGGTCATGGGAAACTGAGATGCGATCAGCATTCAAGTGCGTCCCTCAGCAGTGGCTTAAACCTCACACCCTCTGCGCCACGAGAAATGCAGTCCACATCGCTTCATCTTTAAACACCTCACTGGGTGTTTACACACCAAGAGCCTGTCTGTAATAAGCAGGTTACACTAAGGGTACAGTAAACCACAGACCATAAGAGGAGAGGATAGACCTCCTGGGAGGAGGATAGACAGGTCTATCACAGAGTCAAGCAGTTCCCACCGTTTTTGTGGTGCGTTCTGTGAGCTGTGTACAAGCTAAATTATCGCGATTGGCCAGTTACTCACGACATAAATCTGGATCTGCACTCAAGTCTTTGTAACAAAATTGAGTGATTTCTTTTCACCAAAGACAACCACACAAGCCTAAGTACCAACTTAATATTAAGGGTTTTTTTGTGGGAGAAAGAGTCTCAGCCACTGAGAATTTAGAAACTATCATTGCCTCTTACACTGTTTGATTACTTATCAAATTCTATTTTTAAGGGATGTTAATGCTAATCAAATGAGCATCATACTGTAGTTGCTGAGGAGCTTTGATTGTAAAGCCTACTGGTCTTTAACACAGTAAGAGAGTGCTATCTAGTGGTAGGAAGAAGGCACGCTGTTTCCAGAAGATAAACCACTGCATATTTGCATCATTACAGCCTTCACCAAATAAGACTTAAATTGTATTTGTGGCATTTAGATCATATGATTCCTTCCAGTTTGTATAAATAATGTGGATGTAAGAAATTTGCCACTAAATATAATAACAAATTAAGCTGTCACACATAGAAGCTATCCTCAGTAAGTTTATCACTTCTGGAGTTATTATTGTATACTAGCACTATGCATGCTCACATCTAAGCATTCATCAAACTACAAGTGTTAACACAAAAGAATATGTGCGATGTTTGCATTTGGCACACATTATATAGTGTTTCTTTATTGGAAGGCAAGGCAGCCTTTATGGTGCACGTTGAATTACAAAGAAATTCAATGTGCTTTACATTTAAAAAGATACATAAAACATCCTAAAAATAACAGAAAAGCAAAATATACACACCCCACAATACACACTAACACCAACGTGGCTCATGGGACTGAGAAAACAGGAACATTTCGTTCAGTTTTCATAGATTGCATCTCATCAGATAAAGTGTTCCAGATCGCAGGTCCACAGTATGTAAAAGCACTTTTATCAGCTCCTGCCATCTTCAGACCCGAGGAGGACTAAGGGTCCAGTGACCCCTATCACCATCAAAGGGGCCACTGTGGAGGTGGTAGAAGAGTACAAGCACTTAGGGGTGTACTTGGATCACAAACTGGACTTCCTCTATTTTCTGAGGCGACTGAGGTCCTTCGACATCTACAGGCCCGATGCTGAGGATGTTCCACGAGTCGGTGGTGTCCAGTGCCATCACACATGCTGTTGCCTGCTGGGGCAGCTGCCTGAGGGTGAGGGACACCAACAGACTCAACAGAATCATTAAGAAGACCAACCATGTTGTGGGAGAGGAACTGGGCTCTCTGACAGTGGTGTCTGAGAGGAGGATGTTGTCCAAAATAAGGACTATACTGGACTTTCCCTCTCACCCTCTCCACAATGTGCTGATCAGCTACAGGAGCTCGTTCAGTCAGAGACTCTTACTCCCACGGTGCGCCACAGAGCGACAGAGGAAATCATTCCTGCCTGTCACCATCAAACTATTAAACTCTGCACTGTGACGGACGCACATTTATATGCAATGTATATACAGCATGTACAGACACATGTAAGTGGGAGTGAAGTCAATCAGCAGGTCAGAAATGCACTCGAGAGCTGAGCCATGTAGTCCTTTAAAAACCAACAGGAGGAATTTCAAGTGACTTATCTGCTGAATGGGAAGCCGGTGAAGTGATTTCAGTAATGTGAAGAAGTTCTGCTGTATTGGTGAGAGCTGACATCTTCCTATTGAATGTTTTGTTATTCCACTGAAAAGAGCATCGAGAGACCATAAATCTAACTTCGGTTTTCCAGCACAGTTAATACATTCTCATCAGAAACTAAGCTAAAATCCTACTCTTTCAAAGTATACTTGGGATATTCTGTGCTTACAGGCACTTACTGTGTAATGACTCTTTTTCACCACAAGATGGCTCTACATACACACAGCAATGCATGTTTAGGTGTCTGCAGTGACCTTTAATACAAAAGTATACTTCAGTAAAAAAAAAGTCCCAATTCTGTTTCAACCTTATGACAATAGCATTTCATTTTAATAAAAGTGTGATAACAGATGCAAATATGATTAATCATTTGGATGAAAATGTAATTAATCAGTCAAGGAAAGAGGACGGTCATTCAAAGAGAATGTGCAGTTATATCAAATATTAAAACCTAAAACGTGAAGAATTGTGAAGGTCTGTGTGCATGCACGTGTGTGTCGTGTGTGTTTATTTACAGATGCACATACAGAACTTGTATGTAGGTGTAAAACTGCTGCGTGGGCACTGAAGCAATAGATAATGACTCCTGTGATGCTCACAGTATCGTCAGAGGGTAACGGGTAAATCAATTAGGGACACGGCGGCAGAGTGTGATCTGCCTCCAGAGAGCTCTGAGCAGGAGAATCAGGCCGAGTGGAGCACTGGGGGACTCGCAAGCTGATACTGTACCAAGGGGAATCGACAGGTATGCAGCTCACCTGTCGTCACAAAGCTCTTGAGGCTTATAGTGTAGTTAAACACACCTGCCATACTACAAAGGTGTGTGCCTGTGCCTGGTGTTTGTTAACTCATGTGTGTATGTGTGACAGTGAGGGGGGGGGGCTGTGGAAGAAATTAATTGAGAGAAATGCCTCACAAATCCTTTTCCCACGTGTACACTTAGAGGAGTGAGTGTAAAATATGTGCTTTCCTGTGCACACACATGTGACGTGCCATTGACGCAGTCATATGCCAGATCAGGCAGTTTCAAAGTTGTCTGGCAACAACAGGCTTGCAAACTGTGAAATGCAAAAACAGTGTGTGTGTGTGTGTGTGTGGTTGACATTCTCTGGTCTGTTTGAAGCAAATGCCTTAAAGACTCAAGAAGTGACGTGTTAGTCATTCACACTAACACTTAAAGAAAAGTAGCAGTTAACATCAAATTAAATGGTTTTGAATATATTCTCAGCTATAAGGTGCTCCACCATTTAGCATGGAAAGGAGTTAACTACAAGTGCAATCACTGAGAGGCTTTTTTAAAACCCACTTGTAGTTCCTAGAGTATTCTAAATTACGCAATTAAATTGTACATCAACCTGTGTTTTATTAACCTTCTTTTGCAAAGACAAACATTGCTGAGAGAACTTACAGTCAGCGGCTGATTTAAGAAGATATGAAAGTATGTAAGCAGATTCTCTGAACATCGGCAGGTATCTGGGAATTGGTGAGGGTTTGTGCGGTACAGGCATCAAATTAGTACATTTGCCTTTTAGCTGCTGTGTTGTCTTTTTAGACACAAATATCTCACTTTCTGTAATATTTAGGTGCACCTCTGACAGACTTGGGTATGGTAATGCTCTTTCCACCCCTGCTGCTGTCTACAACTCATTTGTTGTGGTGTTTTGCCGCGTTGCCTTAGTTGCCTGTGAAAGATGCAGGACCACTTTGTGGGGGGTACGGTTGTGGGGAACTACATTCAGACCCATGGAAATGGGGAGGGAGGGGATTGTGCCTCCATTGGCACAGGGCCTGACTGTTGCCATGGCACTTCCATTGTCGCCCAACACATGGGCATGGCACACAGACTCCCGGTGAAAAAGCCCATGCTCTGGTCCGTTAATGCCCTGTGCTCTTCTTATTTGATTCACTCAGCTGCAGCATGAGGTAGGTGTAGCTGCGGTCCAGCATGAGCGATCCAGCATCTTACAAGCATTTCGTCTAGGGTGATAAACCCAAACAATGCATGCACACAATAAAATGAGTAACTCAGAGTGTACTTCACAATACACTCTGCGTGTATCTTGAGTCATCGCAAGCAGTCATATGTAGTAAATTGCCTCAACAGCGCTGCAACATTTTGCTGTAATTCCTATTCGGTATTTCAAACTCCCAGTGAGTCTCAGCTCCCAAGTAGTATGAGTCATGAGAGGAAGGTAGGCCTAATCACAGGCAATGATGTGGACCGCTGCAGGGCAAGCCCCGTTGTGGAGGAATACCCTTGAGAAAGTCCATGCCGTCTGCAAATGACTGCTCATATAGGTCTTGGGATCGCCCTGGCGGCAAGACCAATCGTGTAACTCGGTTTATGCACTGCAGGCGCTTTGGTCCAATCAGCGTCGAGGTTACAACAGCTGCCTTGACGCCATTGGTAGAAGTCAGACAAGGGCGTTTTTTTCTGCTCGCTCCAACAGCACCATCTCTGGCAGGTGGTGTGTGCTTTAAAAACCATACAGCAGGCTAATGTTTAGGACGTTAGATGGGTAGTTTTAGGGAAATAAACACGCTGTATGTGATTATTTTGTCATTTTTTTGGTTGATAGTTTCGCGTTGCGTGCCACAACGTTTGCTTTCACCCACCACGGAGTCGCAGTGAATGAGATGAACGTCGGGGTTTCCCTCTCTGAGACAGACACTTTGTGCTTTACGGTCAGCGCTGAATTAGACAACTGCTCCTTCATCGTGCAGCTTCTGAGAAAAGACGGAAAGGGCTTACATGTTGGCTGTATTTCGCCACCAGTGTAAGTCTGAATGAGAGAAAACCTCCCCAGCCACGGCTGACGAGGTCTCACATCCTGGAGCTGCCTCACCTCATCCGCCGGTGTTGCATACAATATGATATGTTGATGACATTTTTTGGAAGTGGTCGTGCCTTTTGTTGTTGTCATTTCGGCATATGCGATATGCGGGTCTGTGGACACAACGAAACGCAAATGAGCGGACGTTTTTTCTGCTTTGAAAATGAGGAAGCGTTTTCATAAAGACCCAGAAAATGGCAAGAAGGTCTCGTCGTCCGTGGGCCCGGATTTGAGTAAAATGAGAAGGAAAGGAACAGCAACAGCAGCATGATTTTGTTCCCCCCACAGAATGACACCAAAGGAGGTAAAACGGTGGAGGTAGACAAGACGCAGCATCAATGAAGGCTATCTGGACGAGTTTTGAGTCGCCCATAATGGACAGAAATACTTTGCAGCTCGATAGCAGATCGTTTCTACAACACTGAAAGATTTTTTTCGGTTTTTGAGGGGGGTGGGGGGTGGGGGTTTCTCTAAGTCACCAGTCATCCATTTTTTGCATTGCATTTGTTACATTTTTTCCATTAGATATTTGATTTTTCTTTTATATTTTTGATCCGGATCCAGCCCTGACTATTCAATGGAAGTATGTTATCAGCTGCCGGTTTTGCCTCTTGACAGGCCGGTTCCTAAGCATGTCCTTAGCCGGAGGGGAGCCATTAGTTTCAGCTCCAGCTCTTCCCTCTTCGGGGCTCCTGATCCGAGACAGCTGTCACAGGTAAATAAATTTGAAATCTTTTATACCTATGTTTTGTTTTGTTTGTTTTAATAATTTAGTCACAATGCATTTGGCTCTGGCAGTCACAGGGGCCTTAAAACCAGCACCTTGTAAAACAAATGTCTCAATAATCCACAGGAATCTTGCAGGTGGTTGTTGGATATCTAGGCCCTAAAGCACACAGTGAACACACACACACACACACACACACACACACACACACACACGCACGCACACACGCACACACGCACACTCATACACCCTTTTCTTATCTCTTAAACCTAAAACAGCAAGCAGCCATCTCCCCAAACCACTTTGCACTTTGGCCAGCACTCATGGCATGTTGCCTCAAGTACAGGCTACCAATTTACTCCTGGGACTTGTTACACTTCTCAGAAGGAACGTGCCACGCTATTATTTAAATTAACATCCCCTGACATGTTGACAAACCCCCCCCACCCAAAAAAAACAAGATAAATCATGGAGAGATAGTGAACTTCCTGCTTTCTCAGTGTCTTGAATTCTTGAAAATGTGCGTCTGTTAAGCCTGCCTCTGTATGTTTTGCATTGTGGTAAAATAAAAGAGGCAGGTACAACAATGGGCTCTGCGTCACGGGGTCATGCTTTTCTTTTTTGATGCTCATGTACACAGAAGTAAGTACTGTTTGTGAGCTGCACACTTGCTCAGTTAACTATAACATGTATGCCTGTAACCTCAGTTCAAAGAAAAGTTTCACATCAAGTCATGAGTCAATGAACTCTTTCCCCTCAGTGATACACTTTCTAAAATGGAAAAAAAACACCGCCCTTGCTATTGCTTCAGTAGTTTTGCACAAAGCGGTGTGATGTATTCTCATCTCTTTGGGTCATGGATGTCCTGCCTGCTGGTCATGAGCAGAAACTCCCACAGAATCACATGGCATCTCCCTGCACATTAACTGGGTATTAAGTCACTGTCTTCAGCTGTTAGAGCGTCCTCTTCAATGGACCGTCCATTAGCGCTTTGTGCAAGACGCTGCTCCACATAACCACCCATGTGTATCCACTTTGAACCTACCACACCATCGCTGGCAGCTCCCTCAACAAAGGCTAATGCACAACCTCGGTTATCAAAGGCCCCCAATGTTGCTCATCTTCACTGCTGAATAAACTGTCACAACAACATTTCTGTTGGCATCTACCCGTTGATTCCATACTTGCAGTCGTTATCCTACCGCTCCGTCTTCGCTCTCCGCCTCAGTTAGGATGACTTATGAAAGTAATCCACAGGCCAGAAGCTGTCCTGAACCTTGGTGGTTCTTGGACCCTGTTTGTCAGCCCAAAGGAAGGGTCCCTGGACAGATCCATAAACCTCAAAAGAAACTCCATCTCGGTACAATGCTCATCCTCTGCGTGCAAACACGAGAGTAAAGCTATTGTGTGTCTCGGTCAGGTTCGCTAGTTGATCGCCTAAGTGGGCCAGAATTCATTTTCAGTCGGCAGGTGTAAGGTGTGCTGTTATTGTGCTGCCTTTGTTGTGAAACCAGGGGTAATTTGCAGCAAGCAGGGCACTGTGTAGTGGTAAGTGAGTTTCCGGTGAAACAATAATAATCTGTGCGTCATTTATTTTGAGACATTGTTGAATCGGCCAAGGTTAACAAACATTTGTTGTTGTTTTTTTTTCTTTTGCATTGAGTGAAAGGGGGATTCAGTAATTCTATGTAAAGACCTGCTGCCATAATCATTTGTCCTTTTTCTTACCAAACACTGGCAGAACTGGGTGAACATGCATGCACACAGACAGCAGTGTCACTCAGCCTTTGTCACAGAGCAATTACACTTGTACAAATATTGTGTTTCGGGCCCTATTTATGACCATAAGGGTGCATTTGTCCTTGGTGGCTGCTGTGTTTTTGTGTGTGGTTCCACAGGCCTGTTGTTTGTGGAAGCAGTTCTGGACTACCATTGCAGAAAGAGGCAGTTAGGCATGTGCCTGTGCTCTGTGGGCAGTGGTTTGGCTCGTTGCCAGACTCACAGATGGCCGGAGTCTCAGTCTCTTTTCTTTCTCTGGCTATCTTGTTCCGCTCACTCACAAGCTCCCCCTTTTTCTTTCTCTTTCTCCTCTGATGCCCCCCCCTCCCCGTGCGCTTTCCCTCCCAGATGAAGACATTTCCTCTTGTAAACAGAAGACGAAAGAGTAGGACTAGAGACACGACAGAGTCGCAGAAGAATATGTCACTCTGTGGTCGTGGAATGCTTGTAATGGGTGTAAATATGCTGTTGAAGGGGCGTTGAAGACAGCAACGGCGTTAAATAGCCGGGCTCATTTGTCTATTACAACGCCACTGTTGTTTTTCTTATAACAGTGCATGTTAGCTTATTCCTAAAAGTGATGTGGAAGATGATTTGAATTTGCCTTTGCATAGTGATGTATGCTGGTCCCCCCCTTGCTTCTGTGGAGTGAAGGGCAAACACAGGAGTGAGATAGACTGGACTGGTGCAGAACTAAAGGACCAGGAGTACAAGCTTAGGAGTTGGGCAGGCAAAGACTCACGTGGTTCCCATTTAAACAACTAAACAGACATGTATTTTCAGTTAGTTTGGCGTTGCACATCTCCGAGACGTTACACATGGCAGGACAGAAAACAAGTACTTGTGCCATGTGGCTGGTTGTCATGATTTGATACTGTTGCAACACATTCACGCACAGTCACAAGGCTCTGACGAGGCTGTGTAATTGACTGCTTTGGAAAAAAAAAAAAAGAATCAATAAACAGATGCAGGGTATTGATGGGGCCTGAGAAGTCACATGGCTTTTGGCGATAATGGGAGGAAAGCAGCTTAGATGGGAAACGTTGATGTTCTGTCAGCTCAGTCCGTCATATCAGAGTCAGTGATATCATCTAGAGTACGCTGACTGCTGACCCTAGATCAGCTCATTCTCATTTTGGATGTTCAGGGACAGGAGATGATGATATGTCGTGCTATAAGGGTGGGAGATAACGCTGCTTGTATCAGCCGCACTATGGATGTTTCTGTCCCGAGCACGATAAGGGAGTACGCTACGGTGCTTCTTTCTGAGGGAGTTTCTTTGTTGATTTTAACTGAACCGATAAGGTTATTTTTTTTTTTCTGTGCGGAGCCGTCGGATTGACGTAGTTTCAGGATGTGGTAAGAATGCTGAAGGAGCCGCTCAGAGTCTGAGCCTGGTGTTTCACAACCTTTCACAAAAACGTTAACTCTCTCCCTGCCAGAGTTAGGTTTTCTGCGAAATTAAGCGCGATGCGGCTGGAATGAATGGCACTGTTTGTTATTAAGCGAGGATGTGTATTATTTGGTAAATAAACAAACCTTACGCCCTGTCTTCACTTAAGCACGCTCTCCCCGTGTCTCGCTGCAAGGGGCCCCTCTTATCACATGACCACACTGTTTTTGTGCTGCAGTGTCGAGTGCAGTCGGCTGTGTGAATGTGGTTCCACACATCGACACGCTAACGGACAGGATGTCAGCTGCTCCTGCTGAATATTCGTTAACATCATGTTAGTCCTATAGACATATGACACAGGCCTGCTGCGGAAGGGAGAATTTCTTTACCGGTTCTGCAAGTCTTAAACACTAACGAGTTGTCCACAGGCACATTCGTTGGCCACTTTGGGTTTTGTTTGCTGGTGGGGTTGGTGGTGGTGGTGTGTGGGGGCATTCAGCTGACCCAGAGAAGCAATTAGAGCCTGGGGATGATGTTTAAAAATGAATGAAATTCCTGTGCAGGGCAGACAGCCTGTAAGAATATAAAACAACCCCACCCCCTTAACTCCACTTGTTTCATAGAGCGCTGCTAAGAGCGCATTTATACGAGCCCCCTTTTCAAAGCACTCTCTTTAAAGGAGGATTAAATCATTTTAAGACACTTAACTCGTCAGTAAAAGAGGCCCATTGGTTGCAGATATATTACTGCTTGACAAGCATGCCGCTTTTGTTCTTTGGTGACAACACCGCCCTGTCATTTGCCAGTGAAGGCATCAGGCCGGTTCACCCCGGGCCTCCCCTCAAACCAGCAGCCCCTCCCTCTCTCCAAAACTCCCCGCAGCTGGAGTGTGTCAGAGTGGACAGTGTTCTCATAAAACACTCTTACAACAGGTAGACTCCATCTAGGGCTTTTGTGTATGCAATGGCTGGTGCACAAATACACACACACACACACACACACACTGCATTTATGGCCTAGCACTCAGTTACTGGAATGTGTCGTCCCACACAGCCGAGCGCTGCAAGAGGTCATAACTCAGAAGGAAGCTTTCAGTGTATGAAACCGTGCTGAGTCCAGCTGCTTTTATCTTGGGAAATTGCGTGTGTGTGTGTGTGTGCGTGCACTGCTTTATCTCTCATACGTCCGTTCATAAGAATATTGCTGGCTTCCTCATTTGCTCGGCCCCGGCTGACTTACTGACAGTGCAATAGGCCTGTGCTCGGCTGAAAGCCCAATTTTAAAGCTAAATGACACAATAAAACCAGGGTTTAATGTCTGTGTTTAAAATCAAAGACGTGTGAGAGTGCTGCACCGTTGAGTACGATTCAGAGGGCATCGGACAACAAACATCAGCTCAGTCGTAATGCTGTGATGTAGAGCCACTGGGAGTTTGAGTTTTTGAGACTTCGCCAGTGCCTTTTTTAATTTGAACACACACACACACACACACTAGCCTGTTTGCTTTGAACAAACATCACCATGACAATAAGGTAGTAGCTGTTAATGCGGACAAAAAGCTGTTACTCAACACACCTTTACTCGCAGAATTTCACCAGATTCCAGTAAGGTCATTTGAGTTCACATCTCTGAACCTTTTGTGATGTTGTGAGCATATGTTTAGGTGTAGGAGTCAGGAAGATGACAAACACTGAAGTCGTGGGGGTAAAACTCCCCATTCAAAAGTACGGACATCATGTGACCGACCCCCACGCCCTCTCGGCCTCAGAAACCTGAGTGCTGTGACCCCAGGCAGCGAGACTTAGCTGAGATAAGAAACGGAACCGTATGTAAACGAGCTCACGTGGAATTGCAGGGAGCACAATGAGCCAACTGTTATGCTGGTGTGGCCCTGCCCAAATGAATCTCACGGAGCTTCTCAGCCTTATGGTTACATTGGGTTTATCCCACATCTGCATTTTATAACCAAGGACAACACCGTAGAGCAGCCTGGTCGTCTCCTGTGGACAAACGGCACGGGCTGGGTGTTAGCTAGCTACGCTGGAGAGATTTTCACTGGTGATGAAAGCAAGTGGTTAACTTAATAAAAACATGGGATACCTCATCTAAAACAAATAATAGCTAACCAAACAATGTCAGCCCAACATTTATGTGCTTTCCAAGTTAGTTAACATTATTGTTGCCCATGGACATTCCCAGACAGGTTACCTTCGGGCTAATCCTCCGAAGCTTTGACGATTACCCACGATCCCTTGCTGTTTCTACTAGATGCAGTTAAGACAGCAGGTGGCATAGACTTCCCGTTTAACCTGAATCTTGCTCTCAGCACCACCTGGCTGCAGTTCCAGGTCGAGATGATGCGTTTCTATAGGCCCGCCAAAACTAAAAATCAAATTGTTGTTGAATTTATAAAGCTTTCTGGAAGTAATAAAAGGAAAAAATGTGGTTTGAAACATATTTTGGAATCTTTTCACTTTCAGTTGTGAAGAAAGTATTTTTCCTGTGAAAAATATTCTAACGTTGTATTGCATGCCTCATGTTGGTGACTGTTGGAACAGCTGAAAGATGCAATTTTCTGTTTGATAAGGAAAATAGATTTTGTTTCTTTATATTTGTGAGTTTATTTTATTAATATAGACCAGGGCTATATGTATAGGGTATAAGCACGTGTCTTGAGCAAACTGCATGCTCACACAAGTAAATTTGGAAAATCCAGGTGGCAAGAGTTCATGAAGGCACATAGTTATGACTACTGAGCTGCAGCGTGACTTAAGACAGATTGGTAGAAATTTTTTTCATTGTTTGATGCCAGAGGCTGTGGATCACATGCAAAGTGGCAACCGGCACGGCTCAGCAATGAAACCAAAGCACAGCGCAGTTTCTCAAACGGTCACCAGACACTGACATCAAGAACTCTGACGGCACTAAAGTCACTGGAACAAAAACCCAACAGTTTCTATCTTGAAATGCAAATTTTACAAAATTTGTTTCATTTTCATAACTCGATTGAGTGTATTTGCTTGATTAACAGATGCCAGATGTTACAAATTTGTTTGTAACCCCTCACTGGATGAGATCCAGCTGTCCCACGGTTTGGACATTTCTGTCGACTCTCACAACTGACAAAGTTGTTGTTGAGGTGTACACCGAAATCTGAGCTTCAGAGATGATGTCACAGATGTTTTGCCTGTTTGTCGTCTTCTTCTTCTTCAGCCTGCGAACAAATGGCAGGTTTCCATCGAGCTGGATTCCTTTGCTGTGACGAACTTGTGAGCAGCTGTGATCAGAACTCATGATATGGGCACTGTACCACCCATGTTTCCAGTTGAAGGGTTGAGATTCATCTCATCTGTGCTTGTTGCCAGCACGCCAGCCACAGTTGACTTACTTTGCAAAAGTTAAACTTGATCCACAGACCAATGTGTAGTGTATTCTTTTTAAATCCTTTTTTTTTTTTTTTTTTTTTAAATCAAACAAAGGACTCAGTTTCCTGCAGCTGCCTCATAGTTAAACCTTTCCTGTAGTTAAAAGAAAGCTTTTGTTCAGCATCTTATTCAGCTGGTCAGTTTGCTGTGGCATTAAGTAGTAGAAGTAATTTTGAAAGGATGCAACAGAAATACAAAAGCTGAGTGATGCTGACATGTACGGTGCACTGAGAAAAACCTTTAGTTCAGGCTGACACGAGCAGGCATTTCAAAGAAAAGATTAAGCACAGCTGGACCACATTCCTAATGTTTCATATGATTGAAACGTGCGATAAGCGTGTGCAAAGAGGGACAAAGTGCAACGTTAATGTTATTAAACGAATTACGCGCCTGTGATATTAAGTTCATGTCCTGCCTTTGACATCCCGCATCTCTCCCTTATTTTTTGTCACGCTTAGCTGTGACGCATACAGTAAATGCCAAAAACACGGCACTGTCAGAGGGGCTCATGTTGGACCATGACGGACCACTATGGTTTTGTGTGTGTTGGTACTTGGCACCGCAAGGCGTGGCCGGATTGTGAGTGTTTTGTACTGGCCAATTCAAGGGTAAAACGTGACTTCGTCCACGGTGGGAATGTGACATTGAGAAAGTGTTTGTACTGCCGCCTCCTTCTTACCAGCTCACAAGGGAGCACATGCCAGTGTCCTGTTAAGTGCCAACTGGTGGCTAGCCCTGCTTATATATATATATGTGTGTGTGTGTGTGTGTGTGTGTGTGTGTGTGTTCGTGTTCGCAAGCTCTGGTCAAAAGGTTTGTTTGGGCAAGTGTTGGCAGTGCTGCTCTTCCATTCCCACCTCTGGAGCCAGGATTATACAGTTCCCACGCATGTTACAGCCAATACCACCACCCCCACCCCACCCCACACACACACACACACACACACACACACACACACACACACACACACACACACAGCCCTGTACTAGATACACACAATCTATAATATTCACACTAACCACTGGTGCTGTGTGTAAACACAGAGGCCTGTTGACACTAAAATACAGCTTTCCAGATTACCCACCCTGAGTCAAGCTGCTTGCTAGCCTGTAAAATATTAGCTTTAGATTGGCGGCTGTCGTGAGCTTAGAGGACAGACGGTGTCAGGTGTGTGTATGTGTGTGTGAAGGAGGTCGACAATAATCCTGAATACTTAAAGTAATGAGTGAACAAGCCTGTACAGTTATGTTTGCACATGTTTGTGTTTGTGATGTGACCAGCTGATGGTTGTCATTAAATGGTCCAAGATCTTAGACGGCGTCATCAGCGAGCCAGCCGGCCAGCCGGTCAGGCATGCCGGCTCACTGTGGAAAGGGTAACTCTAGACGAGGGAAGCCCCTGAAGGATGATTGGGTATGGAGGAGGGCCAAGGGGGAGTAGGATGTGTGGAGTGCATAGAGAGGTGAGCCTACGCCTCAGTGTAGCCCGGAGCAGCTGTCTGTCAGCAGAGCAAATATGCAGTTACCGCAGTCATCCCTGCTACAACGACCGCTGAGCTTCTGCTGAGTGATGGTGTTGCAGGCAATGTGAAACAGACAACTTATGATCTTCATTTGTCTGTGATCTTCATCCATATTTTGGCAACCTTCTTCGGTCAACTGAAGCACCCTTAGGCCTTGTTCACACTAATATGGATATTTTTCCTTTGCATTTTGTTCACATGCAAACAGCATTTTCACCAAAACAATATTCTTTTTTTTCCTAAATGCATAGTTCAAACCTCTGATTTCTGTGTATCCATGTAAACATGTAAAACTCAGTGTTTGAGGAAACAATGACTTCATCACCTCAGGATGCCCGTGCCCATTGTTGTAATGAGTATGTGCCTGAAACAGCAGCAACAACAACAACAACAGTGACCGCAGGTTTGTTTACGTTTGAGTAGCATCAGTATATGTTCTTTGTTAGTCATCTCCCTTAGTTTACATAGTATTTAGTATTTGTCTCGTATTCATGCAGATATTGGGGATATTTTGTGTTTCCTCAACACATGTTGTCAAGGAAAAAAAGAAGTAATTTTAATAAACTTTTATTGAGCGAACAGTCAGCAGATGGTCATTAAACTTTGTGGACAAGTCAGCTGCAGCTGCCTCTTACAAAACGAAGTGTTGAGGTTAGATTAAACTTGCAAGGAAGACAACAATGTCTTCAGTTAATAGATTGTTTTGAATTTTATTTGTAATAATTTGTGGTTGATTATTAATTTATTATGCTCTGCTACTCAGGAACAGTAGTTCAGTAGTATAATAGTACAGAGGAACAGGAACTGACTTTGTGAAGGGGTTGGTGGGCTGCATCTGTCCAATTCAAATACTTATTCAAATACATTCAAACGGCATTCACTTGCTGACGTCAGATTAGGGAAGTCATTTTCTTCAACATATACTTTATCTTTCAGCCTTTTCAACTGCATTTTGACTCAGACTTTGAAAGGGAAGTCCCAATATCACAGAAAGCACAGGGTGGGGTCAGATCTGTTTGGATGGGGTCCAGAATAATGTCTATTTATGGGAAATTGTGTACACGAGTGTGTGTGTGTGTGTGTGTGTGTGTGGACATGACACGTGTTTTTCTCACATGACTGATAGTAGTGGTGTAAGTGCCGTATCAGGCTGATGATACGGAGCTGGAACATGTTTATCAGTCTAACAGTTTGTACACGCACATACACACAGACGCACACACACACACACAGCAGTGTAGCCTGTATTTTGAGCGTCTGAGATGTGTGTTTTGCCGACATGGGGGGTTTTGGGTACCGCCCACGTCAGTTTTTGGGCGTAGTGCTCACCCATAAATCATATTTTCCTTGTCAGTGTGATATGAATGTGTACAATAAACAATGGCTGAGGAAGCTACAACACACAGCTGCAACATTACATCTACATAAACCTTAGGGAGTGTGCTGACAGTGTTTCTTTTTGCTTGTTCAGAGACGAGGGGCCATCTCCTACGACAGCTCCGACCAGACGGCGCTGTACATCCGTATGCTAGGTAAGTGTTTCCCTGCTCCCGGTCCGTACAATCACATGCATTTTCAGTAAACACACACATGCATAAGTTTTCCAGACATCAGTAGGTTTATCCCCCCACCCCCATTTCTTAATACACGGGAGTTTAAAAAGCATTGAGATGAGGAGAGGGATGTGGAGATTATGATGGGGACGCACTAGAGTGCATGTCCACTCAATCCCTGGCCTTCTGGTAATCTCTCTGTCAGAATAGATTTAGCTTGTGTGCAACTGTAATGTAGAGTGACGTGTTTGATCAGGTTTTCATCCTCAAACGGACTAGCAGAGTGTCTTTCTTGTGTTCATGTACATACATCTGTGCCTATTTGCCCGGCGCTGACCTCAACGACTCTACACAGGATGAGCACTTTAGAAAATGGATGAGAGGATGCAGTGCTCATAGCTCTGCCAGGAGTCAAATGAATCCAGGAAGCAGCCGGATCAGCCCTGGCTCTCTGATCAATAAGGTTATTGGGGATAGTGGTGTGATTAGAGCCTGTGTATCCCTGGCATCAGTCTAACACACACAGATGCACGCTCGCATGCAACTTTTGCCACCTCAAGTGATAGATCGGATGGTGTTCGGTTGGCGATGAATGGGAAGGAAGGAATAAAGAAAGGAATATAGAAAGAAAGAAAGACAGAAAGAAACGGGCACTGCTGTTGTCCTTTCAGTTAGTGTCATTCATAGATAGTAGATTGCTGCTGTGAAGCGCAGAGAGTGAGCAGGGAGCATTAAACAGCAGGACCAGTTCAGGACTTACTGAATGCATCTGCTGAAATTGTGTTTACTTTAGATTTCACATACTGTTACTATACTTTCCTCTCCAGCTTGCTAATGCCCATGAGTCGCTTGCTGTCACGTGCGTTCAGTCACAGTCACAGCGATTTATTAAGCCGACTGAAGGAGCTTTATCTTTTTAATCATTTTACTTGGCTAAGTATGATGGCAGCCACGTACGTCACTGGCATAAAGCATCTGCGTCTGTTGATTTTATATTGAATTAGGTGTGAGGAGAAGCACGCTAATGCAGACTGGTGTTTGCTTGGGCCAGGGTTCAGTCTGCCAAGTTAATGCTGATGTGCTTTCAAATAGCAGGACTTCGAGCTTTCGCTGCATCAGTTATAATGACATGACCTACATCCACCCGAGAGCACCAGCACTAATGCACCACAGGGGAAACATGGACCCTGTGACTCTCAAAACGCACTAATCACTCAAGCGTGTGCACACACGCACGCACGTGCTAAGCCCTCACACATGCATCTGAAGATGTGTATACATGTGGGCAGTGTTTTCTATTTTGCACTTGAAATAACCACCGACACGGTTCATGCTCCACATTCATACCAACAACTTTACAAACAGCTTTTCTAAATATTGTTGTGATTATAATTTTAATTCTTAGTTTTTGGTATTTTGATAGGAGCTTGTGTAGTATTCAAACAGCTGTTTGCAAGTAAGTAACATGGCTGGTTGGGGAAACACTTGTGTGACTGTTTTTGACTTTTAGTTCTGATGCACATGCGACACAATCAGAAGTGCCATGCTGGAAACATGTTTGCACCGTTTAGCACCTTGACTAGTACACTGCCACATAGTCTTGCCGCATATAGAGTGTTGCCTGGAACGACACACTAGCATTTTACTGCATCAGAGTCATAGCATCCTGTCACCTCACTAAGCTCTCACTGCTCCCGACTGCAGTCTACAAGCAGGCCGGCCGTCCTGTTCCTCTGCCTGACTCCTAAAAACAGTCATAGATGGACTTTAGGACACTGTCAGAGGCTCTGAATACTAATAGTAGAACAGACTGTCCTGACATGGCATTGCATGCTCAGCTGTTTGATTGACTCATCTGTCCATTAAACTTTCTCTTCTGGGACGTGGGAGTGTGTGTTTGTACTCGCACATGGATAGTACAAGCCATACTTGAGTCAAATAGTATTTACAAAATTGAATCTTTTGCTTGTTTCTTTTTTGCTTCGAGTACCAATATGATGGGCTTTAACACATTCTGACAACAGAAACATAAAGTCCTTTCATGGCTTAGCATTAGGTGGATTATTTCCTAATCGTTATGAGAAGCTGAAACATGATGGTCAAGTTTTCTGTCCACACTGAGCTTTCAACAACAGCTCCCATGTGGCATTGACAGCAACTTTTAGCTAAAACAAACAGATTTATTGCTGCTGAATTCTTCCTAAATAATCCATTGTTCCTAAAATGATGATTTTCAAAAAAGAAAGTATTTATTTAGCACTTCAAATCATGAAAGATCATGTCGGATTGTAACGGACACAAACATGAAACAGCATGAAGCTAAATTAGCAATTAAATAAAGAGAGAAGAGTATGAAAGAGACGTTAGCCAGAAGACCAGAATCTGTTTCAGCTTTTTTGGAGAACTGATGGAAGAAATACCTTCTGTGAAGAAAAACATCCCCTCTGTCTGTGGCCAGTGGAACTCAGGCTTTCCTAAAAGAGGGGCTTTGATGGTAATTTTGCATACATGTGCAGTTGCCTTAGTGCAGGGCTCTGTTCATTGTCCTGTGGTAAAGCCCATCCTTGTGCCACTTAACGCAAGAAAGATTCCAGCATATAATCGAAAACATTTGTAAATACTACACCTTGCCTTGTGCATTCAGACACCTTTCTTTTTAAGCAGCATCGATCTTGAGGAAATAAGTGCTAATTTCTTCTAGGAGATGTGAGAGTGAGAAGTCAGGTTGGATTTGAACCGGAACGAAGAAGCTCCCACCCGTACCTGTGCATCGACTTCCGAACTCTTCACAGTGAGTATGAACCGCAGCCGATTTACCTCGACTTTGCCGGCCTCTGTAGCTGCACACTGCAGCGTGACTGACAGGTGGCTGCTTTCATACAGGGTTTCACATTACGATAAAGTCCAAGGTGTGTCTTAGTGTACACCTTTTGTCAAAGCTTTGTGAATGGTTGCGTGAACAAATAAGCACTTCCATACTCATTAAAACCCTTTTAGAAAACGTCAAAAGAGTCACGGAGAAGGAATGTGTGTGTGTGTGTGTGTGTGTGTGTTGACATTTTGACCCAAAAGTAATCCTACTTCATGCTGACGTGTTTCCGGATTGCAGCCACGGTTTATTCAGACACAGTGCTTTTTTTTGTGTGTGTGTGTGAAAGAGAGACCACTGACAAAGCATGTCTGCTGTGTGATCCCAGACGAAAGGCTTACGAGTGGGCGGCTGTGTCAGCAGCGACTGTTTGTACATCGCTGTGTTGGTGTCAGTTCCCCGCCGAGTTTGTGCAACCCAAAGTGGTTCTGTGAGCCTAATGAGACTGTGAAATAAACACTAACCAAAAGTATTGTCACGTATCTTAAATATTGCATCTTTGGGCGATTTGTGCGTGTGTGCGTGTGTGCAGCACGGCTGGGCTGTGGGTCCACGTCGGCGAGCTCGGCTCCTGAGAGGAGGGTCCACAGACTGCTCAGTTTCCAGAGGTACCTTCACTCATCCCGTCTGCTGCGGGGAGTCCCTCAGCAGATCCCCCTCCACATCCTGGATGAAGACTACACTGGACAGGCCAGAGTAATGACACCCACCTTTTTATATAACGATACAATAATAGTTTGCTTTGTTCAGACTTCACATTGCTGATTCTGCGCTCTGCTTCCCCCACCTCCTGCAGTGCATGCTGGAAAAAGTCGGGAACTGGAATTTTGACATTTTCCTCTTCGATAGGTTGACAAACGGTAAGTAAAATAAGGCCATGAAATACTGTTCAGAAGTTGCTTCAGAAGTCGTGATAACAGGAGTGATGCAGCGCTGACAGCATGGAACCAGTCTTAGATTCATTGTGTTACCAATGGTGCCATCTATTGGAGGGATTTACTGTGTGATGATTAGGGTTATGAAGATTGATTTTTGTAGGGAAAAACCACATCTTTTCTGCATGTACTTTTGGTTCCATGGTGTTGTCATTTGCTTTTTGAAGAGGACATTAATTTAACAAAGCAGCAATTCAACAGCAGCTCTGTGGACTCTTTATTTTGTTCTATAGGGAGCATATTGAAGCCACTATGAAGCCAATATTCTGCACTGACAGAAGCCTCAATACATGAAAATTATGATTATGATACGTTCTCGCCATACACCTGTCTGCATGTATACTGTGTAACTCAATGACAAGAGATAGTAAATGAGATAGTAAAGGTTTTGACAATGAAGAACAGGAAAAAAGTGAAGAAGGCAGAAGAGGCAGAGTTAGAGAAAGTTGATTCACCAGTGAATTAAATTATATCATAGCAATGCAATGCAGTGCACTGAGCATAACAGAGTCACATTTTATTTTCAAAGTCATAGTTAAATTTATTGTCAGTTCTGCCATATGTGCTGCACATACAGAAGATTGAAGCTGCGGTACTCTTAAGACCCACAGTACAGAAGTAGAACATCTTAAGTAGAAAAATGTAAACATATAAAATATTAAAAAGCCAAGGGCATGCAAAATAAAGTAAGCAGGGTAAAAGTCAATAAATATAAAAACTTGAGGTACACAGTAGTTAAAGTGATTTTGTAACAATGTCTGATGGTAGTGACAAACTAGATGAGATTAGAATCACTCTGCTAACTCTGCTGGTCTTCTTGTTCAGGAAACAGCCTGATCACCCTGACCCTCCACCTGCTGAACCAGTATGGCCTGGTGGAGCTCTTCCAGCTGGACATGGTCAGACTCTGGAGGTTTCTGGTCATGGTCCAGGAGGACTACCACAGCGACAACCCGTATCATAACGCTGTACATGCTGCAGATGTCACGCAGGCCATGTACTGCTACTTGCAGGAGCCCATGGTGAGACATGCAAACGAGACATTTTGGTGTTTCATTAAATGAGAATTTGTATTTTAATGATTGGTCTTCATCTTTGTGCCTTTGCATTTGTTGTGAATGCAGCTTGCCAAGTCTCTGACCTCCTGTGACATCCTGCTGGGGCTCTTAGCAGCCGTCACGCACGACCTGGACCATCCAGGGGTCAACCAGCCTTTTCTCATCAAGACTGACCACTATCTAGCTACACTCTATAGGGTAAAACCACAAAACAGTCACTCTCATAGGTTGCCGGAAATTACTTGTTCTTGTAACGTATTGGAAGACATTTCAGATTCCATTAAATTTATGTGTCTGCTCATCTTTCCTTTTTAGAATACCTCAGTTCTGGAAAACCATCACTGGAAGTCTGCAGTGGGCCTGCTCAGAGAGACTGGGCTGTTCTCCCATATGCCTGCTGAGGACAGGTCAGTGTGACGCTGCAATAACACTAAGTGCAACACGAAAAACTGCTACACACAACGTTAGACAGCGCTGCTTGAAAGGTTTTTGATGTTTCAAGAGACCTCTCTGCTTATTTTCATAGAGAAAAATTGTATCCGATGCCTCAGTCAGTGCTTAACAGTCGGATCATTTCCGTCTTTCCTCAGCTTGAACATGGAGAGGGATTTGGGCTCCTTAATCCTGGCCACGGACATCAGCAGACAGAACGAGTACCTGTCCAGGTTTCGTATGCACCTGGACCAGGAGAACTTGTGCTTGAGCAACGCCAGCCACCGTCACTTCATCCTGCAGGTCGGTTACCTCGTCTACCACGCACACAGAACCTGCATGTCTCAGGAGAAACTGCGAGAGCTTATTTTGTTTTATTCCCACCTTGCACAGATGGCTCTGAAGTGTGCAGACATCTGTAACCCCTGCAGACCCTGGGAGCTGAGTAAACAGTGGAGTGAGAAAGTGACTGAGGAGTTCTTCCAACAAGGTGATCTCCTTTTTCATTCCCCTTCAGTTATTTATGTTCCCCTCTTCTTCTTCAGTCCCATGAAAGTTCCTTCCTTTGTTCTGTATGTGTTTGTTCTCTATAAGCAACTCACTGTATAATAAAAGAATATCCATATAATACTTCATATATGAATTAAGTTCTGTTACGCTCTTTTAGGAGACATTGAGAAGAAGCACAAACTTGAAGTCAGCCCAGTTTGTGACAGAGAAGCCAACACAGTTGGAAACATTCAGATCGGCAAGTAGCTGTGTTGTATATTTGATTTATTTAGCGATAGCTTCTATCCAATCTTTTGCCCTAATCTGTTTCTGCCGCCTCTTCTCCCTTTTCAGGCTTCATGACATATGTGGCGGAGCCACTGTTTGCAGAGTGGGCCCGTTTCTCCGACACACGTCTGTCCCAGACCATGCTGGGCCATATGGGGCTGAACAAGGCCAGCTGGGGCGGCCTACAACAGGAACAAACCCCTGCGTCCGATGAGGCGGAGCCCATCACAGCCGGCACCGACACGGAGGACGCCGCCGCCCGAAGAGACGAAAACACCGCTGCAACCGCAGGAGGAACCAGCTCCAAAGAAATACCTCAGGGAAGCAGAGAATCCTGACACTCCTCGTGTGCCCTTTCACCTCGACCTCCTGACCCCTGACCCTGGCCTCAGGGCCTCACCACACACACACTGGGGACTGGGTGGGGCATGCGATGGCCTGAAGTCCCCCCCCCATACCCGCCGCTGCCCCACCTGATCCTAACACCTTGTTTATGTTTGTTTGCTTTTGCCTCCCATCTTGATAAACCACTGATTTTATTTAAGTTATTTAATTTTAAATTCCTCTTTTTGGCATAGAGCAATACATAGATACCTCATTTGGCTACTGCTGTATTTTCTTTTATTTGCTTTGTTTTATTTATTTGTCCACTGTAGTTTTGGCATTACTGACTGAACACACCACTTCTTGTGTTGGTGAGACTTAAGGGGAAATCAGTATGAGACCTGAAGAAGACATTTTTTTCTGGTATTTTGAAGTGCCATTTGAAAACAAAGATTTGAAGAATGATCTGACCTGAACTGACTGAGACAACTGGAGTATTCACATGTGAGACCTTCCTAAGACTTTAAAGCCGTGTTGCATTGAAGATTCTTCCTCATGTAAAAAAACAAACAAAAAAAACAAAAAAACTAAAAACAAAATGGAAAAAAAAAAATGTGACAAGCCCAGTCCTTTTGCTGCCTCAACGAAGACTGTTTACGCATCTCCTCGTTTGTCGTTTCTCTCCCTTGAACTGAAGTGAATCATGTCGGCTCCACGGTTTGCCTTCGAAGCACAGATGTGAAGAACCACTCGTTTGAACTGTCATCCCACTGTTGAAGCCATGAGCAGAACCTTATTCAAACACACCAGATGCCATAAGTAACTCCGCCTGTGCTACAATGTGTTCTTGCACTCCCAACTAACGATGGTGTTGGCCGTGCAGCTGTGTCTCTGTGACGATGTTTCCGACTCTTCCAGTGCTGGTTGAACTCGGGGTCGCTTCCCTCCCAGACTGGAGGTCACTTACTCACTGCACATGCATCTCACCTGGAACTCCACTCCATGCATACTCAACTTGCTCAGGGTTTTGCCAGTCTCTTATCAAGGGGGGGGGGGGGGTGGTGACTGCAGGCGATGCAAGGTTGTTGTTGTTGTTTTTTTTCTGGCAAGGATCTACTGAAGGAGACTCTCCTCTCTGCAGAATGTCTCTCTCAGCCACATGCAACCTAAAGGACTGCTCGAATGATGCCTTATAACTATGCACAAACTATGCTAAGTGACCAAACCAGCTCCTGTTCCCATCAAGTGCATGGTGTGCTCGTCTTTGAATGCACTGTCCAATCCCTTTGCCTTTTTGTTGTGAGGAACAACTCCAGCTGTCCTTTTGTTTTGTTTTTTTTGGGGGGGGGGGGGTTTGTACGGAAACAAAATGGCCGAGTGACTTTGAACATTCCATCTCTTTGTGTTTGGTTTGTCTACTTTGATTCTGTACAGTGGCACAAGTTGTGTTTGTGTTTAAACATTTTTGAGAGATAACAGGTGCTTTTCTTACTTAAGCTGATTTGTATTTTGCTGTAAGTGCTGTAAGACTGTTGATAAAACTGTTTACAATTTGTTGCGACAGCCATTTTTGGGAAGACTTATGTGTCGAGCCAGATTTTGTAAAGGCTTTGCTGTATTGACCTTTTTGATACATGCCTGTTGCAGTTACAATTTGAATAATAAAACCTGTTGTTGACAAATGTTTCTTGGACTTTCACATGGTTAAAGCATGTGAATTTTAAGTCAGTGCTATGGGGAAACTCTGACCAGGCAGGTAGGTGACTTTTCATTAGGCTCAAGTCAATGGTGACAGACAAACAAGAGTCCATGAGGCAGACCATAAACTTTTATTCAGAGATTCCACAATTCAAGTTAACAATTTTTATGACAGACAACTTTTCTACAAAATCTTGGATAGTAAATTTAAATCACTCGGTTACTCCTGAAACACGCCTGTCGACCTTCTCTTTCTAAAAAGGTAATTCTGGTAAAGTTGTGTGTTCAGGCAGCAACTACATTGACACAATGACCAGAGATGGAAAACAACGTGTCATCATTCACTTTGAACAAAACACTGCTGACAAACATCGCAAGATGCCAAGAAGTCAGCGTGTTCAAACTGAAAATGTAAAGATCACTGGCACTAACCATACATAATTCCTAGCTTTGGGATGCTGATGACAGTGGGTGCCTTAAGACCATTGACTAAAACATGCTGTCAATGCACAGTTCAATTCAGTATTTCTTAAAACATGTTGAACTGTGACTCTCAAAGTTCTGGGGAAGTTGCTTTGTGATAAAAAGGCAAATCTTATCAAAAGAGGTACTGATAAAGTAACAAAACATTGCACGTGTACTGTCAATAACCTAGAAATATGAACTACCGCGAACTGTTCCAGGATCTGTTTTCCCACTAATTAACCATCATCTTATATGGAAAAGGTCACATTTGGCAGCGAAAGGCAGAATCTCACAGCGCGTTACTGGAATGTCTTTGGCTCTAAATTGGAATCACGACATAAATAATGTCAACTAAAACTGGGATACATAAATTTAAACCAGCAAAATGCACATGCAAGCACTGGCAAGACTGGCGACTGGGGCACAACTTGGCACAGGCTCAACAGATAAAAGTACAAAACGGTTTTAAAGCCCATCAGGAATTCACACAAATCTAACATAATGGGTGATTACCTGTGTTAAAATCTTAATCATCTACTTTAACCACAACATAAATAGAAGGATCCCAATCATAAATTAGTCTACAGGTCATCATACATACATAAACAATACAGCATAATATTCCACAAGTCAGAAAGTGCTCCCTTTCTTCTGTGGTACGACCAACTCTGCTATGTGCAACATGTTTAACAAAAAAAACTAATGATTGAAAAATAAAACCAATAACATTTATCAGTACTGTAGTGTTGCATAAACATACGCTCACGCCTCTGACACTAAACTCAAATATAGGCTACTCAACACAAAAAACAAACAAGACATTGAGTTAGACAAAAGGAAAACCACGTCTGAAAAACAGAAAGCTCATATTATAAGTTATAAAAGTGCAAAAACAGATGGTCAAGAAGATCATCGGATGCAACACTATAAGAATCCCTTGTCCTTCCACAGAAACAGCTGGTGCTGAAAAGTTGATAAGGCGCTTTACAGTGTCCATGGTACACCTGGAGGTCCTAATCACCTGTTCAGATCAACTTCCTTCTTCCAGTTTGTTTCAACATGTGCTGCCCAAACTGTAAAAAGAGACAGAAGGCAGAATAATTACACGGGATCAGTCAGACGACAAAAGAACATAAGCACATCATTTTCACAGTTGGTCCACTGACGTTTAATTTCCGACAGAATCTGTGGTAATGACTCCTTGTTTTCTATAACAGCTGTGAACAGTGTAACATCTCACCAAAGGGGCTTCGGTTTGAGGTTTAACGTCTCGCACGGGAAGTTTGAAATCCTCCTTGTCTTCTTGTTCGCTGTCGTGCCGATAACGGTGGGCAAACTTGCGCTTCAGGGCCTCAGCGATGAGGGCAGCAGCATCCACCGGATCGTTGGACTTCGCTTTGGTGTCATCTTCCACTGTACGACTACGTAACAGACAGTGAAGAAGAGCAATTAAAAATTCAAAACCACCACTGTTATCCGAGATGAACATCTCATAACTTCCAAAAAAGTATTAAGTCTTCACATTTGATCATTTCCAAATGTTTCTGCATGTATTTTCATTAAAGTAGAGGCCTACCTTTTAACTGATCGCAGCTTGACTTTGTTCATGTCTTTAAGGACGTCAAGCATGCTGGGGATTTCCACTGGCTTTGAATCTAAAACCGTCTGGCTGTCTGTATTCTTTGCTCTGCGCTCCTTTATCAACTCAATGGCAGAAAATGTCCGCTGGAGATTTGGGGGTGGCGGTAGTGGAGGAGGAGGAGGTGGTGGGGGAGGGGGAGGCAGGGAGCCACAGGGTGGAGGGGGAGGTGGAGGTGCTCCTGTGGTTGCAGCTGAGGTGAAACAAAGGGTAGAAAAATTGTAGTTGCTTATGTGGAGTTCTGCTGCCATCTAGAGGAAAATGTATGTAACTACAGTGGGGAAAAAGCTAACAATTCAGTGTGTGCTGCGTGAGGTACCTGGCTGTGCACTCTTTTCCTGAGCCAGTACGATTTGTGCTATTTGAGCTCTGAGTTTGGCAAGTTCTGTCTCCAGTGCGCTGATCTTCTGGATGGCCTCGTCGTTGGCGACAGTCGGCCCCTGGGGGTCCCGAGTCCCATCATGCAGGCTTGGTAGTGACCTCTGGCGGGTTAAGGGTTTTCTCTGAGGGTGAGGCTGCTGGACTCGAAACACAAGTCCTGGTGAGATCCCTGACCTGTTTCAGTGGGGCAGAATGATCTTTTACTACTCACAGGAAGAGGCAAATTCACTCACATACTAAACTGCAATTATCTGAAACACTGGTTCACAGCTTTTCTGCAGGTGGCCAGCACCCCCTAATCCAAACCAGGTCTCATACTGGCCCTAATCAAATAAAAGGTAGGCTGTCTCACCTTATTATTAATGTTGACTATGATTCTGTATGATATCATTAAAAACATGTCACTGAATGCCAAATAACAGATTTAACTGAACAGCTGGAATATCATCATCATTAGGTACCCTGGGGGTGTGTAAAAAACAGAAATTTGACATTAAAACTTTAATTTAACACAGATTATTGACCACAGACAGCAGCTGATTGGAAATGCCCAACAAGAAGCATTCTTTTTATTTTGACACACTGCATTGGTGAAAACAGGATTCAGCTCATCTCGTCATGAATCTTTGGTGTAAACTCCATCCATCCATCGATTTTCTATACCGCTTATCCGTCAGGGTCGCGGGGGCATGGAGTCTATAACAGCCAACTACGGGTGAGAGGTGGAGTACACAGTCCAGGACTGGCCGCCAGTCAATTGCAGGGCTGACACACACAAAGACAGACAACCACACACTCCCACACTCACACCTACTGTAGGGGCAATGCAGAGCAGCCAATTAACCTAATGTGCATGTTTTTGGTATTGTGGGATTAAGCCGGAGTACCCGGAGAAAACCCATGCAGGCACAGGGAGAACATGCAAACTCCACAGGGCCCAGACCGGGATTCGAACCTGCCACAACAACATCTGAACTCTGCACTTTGAAAATAATACCTCCAGCGCTCC
Source organism: Scatophagus argus (assembly GCF_020382885.2). NCBI lineage: Eukaryota > Metazoa > Chordata > Actinopteri > Scatophagidae > Scatophagus > Scatophagus argus. The sequence goes on from NC_058510.1 coordinate 6,086,459, forward strand.
CTGACATTCTGGATGTCCCCTGGGGGGGGGGGGGTTACTCTATGAGATGTTAGCTGACAGATCACTATCCCGCTCTCACCTGGGTCTGCCGAAGTAGTCTTCGTCATCCTCATCATCCCTGTCAATCCAGCCGATATCAGCCAGAGAGGCCACCAAACCGTTCTGCCTTCTGGCGCCAATCAGGACACCAGCGTCCTCAGTGTATGGATAAAGCTATTATAGAGGGAACAGCCATGTTAAACATGTAGAGAGAAAACTCAGGAAAACATTCCAGGAAAAAACACACCCTCAGGACACATTAAAACACTGCATTCAAACAACCAATAAAAGGAAGTAAAAATGAGGGGAAAATGGGGTCAGTTCAAAGGGAGGAAGTGAGGAGGGGGGTCTATACACTGTTAATGAGAGGTTCAGGTAGCTCAGTAGGTCTTTAATCAACTCAAGGTTGTTGAACGTTGCTGAACAAACTGACCTAAAGCAGACATACTGCATTCCTCATAGCTAGGGAGGGTGGCTGGAGACACAAGAAAAGAAGAAAAGAGAAAGCACAGTGTTGAAGGAGACAGAAAAGTGAAGAAGAGCAATTCAGTTTTCAAAATTACATATCACTGAATTAAAATATCCCAAAGGCTGATTTGTTAAGCGTTTAAAAACTTCAGAACACACAGTCAGTACTCTGACGATAAGAAAATATCTTCATTATAATGACTTCATCCACTCTGTTTATGGTTCATAAATGTAAACAGTCAGACAAGCAAAGGTAAACAAATGTTGAAGAGGGTGTGTGATTTGTGTGTGAACAGCCGCGAGAGACAGGCAGAAGGACAGAAGAGACAGCACTATACTAACTGTGACAACTTAAAAATCTCACTAAATAACAAGAAGGACAACATGCTGTTATCTTAAAATATAAGATATACATGCTACATTTTTAAAAACTATAAAAACTGTGATCCTGGTAACCTTTCCTTACCTGAAAATGAACCCTGGGACAGGGTTTAAGAGGAAGACTAGTAGCTATTCTCCTCACAATACTTCTCGAGGAACCATAGGGTTTTGCTGAACCAAAAGCCTGCAATGCAAAAGACCAAACACATAATTTACATCACAACGGAAAGAAAAAAATTACATGCCAAATACTGTCAATTACAGTTAAATTATTATTCATCTCAGTGCAGTCTACCCAAGCTGCATTCGAGTGGAAACACCAGCAGATTTTACTTATTCATGGATAATACTTTTAACTGAAAATCTTTAACAGTGGGCTTTCAGAGGAGAGACAAAGGTACAATAAAAACGCATGGAAATAACAGGTTTAGCAGACACTTCTTTTGTCCAATATCAACACAGGCATCCACATACCAGGTCCATTTCGATCCGTGCATGGTCTTTACTCATTTCTGCAAATATGTTTTACAAGGGCAGACGGACACGTGTTCCAACATCAAGGCAATCATCACCAAATATTCATCTAGAAGAAACACAAGAATGAGAAATTCAATTTGAATCACAAATCTAAAAGCCAACAATGATTTCCTGATGAACTTTAAACCTCTACAATCTATTCCCTTGTTAAGATGCTCTAGCACATTAATACTGAATAGTATTTATTACATACTATAAATCCTCCATCAGCCTGCCAATGCTAACATTAAAAAGCAATATACAGCAGGTACCTGCCCACCACTCGTATAATCATTGTTGCCTGTAAGGAATAAGAATATCTCCACACATTTTAGTGGCAACAAAGTACATAAAAGTTATGATATTTACGAGAAAATCGTAAATTGCTAAATTATCACAGAGAGATGTGGCTTACTAGTTATCCAGTTATGAATTATCTAATTATAGTTACCTAGTTGCCATTACAATTAGCGTTGTTTGTTTTGCGAATTAAAGCGTGACTTGGCTGCTGTCAAACTGCAATTGATCACTGCGATCAATAAAGTTCTGTGTATTTGATTGTCTACGTTACGTTAAAGCAGTAACGTTACGACAATCGTGAGGCAATGTTTTCAAGCTAACAATTACTCAACTGCTGCTTGTTGGTTTTGAGAGTACAGACCTTAAACAAAGACACGAAATGCGCGTGAAAGCGAGTCAGCAACAGTTCAATGACAGATGTTAGACGGTGCCATGCTTGTGACAAGCTAACGGTAAGCACAACTAAGCTAACTAAATAAATCCTACTTTACCGGGCAGAACAGCTAACTGATGCTAATAACGAGAGCGGCTAACTACAACCAACTTTAACCGCAGACCAATATGTTGGGATATGTCGAAAACAAGCGCGATTCGAGTTACTCCTAACATGTCTCCGAAGGTTCGCAAACATATCAGAAGATCGGTTATGTATGAATTTGAAACAAACTTACCGAGACTAACGCTGGTTTACAACCTTCCAATTTTTTCCAGACTGTCAAGCGACGGGAGTCTACTTCAAGAGGTACATGAGGAGGTGGCTAATGTTGGAAGACTCATGGAATATACTTGGAGCCAATTGGATTACACGGATTACAATCGATAGGTTGTGACTATGGAACGTTACTATTGGTTAGTTAGATTGATTGATAGATAAAATCACCAATGATATTGAAGATTAAACAAAATATTCTTTGTGATTGGGTTTTATACCAGTCAATCAAATAAATCTGGCCAATCATATGTCAGAAATTGTATGTATGTTCGTTATACTTTCCTACATTTCCCGAACGGGCTGTGCCTGAACCAACTGTTAGGATCTTTATGGAAAATAGGGATGTCCTGAGAAACAAAACAGCTGTACCCATTGACGTGCAGCAAAACCCAAACACTAAGCACAGCTGCTAGCCAAAGAAGCATAGTAAAGAAAGAGGCGCAGGCCTAGCGTTAGAGAAATTATTTTGTTACATTTGTTTTTAAGGAGGCCTCGGAACTTAGACGAGTTTTGTTTGGTTCTTGCTTTTGCGTCTGTTGTAGGTGAAGTCAGCTGGGCTTGTCTCATGATATTACTGAAAACTGTCCAAAAGGTATGCTATAATGGTCAAGTAACGCTAGCTAGCCTAGCTTAGCTGCACAATCGTCTCTGTACCACAGGGCGTAATTTGAGGTGAGGTTGAGGGTCGTAGAAAGTGTGTTTGGCAAAAAACAAGTATTGTGTTTTGGTTTACGAGAATTACTTGATTCTCTTGGCAGCAAATCGTGTTATTAAATAGAATATTTTTGAAGTTATCCTTGCAAAGCTTGTCGAGGTATTTGTTCTTTCACGTCACGTAAAGTACACTAAACCCGCATGAGTAAAACAAGTAGGTTGACTTTACCAATCAGCACATTTCAGGTTTTTGCTGACGTAAATATCCAGGAACTATCAGTAAAACGTGGTCTACGGCAATGGGATATTTGTGAAAGTTTAATAGTCCATGTCGAAACTATTTTGTAAGGTGTTATTATACACAAAGTTAGTAAAAACTGCAAAAGTAGCTTTTAAGATTTATTGTTTTATGCATGAAACGGAGGTCATGAAAAAGATAAGCAACTTGTCATCTTGGACTCTAAAAATACTCAAAACATTTTTACCAGTTTTCGTATTTTTTGTACTTCAGACAATTAATCATCAATATCTACACGTTAATTGACAAGGTCTTATCCTTTCATTAGTGCGCAGAGGTTGTTTTGATGTGCGAGAGGTCAAGGCAGGAGGCACCATGAGTGCGGAGATGGATGCTCTGACTGTGGTGAACCAGCTGCGAGATCTTGCTGCAGACCCCCTCAACCGAAGAGCCATCGTAGAGGACCAAGGCTGTCTGCCAGGTCTCATCCTTTTTTTGGATCACCCCAACCCACAGGTCGTCTACTCCGCACTATTGGTGAGCAGCAGCGACCCCCCCTTCATTTTCTCAATGTGTTCATATATTCGACTCTTAATACAGCAGATACTTCCTATAAAGTTTGACTTGACAGGGCTGATTATTCAGTGCCAACATGGAAACAGAGGAAATAATTATTCTAGTGGAAATGTATACAGCTGCTCTGTAGGTGAAATTGGTTGTGGTTGAAAAGCCAATAAAGTTTCCTCCTTGTTCTTTAATTTACACATCATATCTTGTCCCCCCCCTGCTGTCCAGCAATGTCAGAGCAGGTTTCAGTGACGATCTAAAGGCCATTTTTCCCTCCGCTGTGTCCCAGTCACCATCACAGTCTGACATGTGGTGGCATTTAAACAGCTACATATAAAAACACTGTACAGTGGTGACATCTGCTGTCTATTTTGTGATGTAAACACAATATGAAATGGCAGCCTCTTCGCTCCTTTTGTACAGTTCGTGACTTGTATTGTGAGTAAACATTTAAGTGTCTTTATGTAACAGTTGCTCCTCGACGGTGAGCCGTGGAGCGTAAACACGGGGTCGATGCATGTGTATTTATTTTGGTTATGTAATGTTTTACCATTGCACATGCTCGCCCATTTTAAAAGCACTCTCTCTATCACAAAGGCTGTCGGCTTTCAGCGCTGGAAAGATAACAGTTGCCCTTGTCCTTGCAGGCCGTGCGCTACCTGGCAGAATGTCGAGCCAACAGGGAGAAGATGAAGGGCGAGCTGGGCATGATGCTGAGTTTGCAGAATGTCATGCAGAAGCAAGTCCCTGTCATCACACACACACACACACACACACACTGTGCACTTTCCTTATGTAAAACCTTAACGTAGGATTCCTTTTGTTTTGTTCGAACAATGTGTGCCAGTCTGCAGATTTTCTTGGCAGGTTGATGTCCTTCCATTCGCCATGTCAGGGTGAATGTGATTAAAGTTGAATTAGAGTAGGGTGGTAAACAGTTAAATTGCTGTTTCTGCATGTCACAGGCTGTATTTTAATGCGTCTTGCCACATTACTTCATTTTTTTGATGAGCCCAGTATGCATTTTTTTTAATTAATTTATTTTTTTTACTGATATGAGATTATGTTTGCTCTTGTTTTGTTGTGCAGCTGTGGAGCGGTTTATTTTTTGTGAAGGTGGCTCATTTTGCACACATGTTGTATTTTAAGCAATTTTCTTTGTTGATTGTTTTTGATCCTTTGTCATTTGTAGGATTTTTTTTTTTTTTTTAGATGCGATGCAATCAGTTTATTTCACCATTTATTAAACATAGTCTGGTCACCCATATAGTGTCGTAGGCTTGTCTGGTTTGAGGAGGTGTTGTGCTCCAGATAGCTGGTCTTACACGAGGGTTTGTGGCAGCTTTGCTAAGTGACCGCTGTTTATCATTAGCACCCTGATAGGAATAGACCTGTGTTCAAGTGGCCGGCTGTAGCTTGTATGAATTTTTTCGCCCCACCGCCCTTCTCTTCCTGTGGCAAAGCTCTTGTTTGCCCAGGAGTGAGCCAGTCACTTCAGCTAGTCAGGGGTGGCATCAAGAGGAGCCCTGCAGTCACCGCAGCAGCTTTCCCTGCTCGCAGTCCAGTCGATGTGACTTTGGGCTGAGGTCGATCATAGCTGGAGAGAGTGGGAACACATGTCTGAGGGGGGAAGCGTCCAATATAGTTGCGCCAAACAGGTGTGAACTGAACTCAGCACACTAAACTGAAACTCAAGACAATGTTGACTCTTATTTGACGCATGAAACTAATGAGTGGATAAATAAATAAACTGAATGAGTGTTTGGCTTGCCGAAAGTCAGACAGGCTTCCATAGAGCCGGAGCAGGAACAGCGTCAGGGAACACCAGGCTCCCAGAGGGCAGCCACGGCAGACAGCTGATGTCGTATGTGGTTACTATAGAAGGAGTGATGACTTGGTGGCATGTGAAGCAGTATAGCCTGCAGGGGGATCTCAGGATCCATCACAGAATATCAGAAACTGCAACTGAACTCATGTGGCTTTTTCATGAAATGCTGCTGCCCACTAAAATCTAATGCTCATTTATGCAGCTCTGGATTTTTTTTTTTTAATTAATAATTTTTTTTTTTTGCTAAAAGGGCAGTAAAAACATGACTGAAGTGCAAAATAGGCTTAGTTCGCACTAACTTGACAGTCATGTAATGGGTTGTATTTCGACACTAAATGGCTGTACAAACAGTATTGCGATAAACAGACCCAGAGAGTGACAGTATTTGGTAATTTATTGAATGGATGGGTGGTCACTGTGGACCCCCGTCCCAGCAGCAGAGATCTGTCTCCGTTGTCGAATTCAGGCCACATCCTCTGGAGCTAACAAAGAAGGGACCTTAATGAATTTATTTAAATTTTCAGCACGATTCACACTCTTTCTGTCCTAGAGAGGAATGCAGGCACACTGGTCATCTGTCTTTGCATGGATATTTCTGTCTTGCCTCCCAACAGTAATGTCTTGGCAGAGTAATATGGCTATTTAAAAGCGCACAAAATTAAATTGTGTTTACATGAACCACATTTGACAAATGAAGCAGCATGCGTCATTTTTTCTTTAATCATTGTCTCCCTCTCTCCCCACAGGAGCACATCACCTGGGGAGACCAAACTGCTGGCCTCTGAGATCTATGAGATTTTGCAGTCGGCAGGTAAAGAAGAGGCCGAGCAGGCCGAGGCGGCAGCTGCCTCCTGCAAGCGTAAAGCCCACTTCTTCCTGGGATCCAACAACAAGAGGGCCAAAACTGTGGTGCTGCACATCGATGGACTGGATGACCCCGTAAGTGTTCACGGAGCACATCTAACACTCAACGTGACATACTGGCACGCATTCGTCATGCTCAGACACACCAAAACCTCTGGCGATGCACAGAAATCTCATTTTGGGGCATCGTGTTTGCTGCTGTCATTATCACAGTGTTGTCAGTGCAGCTTAGCAGTGTCTGTCTGGCACAGGATGGGGGGGCGGAGGGTTCAGGTTGTAAATGTCAGCCATTGAACAGCAGGACGTTGAGATTGAACCTGAATGCTGCACTGCAGGAAGCTTGCACACGGCCAGATTACATTACAGCAGACAGACGGCCTCTGGTGGGCTGCATCGCTATCACTACAGCAGCAACACACAACACTGCGGCAGCTGGAAACCATACTCGTGTAAACTGTGTTTCTTATGTTTGTGGAAGGATTTTCTGCCCACTTTGAACCTGATTAAACTGTAGCTGATTCTGAGTCACCCACATTTCCGATCTTATACTGCATAATGTACCTTTAAGCCTCAGTCATTTCTTAACTCATGACATGTCAACCTTTTTGTTATGTTCATCTACTCATTTATCTGTTTCCTGTCTGTTGTCAGAGCCGAAGGAGCCTCTGCGAGGAGGCGTTGCTGAAGATTCGGGGAGTCATCAGCTTCACTTTCCAGATGGCTGTCAAGAGATGTGTTGTCAGGATCCGCTCCGACCTTAAAGCTGAGGTAAGTGTAAATTTAACCATCTGTCCAGTTTCAATTTATGAAATAAACACACTTACTGATTGATTACTAAACTAAATGCCTTCTCCACGTAGCTTTTCCTGTGATAGAGGAATTTTTTTTTCTGTCTTTCAGCCTTTTAACACTTTCCAACATCTGCAGGCTGGCAAACTGTAACATAGTGATGACTCGTGGTGTAAGAAAACATTGATACACATCAATTATTAATTCGTAGTTTATGTGCAAAGATTCATGGATCTTACCATTACATGTTTTACTGTCTTAATGTGTTTACCTAAAGAATCCTGTAAGCACCTCTTCTCTCACTGATACAGGAAATGTTTTTATTAATTTCCTGAGATTGCACAAAAAGTTGTGCGATGAGGTTGGAGGTTACAGAAACTGTTATAATACAAACAGAGATCCCAAAAGTAAATGTTTTGCACTCGTACGAATTATATCACCACATTCTTGCCAATACACAACCCTGCTGATCGACTGTTGATTGGTTGACAGCAATGTTTGTCATTTACATTTAAAAAGTATTGTAATCATGTTTGAACTCAAGACTGAAATGCAAGCAGTCACAAATGAAAGCAAATTTATTTCCTCTCGCAGGCGCTGGGCACAGCCATCAACTCCACCAAAGTAATGAAGGCTCAGCAGGTGGTGAAGACAGACGATGGAGCAGAGGTAAGGACAGCTGTGATATGTGAGACCTGTAAGATCTCTGCTCTTTACCTTAAATTGTTGCGTGTTTTCTCACCTACAGCGAGTCGGCTGATAGTTCAGTCTGCTGCCTGTATGTTGTGTGTATCTGTTCAGGGAGTGTGGCCGCCCTTGCCTGTGGCTGAGATTTATTCACGCTGACATGATTAGCTAGTCACATCTCTGCCTTAGCCTGTAGGCTGGTTGCTTTTTGCCAAACACATGACCAGTCCTAGCTGCACCATTTGCACCAGTTTGGTGCTCATAGCCAAACCTCAGAGAGAAAACACTAACTTTTAACAAAATAGGTTTGTTTATTTTACAACAATCTGCAAAGAATACTAGAAGTTGTTGCTTAAATAAATGAAGGAAAAGTAAAGGTTATATTATTAGTTATATACAGTGTGGCCAGCAGGGGTCAGACCTGGCTCAGTCATGTAAAAGTACTCCAGATGATGATAATATGGCTCTGGAGTTTACCTGTACATTATGTTAATCCCCCAATGTTAGCTGTTTGGACGCTTCGTTGTAAGACAAATGCAACATGTTCTCACTGCTGTTCATGTTGTCTTTGTTTTCATTAAGATAAATATTTCTCCTCTGTGTCTTTGTGCAGCTGATGGTGCCGTTCCAGGAGGACTCTGCAGTGCTGGTGGAGGAGAACACGGACATCCCGGACTACCTGCCTGAGGAGGAGAGTCCGTCCCAGGAGCAGGACAAGGCCGTCACGCGTGTAGGCTCCATCACGGACGGCATGGGCTGGATCAGCACGGCCGCCAACTTCCTGACACGCTCCTTTTACTGGTGACCACTTCCTGTGTTTCCCTCTGCGCTCCCTGTTTTCTTTTAAGCACCATCCAGCTGCAGCCTTAGCGTCTCTCAGCCTTGTCCCGGATCACTAGTCTCGACTTCCCCTTTGCAGAGCACACAGACATGGCCACGCGTGTGCAGCAAGCGCTGGACTGCCAAGTGGAACCTGCAATAACTTAAACTTGTGTATATATACTGAGCTACAAATCCCACTACTGGCTGTGTGTGCACAACTATATAGTAGCTGCATATGCATCTCACAAGGCGTAGACAGAGGACTTTAAATCAGCCGAAACCAAATAACATTCTGGAAACGTGAATCGCGTTGACGGAGTGGCAGGCGTATTTAATTGTCCTGAGGCTGACTGTGAATATGTAGAAAATTGGGAGTTTCCTTTTTTGTGCATGATTTTTGGTTGCTTTCCTCCTGATGTCTATTCTCAATGATTGTCCTTTTACTATATATATTTCATGTTTCATCCTTTAATTTTCTAATTAAGATGTTTCTTTTCTCCTTTTTCTTTTATTAGCATGCATGTGCCAATCTTGCCTGATGCCTAGATCTGTGATTGTGTGTGTGCCTTTTTGACATTTTAATTTAATGTTATTTTGTCATTATTCATTCAGATGTTTTGAGAGGTCCGAGCATGTCAGAGTTAACGTTTTGCCTTTTAGCTAGCGGAGGTACGTCGTGTCAGTAGACACCAGCAAGAGGCCGCGGCTCATTCAGCCACCGGCTCATTTGACTGTTGCATACTGCAAGAAGTGATTAGTTACTTGGGTGAGTGATGTTAGCAGCCCTCACACAAATCAGGACTGCTCTGGTTATGCCACAATGCAGGAACAAACAAAACCCGAGTTCCGCAGTGGCCGTTGAAATGACCGACAGCTCCTTGTGTTATTTGCACAGACTTTAGGCTACCTCTGCTTTCAGCCTTCTATCTCACATTAGCATTAAAGTCTTCTGTAGTTTTAGTAAGATGAGCATGCAGAAGACAAACACGTTACGCTGCCTGCTTGTCAAGTACTTCCCCTGTGTTACCTGGACTCCAGAGTCCCACATACATTTTACAGTATTGTAGCTCCCGCCTGTTCAGTTCAGTTTTCGGTTTAGCCAGCAGTGTCCTTAAAGCAAAGATCATGTTGGTGCACACTCACTCACACATGCAGAGGATTCAACTAATGCTGCCATATGAGCAGCAATGGTATACTGGAACACGGATGTGGTTATGTATATTTTGTAAATGGTGCCTGATTCCCTAAAATGTCAGATCTCACATGTGAAGGATTTTTTTTCCTAATAACAATTTTCATTTTTAATATCAGAAAACAGGATGAGAGGACGTAGCAGCTAATGCTAACGCTCTTAGTGAGTTTGCTCCTTGACTTACAACCCCATGACTCAAACCAGGTTTCTTTATAGTCTCCTCTGACTTGTCTGAGTGTCATTAGGAATTATTATATACAGTGCTGACTGAGCGACTTATATTGTTCTGATGGTGGGGAGACGTCACAGTTGGTTGAGGTCAAACAGATAGAGGGATGGCACAGAATGATCTCAAGCTGAATTGATGGTGGCTCTTTTATGGAAAAGCAATAATATTTTTTGCATTAAATGTGATTATTGATCTCCACCATCCTTCAAAGTAATGTTTTTGAATAAAAGGTGTTAGTCACAAGTTACGATCATCATCAGTATTAAAATTTCTTCCTTATTTGTCCTTTTTGCACAGATCTAATCTTAAATTGCGTCATGTAATTTAAGTTTTGTTATTTGGTGTCTCGGCTCATTTTGCAAAGAACTACTTGAACTTTGTTTCTTAGAGGACTGTCCTTATGTGTTGATAAACATGTAAAATTCCCTTAACTGTTAGATTAAACACGTGAACGGTTGACAAATAAATAAATAAATAAATCACATAAACTCAGAAATGTAACTTCATGCGTACAGACTTCATGTGTCTGTCATCAAATGTAAGACAATGTAATCCAGATCTTAAAACTGTAGATTCTCATACACTGCAAATGATGATAAACTTTAAATCAAAATTTGTCTGGTGCTTCTTTTTTTAAAAATTATTATTATTTTTAGCTGAATTTTTATGGCTGGTTGTACTGAATGGGATAAGATGGTTTCAACCTAAACTTCATGGCATGTGCAGTGGACACACCAGTGCAACCATTCGCAGCAGACAGAGAGAGAGGAGGGAAATTCAGTTTTCTTTGCTGGTGCATGAGCGAGGTGCCTGAGGGCAATCCAGTGACCTGCCCACCACCTCCCCCAGTCTTGATGCTGGTAGGCAGGCAGAGGCAGCAGCCAGCCCCAGCTGGAGGCCCTGGAGCTGCTGCTGCTGCTGTTGCTGCTGCGCCTCCAATGAAACGATGCGCCAAGCTGGAGGGGAGGCCTTCACAGCCCCACTGTATCATTTAGATGGAGGTTGACTGGAGAGCCTGTTTAATGACAATTTTGACAAAGCAATATTTTATTTGCTCTGATCATTTTAAAAGAAATCGTCATTTATACTGGAAATCCCTGTGGGAATTTTTTTTAAATCAAAATTCAGCAACGTAAAATGCAAAAGCCAACTTGAGTAAACTTAAGTTACAGCAGAAACAAAACTGTTGTATTTCGTGTAAGGTCTTTATTCAAATAAGTGTAACTTCGGTCCACATTCGATGCACAGGTTGAAGGGAAACAAGCAAAGTTCATTTGTTCATTGCAGCTGCCTAAATAACCAGAAGTGCTTTTCTAAGAACGTTTGCTGTCTCGTATTCAGTATCATCATCGAGGTTCTTTTAGTAGCAGTTTCTGGAGCTTGTTAATCAAACCACATGATTTTCATCAGTATATGGAGGAAACCCAGTCGTCAGGGTCTTTAAGATCTTTTGTTGATGACTCAAGGGCTCAAAAGCTTCAGAGTTTCGAATCTCACATTTTGTGTCGTGTTGTTTAAAGACTGCTAGTCTGCAACCTGAGGCTTCCAGCTGCATGCATGTACGATATATGATACGAATAAATAAAAACAAATCTAAAATTTGCTGTCATGCATCCCTTGCAGTACCACAGACAGCAGATAAAAACCAGCCAAGTCACTTTGGCCAAATGTGCTAATAGGTTTATGATTTGCAGTAAAAGAAGCCCACAGGGCCTCCGAGCTCAGACTTCTTACTTCTCACCACTAGAGAGAGACATTCAGTCGACAAAGAAAACAAATGCTGGGGTCCAGCGTACGATGTGAAAACATCCGATGAAAACACTTGTTTGTGATTAAATGACCTAAGATTCCTAATGCCATCGTGCTTTTCCATCTGGTCAGTTCCATCGTAGCCATTGACACGCTACAGCCGCTGAGACATGCTTTACTCACTTCAGACTAAAGACTAAAGCAGCCGTAAGGTTGTTTTAAGATAGAAGCAATTTTCAGTTTTAAACCCCTCAGGGGCTCATGTGCCGCCTTTTTCTTTTTTGCACGCAAGTGGTTATCCTCCAGAGATTATAACAGTGGCACTCTCATTTTCAAATTAAAGCCACAGATAATTCCACTTTCACTCCCCTTGTCGGGGTAATCGCCACCTTGCCATTTCACCCCCACCAGATAAAATAAAATCAGCCTGTTTGTTGTACAGCCCCCCACCACACACACACACACACACACACAGCCATATCAGCCTCCTTGCATAGGCTACATGTGCATAAATGTGTTGTCGGTATCACCCTCCCACCTGTGTGTATTTGCATGGTTAATCTGCACACAGGGGCGGAGGCGGGGGGTGGCTGATGGAGGGTAGATACCGGTAGGTGCGTCTCATGGCCCCATGGGCTCTTGAGGAATTTTATTGGAGGTTCAGCTCCCAGTCAATGGGATCAGCCGTAAATCCCGCTCAGAGTGTGGCAGGAAATGATGTGACTCCGGCAATTTATGTCAAATAACTTTTGAGGATGTGTGAGTGTAGCGATCAGCGCTACCGGGGCGGCGATAACTCTTCAGCAGGGGGGCCCCGGTGAAGATTTAATTGAGACATTTTTCTTTATCTGGAGCAAAGCGCCGCTGCCGTGTTGTTGTGTAACGAGATGTAATGTCTCTCTTTATACCAGGGTCAACATCCAGGATGAGGGAAGGTCACGGACTGACTGTTTGAGCATCCAATTTGCTCACGTAATGCCCTCTCCACAGGGAGCTGGGTAAAGACACAAAGTATTAAGTTACACAGTCCACATATCACAGACAGACGTGGTAGAATACAGAGCCTCTTTGTGATCTCACAGGAGGCCAGTGAGTCTGCAAAGCTGATGTGATATTTTATTGGTCCCCATGCTGGAAGAAGTATCCCTACAACTTTCTAATAAGGTACTGTTTGTCAAGGCTAAATCATATGAACCAGTAATAAGAACAATTTTTAGCATTAGATGAAAACTCTCATTGGCATATATTTACACGCTTTATTTGGGTAGAAAGACACACTTACTTCACAGGAAGAGTGCAAATCGTATAAATAGAATAAAGCTTAAGTAATGCGTGAGTCATGATGATTTAAGGTATGGTGTATGATGACTTCCTGTTGCTCACCACACAACAAATGATCCACTCACTTTGCCTTTATGTGTTCACATTTAATAAAAAATAAAAATCCATACTTAAGTCATACGTTAATTGATATGCGATCAAGTTTGCTGGATCCCAGTTGAAGGTACTTTTATGTGTGCTGCCAATGTGTGAAGTACAAAGTAAGAAAAAATGGCGATAACCAAGTGCGATAATGTACACAGAACAATGTAAACACATCTCATTACAAATAACATTCCTGCATTCATTTTTATAGGAGAGGATTGAAGCATTAGCAGAAAGTACCTTGTGCATCATAAGCAAAACTGTCAGTGTCTCAGCATTTTAATTCTGCAGCTGACATTAAAATACATTAATGTAGGACATGAAGACATTGCGTTTAACAATTTTCCCTGTCACAAAATACAGCATATACAAATTTAATGTATTTTAAAGAAACACTGTAGTGTTTGTATGCAAAGTCTTCGATAAAAAAAGCCACAAAGTAACTATAAGGCTAACTGTACATATGGTGAGGTACAGCAGCTCCATCTCAAGTCAAACAGAATGCTCAAATAAAGTACTCAAATAACTCAGAATTGTACTTAATTGTACCTGGACTGTGGGTGTTAAATAACTGTGTACTCAGGCCTCTCCATCAGCTGCTGTCACCTGAGTGAAAAACCCTGAAGATGATTTGTATCATAAAGTGATCTTACTTTTTAATTAAAATGAAATCCTCGATGTTATATGTCTCGCATTGTGTGGACCTCGTGTCCGTGTGTGCTTGTCCCTCCTGCAGCAGCGTGCATTGTGGAGGGGGGTGGTGGTGGGTGATGGGGCTTGATGAGATGCATGCACACATAGGCAGCTCATAATTGTGGCCGTAGCTCATTATTGTCCCCCTGGATGATTTGGATCTGCCGGGGGGAGTCTCGTCCTCTGACACCGCCACGTCCGACAACCACTCCAGGCACTGATTGGTGGGATGAAATATTGCTGGCGAAAATTAAAAGGTCCCAGTGTCAAAATAATTCATGATATGCATATCTTCCCGTCTTGATGAAATCGCTGATATCTGGATTAGGAGGATAATAAAAGCGATCAGGCTACAGTTAAACTGTTTCAGCAGCAGCAGGGGGGAGGGGAGGGGGGAGGCATCTTCTTTATGTGTCAAGAGGCTTGAGGCTTGAGGGGTCAAGATACAACAAGTGTGTGCGTGCGTGTGTGCCTGCGTGTGCGTCAGCCCCACTGTCAGGTTGTATGCGGTGCAGTTCACCACACGCCCAGACCTGTGATTTGAATATTCGCTGTAATTGTCCCAAAACGGCTCATCAGTGGATCTGCCTGCCGCCATTAGGGCCCAACAATATGGTGTGACATTCAAATTCCCCTCAATGACAGGTTATTAGGAGCCCCAAGCAGCCGGCACATAATTAAGCACCGTAACGTTGACCTGTAATAAGAAGTGATGGCTCAGTCGTATAGTGGGCAAAAATGTGAAAAGGTGCTTTTGTTAAAACGCAGGAGAACCGCAGGATTTTTCCACAACGGGAACAAAGTGATCATAAAAAGGAAGACAGCTGTCAGTGTAAAACTGAACTCAAACTTATAAAGGCAAATAACACAGACTGTGATTTTATAACTAGGGGGGAAAAAAACGCATGCCAGCTGCCAGGGCAGCAGCTGACAGATTAGAGAGTGAGATAATAGTCATCAATACTGCTCAATATCACCAAAAGTGATGATTTTTTTTTGTCTACATTCTGTTCGTCTATAAGATCATGTTGGTTTATGTTACACAATTTGCTTATACTCCTTTTTTATCCATGGTGATGTTGAACCGTGTGAACAAATCTTTCAGTCCAAAAAAAAAAAAAGGGGGGGAGGGGGAGAAAAACAAAACCTGAGAAAAATAAATGAATGTGTGACTTTCATTTGTGACACTAAAAAGCCTATTACACAACTTTAGGACATGCTGTCTGAGGCCCCCGCGTTCCCCTTTTGAACAAGTGGACGTTGTGATGAGCAATGGACCCATCTGCTGTGCCCTCTCCTCCAACTGGTGTGTGAATATGATGTAGTCTGTAGGTGCCGTTTCCAAGTCGGAGTATAAAGCCAGTGCTACCTGGAAGATATTCCTTTAAAAAATGATTTTCATCAGAGGACACCCAGACGTGACCCAGAGGTGAACAGCTAGTCTTCTGTTGTTCAGGTTATGTTTTTTAATGGGATTGTGACACATGTAAAGCAAAAACAAGTGCACAAGTTTCATGACCCACTTCTGCTTCTTTAATTAGACCCAAAGCTGCACCTTCACACACTGAGGCAAAGCAAGTCTTTCTGTTAAACTGTAGGCCAGAGGCCTGTGTAATGGTGGGTTTGTGGCAGGGTTGCTGAACAGAAGGTCTGCACTTCTCTCCCTCCCGCCCTCCCTCCCTCCCTTCGTCTCTCTCTCTCTCTCTCTCTCTCCCTTTCCCTCTCTCTCTGTCTCTCTGCTAACCCCCCCCCCCACTTCATAACGGTGGCAGATGGCTGCAGATGAATCCCTCATAATCATGTCAGGACGGCTCCTCCGATCCCAATTCATCTCTTTAAACACATTTCATCAGACGGAGAATTACACAAAGATAAAGGCGGCCGGCAAACAACAAAAGCACACAAAGATTGTCCTTGCAAACAAGTGTTCTTAGTCTCGAACACCACTTAATCATTTGTGCTCCTGTTATTGCTCCTCACCCCCTGTGCTATCAACTCTACCCCATTTTCCCCCTCTGCCTCTCACTCTTTCACTCTTTATTTATGTTTTCCCTTGCTGTTAATTGTCTCCATCCCCTGCTACTGTCTGTCCTTATTAAGCATAAATCTTCGTAACAAGCTTTCGCTCTCATCCCCGCCGCTGCCTTTTTTAAAAAGACAGGTGTGTAAAATCTTCTCCTCTCCTCATTGACTCCTCGTTTCTGATGGCTGCCCTTTTTGGAAGGGGTGATAATTTTCCACAAAGTGAAATGTGATTTTCTTTTTCTCTCTCTCTGTCTCACTCCCCCCTCTCCCCCCCCTGCTGTGACCCTGTGTCATCCATCCGCATGATGCCGTTAATTGTGGATCAGGTGAAGTTTGTCTCACCTCATTTCAGGGCCATGCTCTGCTAGGGCCATTCTCCCCACTCAAAGGCCACATAATTTCACAGCCTCCTACTTCTCATTAATCCCTCCTGAGTGGATGCTCTCCGAGTTCCAGATCACAGATTTGTTTTGCTCTTGTTTTCTGACTCACTGCCCTCCCCAGCCCCCCTCCCGCCACCCCCACCCCTCCTCCCCCCTCCTCCGCCTTCATATTAACCCCTTTAGTGAGACCCCTCCCAGCTCTCCAGTGTGCTGGGGTCTTCACTCCGTGCTCATATTTCATGTTTGCTCCACCTCCTCTGCTCTGTTATCTCAAAGTCCTTACATTTTTAGCTGATACTTGACTTCCCCCCCTTCACTCCTCTCTTACAAGATCAGTTTGTTTTGCACCTGTGGGATAGAATAGTCTGCTTTGTGAGGGTGGACATGCAGACACTGTGATGTCTGCTTGAGATGCCAGTATCATCTCCCCTTCCTCAACAACACCCCACCCAGCTGCATTGCACGTTCCACTGATAAAACCTGCAACCAACACGTGAATAAATTTCAAGAGACAAATTGAGCACAACAATAGGAACTGAAGGAAAGCGACGCGTTTGTGTGTCTCATCAACATGACTTCCTCATTCCTTCCCTGCTAAACTTTTTTTTTTGTTGTTGTGGATTCATAAATTATTCATGAGAAAAAGCTGAAGATCTCTCATTAACATAAAATAACAATTTCCTAAATTATGGAAACTCCTAATTACTTGCCTTATTTGCCACGACCATATTAAATATTCATAAATATGTGATTATTTCTTTGATTTGACTGTCATTCAGTTTAATCCACTATATTTGCTCAACAATAGTGGCGTGCCAGCTTGTGCCGTGTGCACCAACCAAAACAAAAGCCCAGGAGAGGGCATTCATTGTAGGAGCCTTTAATTTTTGGATTTTTTCATTTTAATGCACCTCTGTTTTACATTATCCATATGTTAATTTAGTGTCTTTGTGGTAGCTGATGAGTTGAAGCCCCCCCTCCCGTATGGACACGTCTTGGGAACTGTCTTAAATCTTAAGGGCATCAGATGTGCAAAATTAAAGGTTTTAAACAATCCGTTCTGGTGTAAATTAAATTTAGTTCAGTAGTTTCACTTGCTACATCTACATGTGCCATGTTTGGGAATAAGACGCCTTCTGACAAAGAAAGAGCAAAAACTCAGACTAAACAAGCTTGTAAATCACTGTGCGGCTGCAGCTTCATTTCATCGCAAGTCAAAATCAAAAATGCATTCATTCATTTGGCTTCCATCCAGAACTAATCATTTCATTTTCCGTTCTGTAGCCTGGAAGTCGGCTTTCACTACAGTTCATTTCGATTTACTCAAAATTGAAAAAGACTGTGTGCAAGAAAAGATGAGTCTATTTTTGAATATGTCCTCGTGTCTTTATAGCAGCAAACAGTTGTCAGAGGAAGCCTCAGCCAAGTTCTTGGTAGAAAGCAGAGTCTTGGATCCCATCTGGGACGACTAGATGAGGTGTCTTGCTGTCATCACGTCTGTTGTCAAGGCTGCATTTAACCTCAAATTTATGACTTTGTTATATCAGAATTAATTACAGATATTTCCTCCCAAAGTGAGTGACGTTGACGAAAACGCTAAGCGCAGGCAATTTAGCTCTATTTGCAGATTAATTTGGGCCCACCTGTGATGCTTGGTGTGCTAAGTAGGTACATCAGTTCTAATTACAGACCTCGCAGAGTGGGTTTAGTTAAATTACAGTATTAATTATCACATTTACCAAATATCAGAGTGACAAACGGTTGCAGAGAAGCACTTCCCTCAAACCTCCTGTTTCTCCAGACGATGGCTGCCCTTCTGTCCTTCAAGCAACCTTCAGACAGGTGGACATGATGGAAGGCTTTGTTTCCGAAGGAGAAGCACCTTGATTCATCACTTTCCACCGACTGCCGAAGATGTCACTTCTGAAGCTCAAAACTCAAATTTTATGGGATTTGACATCGCATGCAGCCACACAGAGAGCACAGTCTAATGAAAAGTTTTCTCGCCATATGGTTAAATTAGGCCGTATATTTGGAAAATGAAGAAAACACCTCACAGAAATAAAAGTAGTTACTCCTGTTATAAACAGAGTCTAAGTGGCCTTGTTCACATCATTACCCTCTTCATTCAGTCAGCTACATTAATCTCTTCAAGGATAATATGATTCATGCTTGACTGCCACTTCACCAGTCTACATCTGCAAGAGAAAATAGCGACATTTGACCTATGGGATCATTACAAATATAAGATATATTGAACCATCAGTGATCAGTTTAAGACATTAATCTTCTGCGTGTTTATACGAGGACAGCATCATATCTCACACAGCAATCACGGAAATAGGAGCAGCTTTTGGAGGTGGATTCTGTCTCTGTAATTTTATTGAAAGAATAAATATTGACAGGTTTCAGCAACAAATACATACAAGCTGCATGTTTACAATTTAAAGGAATCGTTTGACATTCTGTGAAATGTGCTCTTTGCTTTCTTGCCAATAGTTGGATGAGAAAATGAAGAAAACTCACGTCTGAACAGTAAATATGAAGCAAAGCTAATTACCTTAGCTTAGCTTCAAGTCAGTAAAATGGGGGGATCAGCTGGCCTGACTTGGTCCAAAGGTGACAAAACACCTTCTGCCATCAGTGTCACTGTGATAGATAGACAGATTCTGTGACCTCTGAACTTGACAAGGAGATGTTTATGCTAAGCTAAGCTAATCAACTACTGGTGGTAGCTTAATATAAACCCCACAGACATAGAGTAAGAGCGGTATTGATCTTCTCATATTACTCTCAGCTGATAATTTATAAGGTATTTTTTCAAAAATGTCAGTCTATTCTTTTAAAAAAGGTAAACTAAGGCACATGTATTCAGTGAACTCTGCAGTCAGTATCTGAACTAAGAGACGGACACAAGCGCCGTTCAGAGGTCTAAGGCAGAGCTGAAATGTGTCCAGGACTGGAACTGTAGAGAGGAGGTCCTCATTTAGCCTTTGGCTGAGGTTCTCTCCCACCAAAGCACTATATTAATCATAATCACACAACACCATTAGACTATGTCATTCTATTAAAGAAATCACATTATCATACATTTCATTAATTAAACTCAAACCTAGTCCATCCACTCAGAGGAACACCCCATCCAGAGGGTGAGAGCAGGAGATGGAGGTGGGCTACAATGAAGGAGGAGGAGGAGGAGGAGGGGTGGCAGAGGGCAGGACACCTCACCACTCCACTCACCATCTCTCCAAAGTGAAATCAAGGGGACACATTTGCATGCCATGGGCATGGGGTGGGGGTTTGGCCACAAGGGTTAGACAATAGCATCTGATGATGGAGGTGGAGTGAGGAGTCTAGGAATAGGAAAAAAACAACATCCTTCTGATGAGTGTCTGTGTGATGGGGAAAAAAGCAAGAGGAGATGGAGAAGAGGAGCGGAAGGATCGACTCCCTCCTTAAAATGTTAATCACTGGTCACAGGGTGAGAGTGTGTGTTATGAACAATGCCTCGTCGCCACTCTTCAAGTGGCTTTAAGGAGACACTAGTGCGACTGACACCTCTTTAGGAAGGGAACGTGTGCTTGTCATGCCCAGAAAACAGCCTAAGACAAGGAACAACTCTAATGTACGGCAGTTAGGGTGTCGTTTTTTACCTACACAATAAAATCTAAATGAACAATGACAACGAGAGAAACACGTTACTTGTTTATGTGTGTGTCCTATCCTTTTTGTAACCTAGCAAAAGGATTGTTTCTTCGCACTTCCTACACATAACATAACATAACATAACAAAGATCTTATTTCCCCAATTTTACAGATAAAATCTGCCACAGAAAAAGTTCCTTTCCTAAAAGTTTTTCTTTTTTGTTTTTTTTTTTATTAATCATTCATGCAAAAGAATTTGTCAAAAAAGAAACTTAAAAATTGACTTAATCTTCAATCTCCCCTAAATCACATAACAAACTATTTTCTGTTCAGGGAGACTATAAAACATGTTTCTTTCCTTAACATTACTGAGTGAGGAGTCTGGGAATGAGCACGCAGAGCTCTTTGACAAGCAAAATTGAGTTAAACAACCTTTGAAACATTTAGAAATACAAAAGAAGCTGCAGCTTCAGTCAGTATGATTGCTCTGTTGAGATATCACCCGGCGTTCACATCAAACAAAACAGTTTCCTGAACAAAATGCATGCTATTTGCTGCAAGTCATCTCAAACATGAATCATTTTTACTTATTAAATTCAAACGAGGCAGCCAGGTGAATAGCATCTACTTTTCTGCTCATTTTGTGTCCTTCTTTTACCTGCACAGTCTATTTCATGTTATTTTCTCTTTCTGCATTTCTTTACTGGGGAACCCATTCGCTTCTTTTCCACTCCATCCCTCCGTCTGCCCGTCTCCGTCCCTCCGTCCCTCCGCCTCTCCCTCTCTCTGTCTCTCTGGGTCTGATTAGCATGTGTAGTGTATGTTCCGTCACGCTGTAGTGTTGACCTGTGCTGTCATCTCCCTGATTACCTCCCTGATTCACTTTCCTTGTTTAGTAATGTGCAATCAATCATAATCAATTAGCCAAAATGTTGAATCATTAAAACCATTATCATTAATTAAAATAATTATCACTTTCTGCCAATGCTTCATTACCAGTGTTGTCTAACGTGTCTGCCGCACACCAGACTTTCATGCTCCTGCTTTTTTTTTTTTTTTTTTTTCCTTTCAGAAGTCAGATTTCCAAAGTTCTTCTTAAAGCTCTGTTGATGATGTGGGCAAACAATCACTGATTACTTTTCATTATAATTGTAGATTTTGTTTATTATGCACATTTGACAAAAACCGCAAATGATATGATTAATTGTGTGTTCCAAAAATAGATTTGATTCAATGCTCAAACAAAAGTTTCAGTTGTATAATACTGTTGCGCAAACATATTTCTCAAGAAGAGATTTTTTTTGAAAGTCTGTGCATCAAGTTGTGTAAAAAAAAAAAAATGACATGACATGAACTGAAGCATTGTTCTC